>NC_134898.1:46551340-46563840 GCF_041734735.1 Babylonia areolata | reverse complement strand
ACATTAAGAAATAATACCCCCCCCCCACTCCCTCCTCCTACGCACCCCCTAAAAAGAAAACAACAACAACAACAAAAATTACAACCACAAACTGACACACACAAGCAACAACAAACAACAAACAAACCCCAAAACACGCTGCGCCAAATCTTTTACGTTTTTGATGACGGAAATAACAACATTCGTCAAACGTGGATCAAACGATAATTGTCTTCTAAAAGAAAAAAAAAAAAGAAGAAAAGTATCATTATTATCTGTCTCCGAAAACACGAAAGCCCGCTTGATTTCAGATGATGATTTGCGTGTTAGTTGTGGTATACGGACGCGGAAAAGACGATAAAAAAGTTTAAAAAAAAAAGAAAAAAAAAGAAAAAAGAAAAACAAGGGGGGCAAGGGGGGTGGGCGGTGGTGGTGGAAGAAAGAAATTAAATCTGGTTTCCTCTTGGTTCCCCCCCACCTCCCCACCCCCCCAGTGTATCGTGTATTTTGTTTATCTAATGAGGCAACTGATTATACTGTCATTGTTTATTCATTTTTGCATCTATCTATGTACGTTAAAATCCAGACTGTGTTATCGTTGGTGTCCTCCCCCCCCCCCTCCCCTATTCTGGGGGATAGACTGCATCGTATTTCTTCTAGACTGTGAATGATGCTTGAATAAAGTGCTAGATATCATGATTTGAAAACATGACTGAGAAGCCAAAATGCAAAAAAACAAAAAAAAAAACCAACAAAAAACCCCCAACAAAACAAAAACAAAACAACAACAACAACAACACCCAACACCCCAAAACAACAAGAACAACAACACACAACAGTTTCAGTTTCAGTAGCTCAAGGAGGCATCACTGCGTTCGGACAAAACCATATACGCTACACCACATCTGCCAAGCAGATGCCTGACCAGCAGCATAACCCAACGCGCTTAGTCAGAGCACAACAACAAATAACAACAACAAAAGACACTCACACACACACACACACACACACACACACACACACACACACACACACACACACACACACACACACACACACACAGAACAACAACAACAACAACCCCAAACATAATTGTGCAACCCCTGCTAGCAACCATACCAATCCAAGAATTTAAAGAAAAAAAAGAAGAAGAAAGAAACAGAGAAAGACAGGAAGAAAAATAAGGAACAAACACCTATGTGCGCACGCGTGTATGTGTGTGCGCGCGCGTGTATGTGTGTGTGTGTGTGTGTGTGTGTGTGTGTGTGTGTGTGTGTGTGTGTGTGTGAGCAGTAGCATATAAAATGGCAAACGCATATGATTTCATCAAAGACTCATGTTTCTCATAATTGAGTTATTCACAACGTTCAACTAATTCTTACTTCAGTGTGCTCAAGTTTCTACGTGGCAAAAAAAAGAAGAAAAGACAGCAATACAAGGGCATCCAGGAGTCATAAGAGAGGGAGAGAGAGATACAGAAAGAGAGAGAAGGGGATAGAGATAGAGAGATAAATGGGAAAAAGAAACAGAGAGAGAGGTAGATAGAGACAGAGATGGGGGAGAGACAGAGAGAGACAGAGATAGAGTGAGGGAGAGAGAGACAGAGAAAGAGAGAGGAACAGAGAGGAAGAAAAGGAGATAGAGAGAGAGGTAGAGAGAGAGAGACAGAGAAAGAGGGAGACGGAGAGGAAGGGGAGATAGACTGAGACGAGAGAGACAGAGATAGAGATTGCGGGAGAGAGAGGAAGAAAGGGAGATAGAGAGGTAGAGAGAGAGAGGTAGAGAGAGAGAGAGAGAGAGAGAGAGAGAGAGAGCGAGAGAGAAGAAAGGGAGATAGAAATGGAGACGGAGAGAGAGACAGAGATAGAGAGAGAGAGAGAGAGAGAGAGAGAGAGAGAGAGAGAGAGAGAGAGAGAGAGAGAAACCCTCATGAGACCATTTCCCAAACGCTGCAACTCCGAAAACGAGAAGATAATGCTCCCCCTTAAAAAAAAAATGCACGAAATGTTCAGAAAAACAACCTATACAGTTACACAAAAAAACCAGCATCCCGTAAAGATGTTTGCTGCTGCTGCTGAACAAGAACAAAAGAACAAGAACAAACCCCCCCCCCCCACCACTCCCCCACAAAAGCTCAGAAAACAACGGCGCGCCAATGATTAATGAAAATCACCAAGACAAGAAAGAGAGACAAAGCTATCATTTCCAGCCCACGGTTTGTTGTTGACGCTGTCTCCTAAATCTCTGTCTCCCTGTTTCGGCGAGACGACGGGCTAATAAGCAGGTAGTCACATGACTTCCACGCGGCGACACGACCAATGACTGTTCATTTCCGCTTTCGCCGGGCTCGAGCGGTGCAGTCTGGGGCTGCGCGTCAGTTCAAAGCACGTGCCTTAGCGACCGAACGCGGAAGAGCCGACAAGACGCGTTGAACACGCGTTTGATGCGCGCGTCAGTGTTGTTCAAACTGTTTAGTGAAGAGGGCATGAAACCCTTCGCCTAAATTGAGGTTAGCTTTTGGTCAGGGATTTGGGGTTGTGTTGGGGTTGGGGTTGGGTTGGGGTTGGGTAGGAGGCGTGGGGTGAAGGAGAGAGGGTGGGGGAAGGGAGAGTGTTAGGGGGAGGGAGGAAGGAGGGAGGAGGGGGGGGGAGGAGAAGGGTTTCAGGGTAGTCAATCAATGTTTGCCGCCCAAAGAAATGGTGATGTCTGTCTCCTCCTCCTCCTCCTCTTTTTCTCGATTTTCTTTTTAATTCCCCCCTTTATTTTTCCTTCTAATTATCCTTAAATAATTTTGTTTTCATCAACTCGGCATTTGGAATGTTTTATAACCGTGATTCCGCCCCCACCCCCCTTCTTACCCCCCTCTCTCTCTCATGCATTGAATAAGAATGGTTGTTCGTTCTCTCTCTCTCTCTCTCTCTCTCTCTCTCTCTCTCTCTCTCTCTCTCACGCATTGAATAGGAATGGTTGCTTGTTCTCTCTGTCTCTCTGTCTGTCTGTCTGTCTCTCTCTCTCTCTCTCTCACGCATTGAATAAGAATGGTTGTTCGTTCTCTCTCTCTCTCTCTCTCTCTCTCTCTCTCTCTCTCTCTCTCACGCATTGAATAAGAATGGTTGTTCGTTCTCTCTGTCTCGTTCCCTCCTTTTACCCACCTATGTTGTTGAATGTAACCCCCATCGCTCCCCCCCACGCCCCCCTTATTAAACAGACATACAGATACAATAACTTCATTCTTTTATTGGCCATTGACCCACAGAAACAGGGTGAATATAGCAATCAGCTGCTGCTCCCCCCCCCCATCCACCCACTCCCCTAAAAACAACAACAACAAACAAACAAACAAAAAACACAACAAACCATCTAGCTGCATTATGATAAACATGAAAAAAAACCAAAACAACACAATGGAAACATATGCATCACTGAAAGCAAGCTCCTGGCATTCCAGTGCATCCGCTTACATGATTATCGTATTGGTGGTTTTGTTTTGTGTTCTTACTTTCTGTTTGTTGAAATTCGTGTGGTGTGGAGGTCTTGTGTATCGGTTTAGAATAGAATAGAATAGAATAGAATAGAATAGAATAGAACAGAATAGAATATGTCTTTATTGCCAAGTGTACCGGAGTCACAAGGAATATTGGGAGGGGATAGTACATAACAAGGTACGAACATAAATCGAAAATCATACACAAGCGCAGATACAGTAGAAATTAGGATACATACAATTGCATATCAATATAAAAACTTGTGCATACTCACACATGCACGCACGGCACACACACACACACACACACACACACACACACACACACACACACACACACACACACACACACACACACACACACACACACACACACACGCACACACACACACACACACACACGTTTGAACAGAAGCCGCATATTACATGTGGATGGGGACTAGATCTTCATATAGATGGTTGTTTATTGCACAATTCTATTTATCATACTGGATTTGTTCGAGAGACAGGGCATTGACTGCTTTGTGGAAAAAAGTATTGGCGAAGCAATTGGTTTGGAATAGTTAATGTTTGAACTTTGATGTCTTTATGGAATCGGAAAGACACTCACGCACGCACACACACACACACACACACACATGCACGCACACACACACACACGCACTCACGCATGCACGCACGCACACACACACACACACACACACACACACATACACATACGCGCGCGCGATCAAATAAAATCCCTTGTAGATGCAACCATACATTACAAATTATGCAAAGAAACGTGCATGTATATAAAAAAAAGAAAAAAAAAGAAAAAAAGAAAAAAGAAAGACACGTTTATTTATTTACTTTTTTTTTGCCATAATTATTTTGTCAGTGTATCTGTGAAACACTAAACAGACACAGACAGACAGACAGACAGACAGACAGACAGAGAGAGAGAGAGAGAGAGAGAGAGAGAGAGAGAGAGAGAGAGAGCTGTGCCCATGAACTGCAGACAACTGAGACTACACGTTTGTTTGTTTGGCGGGCGCAATAGCCGAGTGGTTAAAGCATTGGACTTTCAATCTGAGGGTCCCGGGTTCGAATTTCGGTGACGGCGCCCGGTTGGTAAAAGGTGGAGATTTTTCCGATCTCCCAGGTCAAAATATGTCCAGACCTGCTAGTGCCTGAACCCCCATTCGTGTGTACACGCAAGCAGAATATCAAATACGCACGTTAAAGAACCTGTAATCCATGTCAGCGTTCGGTGGGTTAGGGATACAAGACCATACCCAGCATGCTTACCCCCGAAAGCGGAGTACGGCTGCCTACGTGGCGGGGTAAAAATGGTCATACACGTAAAAGCCCACTCGTGCAGATACGAGTGAACGTGGGAGTTGCAGCCCACGAACGCAGAAGAAGAAAAAGAAGAAGAAAATTTTTTAAATTTTTAAAATTTTTTACTTTTTGTTACAACAGACTCCTGTGTGTGAATCCCTGGCTTCTCTTTCTCGAGGAGACTACGTCGCCACAGTGCAGCGCCACCATTTTTATTTTCTGACTGCGAGTGAATATACTATTTAAAGTGGATTTTTTTTTTTCAAATAGGAATTTCACCAGGAACAACCCTCTTGTCACTGTAGGTTCTTTCTACACACACGGGACCTCGGTTTATCGTCTCATCCGAATGACTAGTGTCCAGACCAATCACTACTCAAGATGTTGTATAGTGGAGGGGAAGAAGAAGAAGAAGAAGAAAAATTCTAAGCGAGTGTCGGATTCGAACCAGCGCCCTTAGGTTCTGTCGTCGCAGCCAATACAGTATAGGCGGACGCGTTACCCACTCGGCCACAACTCTACTCTCATCATTTTACCCGCCAACGCAATCCCTTTCAGTAAAAAAAAAAAAAAAAAGATAAAAAAAGATAAAAAAGAGGAAGAAAATAAAAAAAAAGCAGCTCAAAAGCCCTCCCTCTTTGCTAATAGTTTTAATAACACGCGAGCTCCAATCCTGTGTCTAACGCATCATGGCAGCACTTCCGCGTGCGCTGTGAAGCAAGTGCTATGAACGCGCACCCCCAGAGTGCACCGCTCGAGCCCGGCGAAAGCGGAAGTGAACAGTCATTGGTCGCGTCGCGCGCGGCGTGGAAGTCAAGTCATGTGACTACCTGCTTATTAGCCCGTCGTCTCGCCGAAACAGGGAGACAGAGATTTAGGAGACAGCGTCAACAACAAACCGTGGGCTGGAAATGATAGCTTTGTCTCTCTTTCTTGTCTTGGTGATTTTCATTAATCATTGGCGCTGGTTTTTTTTTTTTTTTTTTTTTTTTTTTTTGCTCTGGTTTTCTCCAGCAAACAGCCAGCATCTTTTAAGGGATGTTGCTCTGCAGTTTTTGTGTGTGCAACAGTATGTTTTTTTTGTTTTCTTTTTTGTTTTGTTTTTTTTGGATAGATTATTTGTAGTTTTGGTTGGGGCGGGGGGGAAGCATTTATCATCCTCTCGTTTCCTATTCAGTGGCTTTAGGAAATGTTTTTGTTTTTGTTTTTGTGATGCTCCCTTGTGTCTCTGTGTGTCTCTCTCTGACTGTCCTTTCTCTCTTGTCCCTGTCCCTCTGTGTCTGTCTCTGTCCATATAGAAATACAAAATCAATCAAACAAAAAACAAACAAACAAACAAACAACAACAAAAAAACACAAACAAACAAAAAGACAACAACAAAACAATAATCATATGAGTTAATGTTTACATGCATATTATGAAGGCCTTTTAAGACTGTCTCGTCTCGTCTCGACTTGTCTTGTCTTGTCTTGTCTCGTCATGTCTTGCCTCGCCTCGCCTTGTCTTGTCTTGTCTCGCCTCGCCTTGTCTTGTCTTGTCTTGTCTACCCCCTTCCTAGCGTCTCTCACCCGCTAAGAACCAGTCAGTCACATGGAATATGCAACGTTTGCATACCCCCCTCCGCCCCCACCACCCCCACCTCCCCCACCCCCACCCCGCGCTCCCCGACCCACACGGGGTTTCCTGAAATAAACGTCCTCAACTCGTCTCGTCTTTTCTCGCCTCGTCTTGTCTCGTCCGTCTTGTCTCGTCTCGTCTCGTCTTATTTTGTCCCACTTGTCTTGTCTTCTCTCATCTTGTCTTGTCTTGTCCCGTCTTGTCTTGTCTTGTCTTGTCTCGTGTCGTCTTGTCTCGTCTCGTCTCGCCTTGTCTTGTATTGTCTCGTCTCGTCTTGTCTTGTCTCGCATCGTCTCTTCTCGTCTTGTCTTGTCTCGTCTCGTCTCGTCCCGTCTTGTCTCGTCTCGTCTTGTCTTCTCTTGTCTCGTCTCGTCTCGTCTTGTCTCGTCTCGTATCGTCCTGACTTCTCTTGGTGTTGTCTCGTCTTGTCTTGTCTCGTCATGTCTTGTCTCGTGTCGTCTCGTCTTGTCTCGTCATGTCTCGTCTCGTCTCGTCTTGTCTCGTCTTCTCTTGTCTCGTCTCTTCTCGTCTTGTCTTGTCTCGTCTCGTCTCGTCTTGTCTTCTCTTGTCTTGTCTCGTGTCGTCTTGTCTCGTCATGTCTTGTCTCGTCATGTCTTGTCTTGTTTCGTCTTGTCTTGTCTTGTCTCGTGTCGTCTTGTCTCGTGTTGTTTCGTCATGTCTTGTCATGTCTCGTCTCATCCTGTCTTGTCTCGTCTTGTCTCATCATGTCTTGTCTCGTCTCGCCTCGTCTTTTCTTGTCTCGTCTCGTCTCGTCTTGTCTTGTCTTGTCTTGTCTCGTCATGTCTTGCCTCGTCTCACCTCGCCTTGTCTCGTCTTGTCTTGTCTTGCCTCGTCTCGTCTCGCCTCTTCTTGTCTTGTCTCATCTTGTCTCGCTTCGCCATGTCTTGTCTCGTCTCGTCTCGTCTCGTCTTGTCTTGTCTTGTCTTGTCTCGTCATGTCTTGCCTCGTCTCACCTCGCCTTGTCTCGTCTTGTCTTGTCTTGCCTCGTCTCGTCTCGCCTCGCCTCTCCTTGTCTTGTCTCATCTTGTCTCGCTTCGCCATGTTTTGTCTCGTCTTGTCTTGTCTCGTCTTGCCATGTCTTGTCTTGTCTCAACGTCATCAACTCGTCTAGTCTTTTCTCGTCTCGTCTCGTCTCTTGTCGTGTGTCGTGTCGTCTTGTCTTGTCTTGTCTGGTCTCGTGTCGCCTTGTCTTGTCTTGTCTCGTCTTGTCTACCCCCTTCTAGCGTCTCTCACCCGCTAAGAACCAGTCAGTCACATGGAATATGCAACGTTATCTCGTCTTTTCTCCCCTCGTCTTGTCTTGCCTTGTCTCGTCTCGTCTTGTCTTGTCTTGTCTCGTCTTGTCTCGTCTTGTCTCGTCTTGTCTCGTCTTTTCTCCCCTTGTCTTGTCTTGCCTTGTCTCGTCTCGTCTCGTCTCGTCTTGTCTCGTCTCGTCTTGTCTTGTCTTGTCTCGTCTTGTCTCGTCTCGTCTTTTTCTCCCCTGCTTGTCTTGCCTTGCCTTGTCTCGTCTCGTCTTGTCTTGACTCGTCTCGTCTTGTCTTGCCTTGTCTCGTCTCGTCTTGTCTTGTCTCGTCTCGTCTTTTCTCCCCTGCTTGTCTTGCCTTGCCTTGTCTCGTCTCGTCTTGTCTTGCCTTGTCTTGTCTCGTCTCGTCTTGTCTTGTCTTGTCTTGTTTACCCCCTTTCTTCTGTTTCTGTCACCCGCCAAGAACCAGACAGCCCAAGAACCATCCGCGTATGTTCCCTGAAAAAAAAAATAGACATGTCTCGTCTCGTACTGTTTTGCCTCGTCTAATATTACCTGCCCCCTTTCCTTCGTGTTCCACCCATGCAGTGTTGGCCTTGAGGTAACGCGTCCGCCTAGGAAGCGAAGGAATCTGCTGAGCGCACTGGTTCGAATCACACCGGCAGTCGCCAGAAATTTTTTTTCTCCCCCTTCACTAGTCCTTGAGTGGTGGTCTGGACGCTAGTCATTCGGATGAGACGATAAACCGAGGTCCCGTATGCAGCATGCACTTAGCGCACGTAAAAGAACCCACGGCAACAAAATTGTTGTCCCTGGCAAAATTTGGTTAAAAAAAAAATCCACTTCGATAAGAAAACAAATAAAATTACAGGCAGAAGAAAAATACAGAAAAAAAAAAAGGGTGGCGCTGTCAGTGTCGCGACGCGCTCTCCCTGGTGAGAGCAGCCCGAATTTCACACAGAGAAATCTGTTGTGACAGTTTCAGTTTCACTTTCTCAAGGAGGCGTCACTGCGTTCGGACAAATCCATACACGCTACACCACATCTGTTGAGCAGATGCCTGACCAGCAGCATAACCCAACGCGCTTAGTCAGGCCTTGAGTGCATGCTTACATATTTGTGTACCTATGAAAGGGGATTTCATTTTACGTAATTTCGCCAGAGGACAACACTCTCGTTGCCATGGGTTCTTTTTCAGTGCGCCAAGTGCGTGCTGCACACGGAACCTCGGTTTATCGTCTCATCCGAAAGACTAGACGCTCAGTTTGATTTTCCAGTCAAACTTAGGAGAAAGGGCGAGAGCGGGAATCGAACCCACACCCTCACGGACTCTCTGTATTGGCAGCTGAGCGTCTTAACCATTCTGCCACCTTCCTCAGTTAGACTTCCTCAGTTGTGACAAAAAAGGAGTAATAAAAATAATACAAATACAAATGCAAAGAACGAGCCAGGCCAGCGCTGAAGACACAAAGTGACCGGGGACACAAAGACCCTGACGGCAAACTTCACAAACTCATATGACGGCATCGTGGGAGCAAAGCGTGTAACAACCATCTACCGAAAGATCTAGTCATCAGCCCCATCCACATGTAATATGCAGCATCTGTTCAAACGTGTGTGTGTGTGTGTGTGTGTGTGTGTGTGTGTGTGTGTGTGTGTGTGTGTGTGTGTGTGTGTGTGCAGTACGTGGATGTGTGAGTATGCACAAGTTTTTATATTGATGTGCACTTGTATGTGTCCTAATTTCTACTGTATCTGTGTTTGTGTATGATTTTCGATTTATGTTCGTATCTTGTTATGTAATATCGCCCCCCCCCCCGTCCCCGCATCTTCATCATCATCATCATCATCTTTATTTTATAGTGTGTGTGTGTGTGTGTGTGTGTGTGTGTGTGTGTGTGTGTGTGGGTGGGTGGGGGATTGGGGTGTAAAATTATCGATGTATAACGAAGATACCGTAAGATGTTTGCTGAGACCAATTCTCTCTCTCTCTCTCTCTCTCTCTCTCTCTGTGTGTGTGTGTGTGTGTGTGTGTGTGTGTGTGTGTGTATGTGTGTGTGCGTGCGCGGGCGCGCGCGCGCGCGTGTGTGAATGACTGAAAGCTGACTGAAAGACGTAGGAAACGAATGACGAGCTACCAATGGTAAGCTATCAGTCGGCTCTACCCAGGAAAGGCAAGCCTGTTGCGCAAAATGACGCCATGTTTGTAAAGCGCTTATGTTTATTTTCTGACCGGGTATAGGCGCTGTATAATATCATCATCATCAGCATCATCATCATCATATTGCTAACGACGCTGTATTTCTCCTAAACTATTCATCGGTATTGTATCAGAATCATCATGTCATACCGAAAACGGTATGGACACAAGCTTTTTTGGGGTCACACTCACCTAAGTATCAGTATCAGTAGCTCAAGGAGGCTTCACTGCGTTCGGTCAAATCCATATACGCTGCACCACATCTGCCAAGCAGATGCCTGACCAGCAGCATAACCCAAAGCGCTTAATTAAACACTCACCTAAGCAGTATTACACCTTGTTGTAACGTTAACAACGCTTTTCTTCACAAAAAATACTTCGGTTTTTCTCTCAAATACCAGAACATTTTTGTTTTTCGTGTAAAGAACGAACATTTCCACTCACTACTGTCATTATTAACCTTGTTCGAGTCCACTATCACCATCATCGTAGTGTATCTCGGCTATTGATTACGTTATCATCATCACTTGCGTTACCGCTTTTACCTCCCTTTCCTCCATCTTCTTCTTCCACTCCCTCACTCCCTCTTCCGCAGCCTGACATCATCATCATCATCATCATCATCATCATCATCATCATCATCACCTTCTTCTTCTTCTTCCATCATCATCATCTTCCTCTTCTTCTTCATCATCATCATCATCATCTCCACCACCACCACCACCACCACCACTACCATCATCATCATCATCTTCATCATCATCATCATCATCACCATCATCACCACCACCATCACCACCACCATCACCATCATTATCATCATCATCATCTTCTTTTTCTTCTTCCATCATCATCATCTTCCTCTTCATCATCATCATCATCATCTCCACCACCACCACCACCACCACCACTACCATCATCATCATCATCTTCATCATCATCATCATCACCACCACCATCACCACCACCATCACCATCATTATCATCATCATCATCTTCTTTTTCTTCTTCCATCATCATCATCATCTTCTTCTTCCTCCCCCTCTTCCTCCTCCTCATCCTTCTTCTTCCTCTTCCCGCTCATCCTCCTCCTAATCATCATCATCATCATCATCACCATCATCATCATCATCATCTTCTTCTTGTTCTTCCTGTTATTGTTCTAGTTCTTGTATTTCTTCTGCTTCTGCTTCCAATCTGTATACTTTCCTCATTCCATTATCACCGACCGAGAATCACCAAGAACCCCTCCCTCCCTCCCCCCCTCGACCTCCTCACCCCCCCCCCCACATATACCCACACCCATCCCACCACAACCCTCCCCCCGGCCCCCCACCATCCCCGACTCCTCTCCTCTCCCACCTATCTCCTTCCCCCTCCCACCCCTTTCTCTCTCATTCCCCGCATTTTTCATCAGTACCCCTATCCACCTCCGAGTTCTCTGGCCAGTGGAGGATGGAGAGAGAGAGAGAGAGAGATGGAGACAGACAGACAGAGAGAGAGAGAGAGAGATGGGGGGAGGGTGGAAGGGAAGGGTGGTGGTGGTGGGGTAGATGGGTGGGTAGGGTGGGGGTGGGTGGGTGGGTGGGAGGTGGGAGTGGGATAGGATCGATCGGTGTTCATGTATCATCATTGCTTTAGCTCTCCGCCTGGCTGGAATCCTTTTCTTCTTTCACCCCTCCCCCTCCTTCCCCCCTCCCCCCCTCCTTTCTCTCTCTCTCTCTCTCTCTCTCTCTCTCTCTTCCTTCTCCTCTCTCTCCTCCCCACCTCTCTGTCTCTTCCTTCCCCCGCTATCTGCCCCCTTCCCCCCCCCACCCCTTCCCCCACTCCCCCCACCCTACTCCTCACAACCATCCCATATATCGCGATCTCGGTAATGAATGTGTCAGAGAATTACCTGGGCCAGCCCTTGCCGCTGTGAACCGCTATGCCGGCGACAGGCAAGTCTCTGTCACTAGGGGAAGAAGGCCTGGGAAAGAAGGAAGGAATGAATGAAGGAAGGAAGGAAGGGAGGAAGGAAAGAATGAATGAAAGAAGGAAGGAAGGAATAAAGGAAGGAATGTAAGAAGGAAGGAAGGAAGGAAGGAAGGAAGGGATGAAAGAAAATATGGAGGAAGGAAGGAAGGAAAGAAAGAAAAGAAGGAATGAAAGAAGGAAGGGAGGAAGGAAGGGATGAAATAAAGAAAAAAGGAATAAGAAAGGAAGGAATCAAAAAAAGAAGGAATAAAGAAAGAAGGAATAAAGGAAGAAGGAATAAAAAAAAGAAGGAATAAAAGAAAGGAATGAATCAAAGAAAGAAGGAATAAAGAAAGAAAGAATAAAGGAAGAAGGAATAAAGAAAGAAGGAATAAAGTATAAAGAAAGAAGGAATAAAGGAAGGAAGGAATGAATATAGGAATGAAGGAAGGAAGGAAGGAATTTAAGAAAGAAGGAATAAAGGAAGGAAGGAAGGAAGGGATATAGGAATGAATGAAGGAAGGAAGGAAGGATGGAGGGAAAGAAGGAATACAGGAAGGAAGAAGAAAAAGAGTATTGCCGGATGGAAGACAAGGGCGGGGGGGGGGGGGGGGGGGGGGCAGGGGGAGGGAGGGTTCTATTGCAACAAAGTATCATTCCGGACCCCCTTCCAATC
>NC_134898.1:46536340-46543840 GCF_041734735.1 Babylonia areolata | reverse complement strand
AAAAATCCAGGCATTTATCCTGTCTCACGCTAGTGAAGACACGGAGGATAAGATTTTTGGCTGATATCGTATCATCTGTAACACAGATATATTCTTGTAAAGTATATAATATTTTGTTTGAGTTGTATAAAGAAAGTTTAAAAAAAAATAATTATTCTATTGTAGAACAACATGGTTGAATTGCATGAGAAATACTTGAACAGAAACTGGATTTGTGTCTCGGATTCCCAGTCATTTTTTTTTTTTTTTTGATAACAAAAAGCAGTTTTTGTTTCCATGTTAGACAGGAACTGTAAAAACAATTATATTCGGATGTCTGCCTGTCTGCCTGTCTCTCATTCTCTCTATTTGTCTCTGACTTAAGAGAGAGAACGAGAGAGAGCGTGAGAGAGAGCGAGAGAGCGAGAGAGCACCCGAGAGAGAGAGAGAGAGAGAGTTAGAGAGAGAGATAGAGAGAGAGAGAGAGCAAGACAGCAACCGAGAGAGAGAGAGTTAGAGAGAGATAGAGAGAGAATGAGACAGAGCAAGAGAGAGAGAGAGAGAGAGAGCAAGCGAGAAAGAGAGAGAGAGAGTTAGAGACAGAGCAAACGAGAGAGAGAGAGAGAGAGAGCAAGCGAGAGAAAAAGTGAGAGAGAGAGCGAGCGACAGTGAGAGAGAGCAAGCGAGAGAAAAAATGAGAGAGAGAGAGAGAGAGAGAGAGAGAGAGAGAGAGAGAGAGAGAGAGAGAGAGAGAGAGAGAGAGAGAGAGAGAGAGAGAGAGGGGTGGGGGCAAGAAAGACAGATCGTAATTTCGTGTGAATACGGGCAGTGAGCAATTAAGCCCGCTTGGCAATGATTGTTATTTGTTCCTATCAGTGACGGTAATCAAAGGAGGTAACGCAAGATTAAAGCCTACTCCCCCCCCCCCTACCCCATTCACTCTCTCTATCTCTCTCTCTCTCTCTCTCTCTCTCTCTCTCTCCTGTCCCTCCCTCCCGTCTACCATCTCCCCACCACGCCACTCCACCCACCCATCCACCCATCCACCCACTTGTTCCGGACTTCTGCCCATCCCCGCACCCCCACTTACCCACGCCCTCTACCTCATCCCCCCGTGTCCTCCATGACGCTCATCAATTCAGTTGTACACTGGGCGTCCACTGCCCCTCTGTAGTCAATGCTCCATGCATCTATTCTCTCTCTCTCACTTCCTCTCTCGCTTGCTCTCTCTCTCTCTCTCCTACCCTCTTTCTCTCTCTCAACAACAGCAGCAGCAGCAGCAACAACAACAACAGCAACAACAACAGCAATAACAACAACAACAGCAACAACAACAGCAATAACAACAGCAACAAAAACAACAGCAACAACAACAGCAACAACAGCAACAACAACAGCAACAACAACAGCAACAACAACAGCAACATAAACAACAACAGCAACACAAACAACAACAGCAACACAAACAACAGCAACGTCAACAACAGCAACATAAACAACAGCAACACAAACAACAACAGCAACAAAAACAACAGCAACAGCAACAAAAACAACAGCAACAACAACAGCAACAGCAACAACAACAGCAACAACAACAGCAACAACAACAACAGCAACAACAACAGCAACAGCAGCAACAAAAACAACAGCAACAACAAAACCAGCACAGAGTAATGTTTAGCCGCCTATTATAAACACTTTAGTCTAGTCTTGTGCTCTCTCTCTCTCTCTCTCTCTCTCTCTCTCTCTCACTCTCCTAGCCTCTCTCACTCTCCTATCAATTTATCTGTATAAATCGTTTAAGCTCCGATCTGTTCTTATGTCTTAGTATATCCAGTAACGACTACATACGGACGATGTGTATAACGTAACTGAGTGTTATTAGCCACGCATGTAAGAGTTATTATTTAGCGTACATCATATATCATTTAGGTGTATAAATGTCAATTGAATACAATATGTTTCATGATGTGTATTATGTATTACCAAGGTGAGGACATATTACTTAAAATTAAGGTATGATATATTTATGTTATCTGAACGAATGTCATTTTTCAATGCTCGATGCGATGTCTATGAAGACATTGTGACACCCTTTCATAAGGGGCAATGGCCTATAAATGAATAAACCATTCATTCATTCATTCATTCATTCTCTCTCACTTTCTCTCTCGCTTGCTCTCTCTCTCTCTCTCTCTCTCTCTCTCTCTCCTACCCTCTCTCTCCCTCTCTCTCCTACCCCCCCTCTCTCTCTCCTACCCTCTTTCTCTCTCTCTCCTACCCTCTCTCTCTCTCTCCTACCCTCTCTGTCTCTCCTACCCCCCTCTCTCTCTCTCTCTCTCTCTCCTACCCCCCCTCTCTCTCTCCTACCCCCTCTCTCTCCTACCCTCTCTCTCTCTCTCCTACCCTCTCTCTCTCCTACCTCTTTCTCTCTCTCTCTCCTACCCTCTCTCTCTCCTACCCCCCTCTCTCTCTCCTACCCTCTTTCTCTCTCTCTCTCCTACCCTCTCTCTCTCCTACCCTCTTTCTCTCTCTCTCTCCTACCCTCTCTCTTTCTCCTACCCTCTTTCTCTCTGTCTCCTACCCTCTCTCTCTCTCTCTCCTATCCTCTCTCTCTCCTACCCTCTTTCTCTCTCTCCTACCCTCTTTCTCTCTCTCTCTCCTACCCTCTCTCTCTCCTACCCTCATTCTCTCTCTCCCTCTCCTACCCTCTCTCTCTCTCTCCTACCCTCTTTATCTCTCTCTCTCCTACCCTCTCTCTCTCCTACCCCCCCTCTCTCTCCTACCCTCTTTCTCTCTCTCTCTCCTACATTCTATCTCTCCTACCCTCTCTCTCTCCTACCTCTCTCTCTCTCTCCTACCCTCTTTCTCTCTCTCTCTCCTACCCTCTCTCTCTCTCCTACCCTCTTTCTCTCCCTCTCTCCTACCCTCCCTCTCTCTCCTACCCCCCCTCTCTCTCTCCTACCCTCTCTCTCTCTCCTACACTCTTTATCTCTCTCTCTCTCCTACCCTCTCTCTCTCTCTCTCTCTCTCCTACCCTCTTTCTCTCTCTCTCTCTCCTACCCTCTCTCTCTCTCTCCTACCCTCTCTCTCTCTCCTACCCTCTCTCTCTCTCTCTCTCTCTCCTACCCTCTCTCTCTCTCTCTCTCCTACCCTCTTTCTCTCTCTCTCTCTCCTACCCTCTCTCTCTCTCTCCTACCCTCTCTCTCTCTCTCTCCTACCCTCATTCTCTCTCTCTCTCTCCTACCCTCTCTCTCTCTCCTACCCTCTCTCTCTCTCTCCTACCCTCTTTCTCTCTCTCTCTCCTACATTCTCTCTCTCTCCTACCCTCTCTCTCTCTCTCCTACCCCCCCTCTCTCTCTCTCTCTCCTACCCTCTCTCTCTCTCTCCTACCCTCATTCTCTCTCTCTCTCTCCTACCCTCTCTCTCTCTCCTACCCTCTTTCTCTCTCTCTCCTACATTCTCTCTCTCTCCTACCCTCTCTCTCTCTCTCTCCTACCCTCTCTCTCTCTCTCCTACCCTCTATCTCTCCCTCTCTCTCCTACCCTCTTTCTCTCTCTCCTACCCTCATTCTCTCTCTCTCTGTCCTACCCTCTCTCTCTCTCTCCTACCCTCTCTCTCTCTCCCTCTCTCTCCTACCCTCTTTCTCTCTCTCCTACCCTCATTCTCTCTCTCTCTCTCTCTCCTACCCTCTCTCTCTCTCTCCTACCCTCTCTCTCTCCCTCTCTCTCCTACCCTCTTTCTCTTTCTCCTACCCTCATTCTCTCTCTCTCTCTCTCCTACCCTCTTTCTCTCTCTCTCTCCTACATTCTCTCTCTCTCCTACCCTCTCTCTCTCTCTCCTACCCTCTCTCTCTCCCTCTCTCTCCTACCCTCTTTCTCTCTCTCCTACCCTCATTCTCTCTCTCTCCCTCCTACCCTCTCTCTCTCTCCTACCCTCTTTCTCTCTCTGCTACCCTCTTTCTCTCTCTCTCTCCTACCCCCTCTCTCTTTCTCCTACCCTCTCTCTCTCCTACCCTCTTTCTCTCTCTCTCTCTCTCCTACCCTCTCTCTCTCTCCTACCCTCTTTCTCTCTCTCTCTCTCCTACCTTCTTTCTCTCTCTCCTACCCTCTCTCTCTCCTACCCCCCCTCTCTCTCTCCTACCCTCTTTCTCTCTCCTACCCTCTTTCTCTCTCTCCTACCCTCTCTCTCTCTCCTACCCCCCCTCTCTCTCTCCTACCCTCTCTCTACTACCCTCTTTCTCTCTCTCTCTCTCCTACCCTCTTTCTCTCTCTCTCTCTCCTACCCTCTCTCCTACCCTCTTTCTCTCTCTCCTACCCTCTCTCTCTCCTACCCCCCCTCTCTCTCTCCTACCCTCTCACTCTCTCCTACCCTCTTTCTCTCTCTCTCTCTCCTACCCTCTCTCCTACCCTCTTTCTCTCTCTCCTACCCTCTCTCTCTCCTACCCCCTCTCTCTCTCCTACCCTCTTTCTCTCTCTCTCTCCTACCCTCTCTCTCTCTCCTACCCTCTCTGTCTCTCTCCTACCTCTCTCTCTCTCTCTCCTACCCTCTTTCTCTCTCTCTCCTACCCCCCTCTCTCTCTCCTACCCCCTCTCTCTCCTACCCTCTTTCTCTCTCTCTCTCCTACCCTCTCTCTCTCTCTCCTACCCTCTCTCTCCTACCTCTTTCTCTCTCTCTCCCCTACCCTCTCTCTCTCCTACCCCCCTCTCTCTCTCCTACCCTCTTTTTCTCTCTCCTACCCTCTCTCTCTCCTACCCTCTTTCTCTCTCTCTCTCTCCTACCCTCTCTCTTTCTCCTACCCTCTTTCTCTCTGTCTCCTACCCTCTCTCTCTCTCTCTCCTACCCTCTCTCTCTCCTACCCTCTCTCTCTCCTACCCTCTTTCTCTCTCTCCTACCCTCTTTCTCTCTCTCTCTCCTACCCTCTCTCTCTCCTACCCTCATTCTCTCTCTCCCTCTCCTACCCTCTCTCTCTCTCTCTCCTACCCTCTTTCTCTCTCTCTCTCCTACATTCTCTCTCTCTCCTACCCTCTCTCTCTCTCCTACCCTCTCTCTCTCTCTCCTAACCTCTTTCTCTCTCTCTCTCCTACCCTCCCTCTCTCTCCTACCCCCCCTCTCTCTCCTACCCTCTCTCTCTCTCTCCTACCTTCTCTCTCTCTCCTACCCTCTTTCTCTCTCTCCTACCCTCTCTCTCTCTCCTACCCTCTTTCTCTCTCTCCTACCCTCTCTCTCTCCTACCCTCTTTCTCTCTCTCTCCTACCCTCTCTCTCTCCTACCCCCTCTCTCTCTCTCCTACCCTCTTTCTCTCTCTCTCTCCTACATTCTCTCTCTCTCCTACCCTCTCTCTCTCTCCTACCCTCTTTCTCTCTCTCTCTCCTACCCTCTCTCTCCTACCCTCTTTCTCTCTCTCCTACCCTCTTTCTCTCTCTCTCTCTCCTACCCTATATCTCTCTCTCCTACCCTCTTTCTCTCTCTCTGTCTAACCTACCTCGTTCTCTTTCTCCCTCCTCTCTCCCTCTGTCCCTAACCCCTATGTTCCTTTGTTTCCCCCCGCTGTCTTTGACTCTCCCCCCTCTCTCCCCCTTTCTCTACCTCCCCCTCTCTCTCTCCCTCTTTCTCTCCCTTTCTCTCTCCCTTTCTCTTTCCCCCTTTCTCTCTCCCCCTTTCTCTACCTCCCCCTTTCTCTCTCCCTCTTTCTCCCCCTTTCTCTATCTCTCCCTCTCTCTCCCCCTTTCTCTCTCCCTCTCTCTCCCCCTTTCTCTCTCCCTCTCTCCCCCCCCTTTCTCTATCTCTCCCTCTCTCTCCCCCTTTCTCTCTCCCTCTCTCTCTTTCCCCCCCCCTTTCTCTCTCCCTCTTTCTTCCCCCCTTTCTCTATCTCTCCCTCTCTCCTCCCCCTTTCTCTCTCTCCTCTTTCTCTATCTCTTCTCTCCTCCCCCCCTTTCTTTTCTCCCCCTCTCACTCTCCCCCTTTCTCTCTCTCTCTCCCCCTCTCTCCCCTTTCACTCTATCCTTTCCCCCCTTTCTCTCCCCCTCCCCCTTCTCTCTTCTCCCCCTTTCTCCCCCTCTCTCTCTATCTCTCCCCTCCTCTCTCTCTCCCCCTTTCTCCCTCTCTCCCTCTTTCTCTCTCTTCCTCTCCTCCCCCTTTCCTCTCCCCTCCTCCCCCCTTTCTCTCTCTCCCCCTCTCTCCCCCTTTCCTCTCCCTCTCTTCCCCCCCTTTCTCTCTCCTTTCTCCCCCTTTCTCCCCTCCCTCTCCTCCCCCCTTTCTCTTTTCTTCTCCTCTCTCTCCCCCTTTCTCTCTCCCTCTCTCTCCCCCTCCTCTCCCCTTTCTTCCCCCTCTCTCTCCTCTCATCTCTCCCCTTTTTCCCCCCTTTCTCTATCCTCTCCCTCTCTCTCTCCCCCTTTCTCTCCCTCTTTCTCCCCCTTTTCTCTATCTCTCCCTCTCTCTCTGCCCTGTCTCTCTCCCTCTTTCTCCCCCTTTCTCTATCTCTTTCCCCTCTCTCCCCCTTTCTCTCTCCTCTTTCCTCCCCCTTTCTCTCTCCCTCTCTCTCCCCCCTTTCTCTTACTCTCCCTCTCTCTCCCCTTCTCTCTCCCTCTCTCTCCCCCTTTCTCTCTCCCTCTCTCTCCCTCTTTCTCTCTCCCTCTTCTCCCCCTTTCTCTATCTCTCCCGCTCTCTCTCCCTTTCTCTCTCCCACACTCTCCCCCTTTCTCTCTCCTCTCTTCCTCCCCCCTTTCTCTCTCCCTCTTTCTCTCCCTCGCTCTCTCCCTCTCTCTCCCCCTCTCTCTCTCCCTCTTTCTCCCCCCTTTCTCTATCTCTCCTCTCTCTCCCCCTTTCTCTCTCCTCTCTCTCCCCCTCTCTCTCTCTCCCTCTCTCCCCTCTCTCTCCCCCTCTCTCTCCCCCTCAGTCTCTCCTCTTCTCCCCTCTTCTCTCTCCCTCTCTCTCCCCCTTTCTCTCTCCCTCTCTACTCCCCCTTTCTCTCTCCCTCTCCCTCTCTCCCCACTCTCTCTCCCTCTCTCCCCCCTCTCTCTCTCCCTCTCTCTCCCCCCCTTTCTATCTCTCCCTCTCTCTCCCCCCTTTCTCTCTCTCCCTCTCTCTCCCCCTTCTCTCTCCCTCCCTCTCTCCCCCTCTCTCTTCCCCTTTCTTCTCCCCTCTCTCTCCCTTCTCTCTCCCTCTCTCTCCCCCTTTCTCTCTCCTCTCTCTCCCCCCTCTCTCCCCCTTTCTCTCTCCCTCTCTTTCCCCTTCTCTATCTCTCCCTCTCTCTCCCCCTTTCTCTCTCCCTCTTTTCTCCCCCTTTCTCTATATCTCCCTATCTCTCCCCCTTTCTCTCCCTCTCTCTCTCCCTCTCTCCCCCTTTTCTCTCTCCCTCTTTCTCCCCCTTTCTCTATCTCTCCCTCTCTCTCCCCCGTCCTCTTTCCCCTTCTCTCTCCCTCCTCTCTCCCTCTATCTCTCTCTTTCCCTTTTTCTCTCTCTCCCTCCCTCCCTCCCTTCCCCCCCTTTCTCTTCTCTCCCTCCTTCCTTCCTCTCTCT
>NC_134898.1:46516340-46526340 GCF_041734735.1 Babylonia areolata | reverse complement strand
TGTTGTGTGCTGTGGTGTGGTTTGTGTTGTGTTGTGTGGTGTTGTGTTGTGTGCTGTGGTGTGGTTTGTGTTGTGTTGTGTGGTGTTGTGTTGTGTGCTGTGGTGTGGTTTGTGTTGTGTTGTGTGGTGTTGTGTTGTGTGCTGTGGTGTGGTTTGTGTTGTGTTGTGTGGTGTTGTGTTGTGTGCTGTGGTGTGGTTTGTGTTGTGTTGTGTGGTGTTGTGTTGTGTGCTGTGGTGTGGTTTGTGTTGTGTTGTGTGGTGTTGTGTTGTGTGCTGTGGTGTGGTTTGTGTTGTGTTGTGTGGTGTTGTGTTGTGTGCTGTGGTGTGGTTTGTGTTGTGTTGTGTGGTGTTGTGTTGTGTGCTGTGGTGTGGTTTGTGTTGTGTTGTGTGGTGTTGTGTTGTGTGCTGTGGTGTGGTTTGTGTTGTGTTGTGTGGTGTTGTGTTGTGTGCTGTGGTGTGGTTTGTGTTGTGTTGTGTGGTGTTGTGTTGTGTGCTGTGGTGTGGTTTGTGTTGTGTTGTGTGGTGTTGTGTTGTGTGCTGTGGTGTGGTTTGTGTTGTGTTGTGTGGTGTTGTGTTGTGTGCTGTGGTGTGGTTTGTGTTGTGTTGTGTGGTGTTGTGTTGTGTTCTGTGGTGTGGTTGGTGTTGTGTTCTGTGGTGTTGTGTTGTGTTCTGTGGTGTGGTTGGTGTTGTGTTCTGTGGTGTTGTGTTGTGTTCTGTGGTGTGGTTGGTGTTGTGTTGTGTGGTGTTGTGTTGTGTTTTGTGGTGTGGTTGGTGTTGTGTTCTGTGGTGTGGTTGGTGTTGTGTTCTGTGGTGTTGTGTTGTGTTCTGTGGTGTGGTTGGTGTTGTGTTCTGTGGTGTTGTGTTGTGTTCTGTGGTGTGGTTTGTGTTGTGTTGTGTTGTGTTGTGTGCTGTGGTGTGGTTTGTGTTGTGTTGTGTGGTGTTGTGTTGTGTTATGTGGTGTTGTGTTGTGTTTTGTGGTGTTGTGTTGTGTGCTGTGGTGTGGTTTGTGTTGTGTTGTGTGGTGTTGTGTTGTGTTATGTGGTGTGGTGTTGTGTTTTGTGGTGTTGTGTTGTGTGCTGTGGTGTGGTTTGTGTTGTGTTGTGTGGTGTTGTGTTGTGTTATGTGGTGTGGTGTTGTGTTTTGTGGTGTTGTGTTGTGTGCTGTGGTGTGGTTTGTGTTGTGTTGTGTGGTGTTGTGTTGTGTTATGTGGTGTGGTGTTGTGTTTTGTGGTGTTGTGTTGTGTGCTGTGGTGTGGTTTGTGTTGTGTTGTGTGGTGTTGTGTTGTGTTATGTGGTGTGGTGTTGTGTTTTGTGGTGTTGTGTTGTGTGCTGTGGTGTGGTTTGTGTTGTGTTGTGTGGTGTTGTGTTGTGTTATGTGGTGTGGTGTTGTGTTCTGTGGTGTTGTGTTGTGTTCTGTGGTGTGGTTGGTGTTGTGTTGTGTGGTGTGTTGTGTTATGTGGTGTGGTGTGGTGTTTATGTTGTGTTGTGTTGTGTTATGTGGTGTTGTGTGGTGTTTATGTTGTGTTGTGTGCTGTGGTGTTGTGTGGTGTTTATGTTGTGTTGTGTTGTGTGCTGTGTGTGTTTGTGGTGTGTTGTGTGTGTTGTGTTGTGTTGTGTTGCGTGGTGTGGTGTGATGTTGTGTTGTGTTATGTGGTGTGGTGTGATGTTGTTGTGTTGTGTTGTGTGCTGTAGGTGTTGTGTGGTGTTTATGTTGTGTTGTGTTGTGTTGTGTGCTGTAGTGTTGTGTGGTGTGGTGTTGTGTTGTGTTGTGTTGTGTGGTGTAGTGTTGTGTGGTGTGGTGTTTATGTTGTGTTGTGTTGTGTGCTGTAGTGTTGTGTGGTGTGGTGTTTATGTTGTGTTGTGTTGTGTGCTGTAGTGTTGTGTGGTGTGTGTGTGTTGTGTTGTGTTGTGTGGTGTAGTGTTGTGTGGTGTGATGTTGTGTTGTGTTGTGTTGTGTGGCTGTAGTGTTGTGTGGTGTGGTGTTGTGTTGTGTTGTGTTGTGTGCTGTAGTGTTGTGTGGTGTTGTGTTGTGTTGTGTTGTGTGCTGTAGTGTTGTGTGGTGTGATGTTGTGTTGTGTTGTGTTGTGTGCTGTAGTGTTGTATGGTGTGATGTTGTGTTGTGTTGTGTTGTGTGCTGTGGTGTTGTGTTGTGTGGTGTGATGTTGTGTTGTGTTGTGTTGTGTGCTGTGGTGTTGTATGGTGTGATGTTGTGTAGTGTTGTGTTGTGTGCTGTGGTGTTGTGTTGTGTGGTGTGGTGTTGTGTTGTGTTGTGTGCTGTAGTGTTGTATGGTGTGGTGTTGTGTTGTGTTGTCTTGTGTGCTGTAGTGTTGTGTGGTGTGATGTTGTGTTGTGTTGTGTTGTGTGCTGTAGTGTTGTATGGTGTGGTGTTGTGTTGTGTTGTGTGCTGTAGTGTTGTGTGGTGTGATGTTGTGTTGTGTTGTCTTGTGTGCTGTAGTGTTGTGTGGTGTGATGTTGTGTTGTGTGGTGTTGTATTGGTGTTGCGTTGTGTGGTGTGGTGTGGTGTGGTGTGATGTTGTATGTGTGTACTGTGTTGGTGTGCTGTGTTGTGTTGTGGTGTTGTGCTGTGTTGTGTTGTGGTGTGCCATGTTGTGTGGTGTTGTGTTGTGTTGTGTGGTATGCTGCGGTGTGGTGTGTTGTGTCAGGTTGCGTTGTGTTGTGTGGTGTGGTGTAGTGTGGTGTGGTGTGGTGTGGTGTAGTGTGGTGTGGTGTGGTGTGGTGTGGTGTGGTGTGGTGTGGTGTGATGTGTGGTGTGGTGTGGTGTGGTGTGTGGTGTGTAGTGTGGTGTGGTGTAGTGTGATGTGTGGTGTGGTGTGGTGTGAAGTGTGGTGCTGTATGGTGTGGTGTGATGTGTGGTATTGTGTAGCGTTGTGTTGTATTGTGTTGTGTTGTGATGTGGTGTGTTGTGTCGTGTTGTTTTGTGTAGTGTGGTTGTTATGTATCATCATCATCATCATTATAATTATCCTTCTATTTCTTCTTCTTATCGATTGTAAACGTGTAGTCATCAATCCTGGCCAGGGTAGAGAAAGAAGGAAAGAAATTAAAAACACCTGAACAAAGAAAGGAAGAAAGAAAGACAAAGAGCAAACAAACAAACAAAGAAACAAATCGACCATGAAGTCAGTACAAACACTTCGATTACAGATTACAGAATACTTTATTATCCCAACAAGAGAAATTCATTTGTGGTGTAAAACACATAAGCAATACACGGAAATCACAGTCATTCAACATGTATGCATTAACTCACTCAGTACGGCCAGTCCTCTCTTCTCCTCTACACAGACCCTTCAGATGTCCAGTGGGTGTTTGAATGACCCAACCTTTAGCTTCCGTCGTCAGAACTGTGGTATTCTTTGTCAACATTCACCTCTTCAGTATAAGAGCGTTCCGCTTGCAATATTTTGATGATGGTAATTGGGATGAAACGCTGTTAACGTCGTCTCTTTCGCCGTTCGTATGGAGAGAGTTAAAGACAAAATGTTTAGATGGCAACCCATGCGTTCAATAAAAAATCACAGTAGATAACAACAACACAACAGAAACCTTTAAAAGGTAACTTAGAGTAAATCATACATACATCATCACAGCCATACATGTGCAACACAAAATCAGTTAAAGGATATGAATAAAATAGGCATGAAATAGCATACTAAAAGTAGACATACGACATAAAAAAATATGATAATAACAGTGCAGTTCAACAATACTTTAAGATGTCACATTCCACAAACACACATTCTGGCATACACTTATTTTTTTTTAATTATCACATATCTGATTATTAATTATTGCTGTTTAACAGCTGAATTGAGGTTGTATAAAGCTGGTTCTGTAACAATGAAAATGGCAACAAAATGAATGACTGAGTAACAACAACAACAACAACAACAACAACAAAAGAAACAAACAACAAAAAACAACAACAACAACAACAAGAAACAAACAACAAAAGAACAACAACAACAAGAAGAAACAAACAAACAAACAACAAAAGAACAACAACAACAACAACAACAAGAAACAAACAAACAAACAACAAAAGAACAACAACAACAACAACAAGAAACAAACAAACAACAAAACAACAACAACAACAAGAAACAAACAAACAAACAACAAAAGAACAACAACAACAAGAAACAAACAAACAAACAACAAAAGAACAACAACAACAAGAAAAAAAACAAACAACAAAACAACAACAACAAGAAACAAACAAACAAACAACAAAAGAACAACAACAACAACAAGAAACAAACAAACAAACAACAAAAGAACAACAACAACAACAACAACAAGAAACAAACAAACAAACAACAAAAGAACAACAACAACAACAACAAGAAACAAATAAACAACAAAACAACAACAACAACAAGAAACAAACAAACAAACAACAAAAGAACAACAACAACAACAACAAGAAACAAACAAACAAACAACAAAAGAACAACAACAACAACAACAACAACAACAAGAAACAAACAAACAAACAAACAACAAAAGAAGAACAACAACAACAACAAACAAACAAACAACAACAACAACAACAACAAGAAACAAACAAACAAACAACAAAAGAACAACAACAACAACAACAACAAGAAACAAACAAACAAACAACAAAAGAACAACAACAACAACAACAAGAAACAAACAAACAACAAAAGAACAACAACAACAACAACAAACAAACAAACAAACAACAAAAGAACAACAACAACAAACAAACAAACAACAAAAGAACAACAACAACAACAACAACAACCAAACAAACAACAAAAGAACAACAACAAGAAACGGCAGAAGCAACAACATGTACAACCACTACTACTCGTACTGCTATCACGAGTACTGCTACTACTCAGTATGATAATAGGTAATAAGGACAACAACAACAACAACAACAACAACAACAACAACAACAATAATAATAATAATAATAATAATAATAATAATAATAGTAATAATAATAATAATAGGTAATAACAGGTAACAGCAACAGCAACAGCAGCAGCAACAACAACAATAACAACAACAACGATGACGATAATAACAATGATAATAATGATAATGATAGAAGAGGAGGAGACAGAATAAGGTTAGAAAGGGTTTAATTAAGTCATCAAATGACGGAAAATGTCATACTAATGGTTTCCTGAGCTAAGAAAGGGAGAACAAGAACAAGAACAAAACTTTAATCTCCAGGCCTCCGGCCCCTAGAAAGAGGTCAAAGGTACACAATATGGTGATCACTCAGCCACAACAAAATGTAAAATACGTACTAACTTAAACCTGTAGAACAAAAGTGCTTCTCGTGCATAGTAAATTAATTCTAACTTTCATCATTGTTGTCACAGAATTCCTGTCGTATCTTCAGGGTATTAAATATATAAATGCAGAGTTTACGAATACTGTAGAAAGGGAGAGAGAGAGAGAGAGAGAGAGAGAGAGAGAGAGAGAGAGAGAGAGAGAGAGAGATGTCAAAATCCTAGCATTGAGATACAAGTCAATGGAGACAGAGACAGAGATAGAGACACAGAGACAGACACACACACACAGAGAGAGAGAGAGAGAGAGAGAGAGAGAGAGAGATGTCAAAATCCTAGCATTGAAATACAAGTCAATGGAGACAGAGACAGAGATAGACACACACACAGACACACACACACACACACACACACACACACACACACACACACACACACACACACACACACACACACACACACACACACACACACACACACAGAGACTTGGTCACAATGGTTCCCCTCCTGACCCGAACAGAATACTGGTCGATCCATGAGCAGCCCTGCACAAGTTACATTTCAGACAGAGTATGCAATTGGTTTTTTGCGTGCGTGGGTGTATGTCTGAGCGTGTGTGTGTGTGTGTGTGTGCGCGCGCGTGTGTGTGTGAGAGTGTGTGTGTGCGCGCGCGTGTGTATGTGTGTGTGTGTGTGTGTGTGTGTGTGTGTGTGTGTGTGTTTGTGTGCGCGTGTGTGTATGTGTGTGTGTGTGTGTGTGTGTGTGTGTGTGTGTGTGTGAAGAAGAAGAAGAAGGAGGAGAAGGAGGAGGTGGAAAAGGAGAAGGAGGACCAAGAAGAAGATGTAGCAGAAGAAGGAGGAGGAGTAGGAAGAGGAGGAAGGGGAGGAGGAGGAGAAGAAGAAAAAGAAGAAGCAGAAGAAGAAGGAGGAGGAAGAGAAGGAGGAAGAGGAGGAGGAGGAGGAGTAGGAGGAGGAGGAGAAGAAGCAGAGGAAGGAGGAGGAGGAGGAGGAGAAAGAGGAGGAAGAGGAGGAGGAGAAGGAGAAGAAGAAGCAGAAGAAGAAGGAGGAGGAGGAGGGGGAGAAGGAGGAGGAGGAAGAGGACGACGAAGAAGATGATGAAGCAGAATAAGGAGGAGGAGGAAGAGGAGGAGAAGAGGAGGACGAGGAGGAAGAGGTGGAAGAAGAAGAGGAGGAGGAAGGAAGAGGTGGAAGAGGAGGAGGAGGAGGAAGAGGTGGAAGAGGAGGAGGAGGACTAAGAAGAAGAAGAAGAAGAGCAGCAAAATTGCAGGGGAATTTCCAAATTTGATCGATTTCCGAGGAGACGTCCAGACCAGCTCAGGGAACAGGGTTGGAGAGAATCGGAATGGAAAGGAAGGGAAAAGAAGTGTCCACATATTCAAGGCAGGAGAGAGCGAGAGAGAGGGAGAGAGAGAGAGAGAGAGAGAGAGAGAGAGAGAGAGAGAGAGAGAGAGAGGGGAGAAAGAGACAGAGACACAGCGACACGGAGACAGAGAAAAAAAAAAGAAACAGAGAGAGAGAGAGAGAAGGGAGATAGAGATAGAGACATAGAGACAGCGACAGAGAGATAGAGACAAAAAGAAACACACACACACACACACACACACACACACACACACACACACACACAGAGAAGGGAGACAGAGACAGAGACACAGCAACACAGAGACAGAGACAAAAAGAAACAGAGGGAGAGAGAGAGAGAGAGAAAGAGAGAGAGAGAGAGAGACAGAGACAGAAACACAGAGAGAGAGAGAGAGAGAGAGAGAGAGAGAGAGAGAGAGAGAGAGGCAGACAGAATGAGAGAAGTAGAGACAAATATATTGTTAGAGTGAGAGGGAGACACACACACACACAGACACACACACACAGACACACACACACACACACACACACACACACACAGAAAAACCACAGAGACACTGTAAGGAAGTCTTATCGATCGAAAACCGAAAACCCTTTCCCCATCCCCCCACCCCCCCCCACACACACCCATTGCCCTCTCCCCCCATCCCCATTCCCCTCCCCCCCCCTCCGCCCCTCTTCACCCCGCCCCCCCCCCCACCCCTAGACCTCTCTCCCATCCCCTCAAGTCCAAGTGTCGTGCTTGCAGTGATTACCGCCCCTTTCAGTGGTCCTCTCCCCTGGTTTGCACAGGGGCATCATCAAACTTCTTAACGTTTCCTTCTCACCTCCACTCCCACCCCCCCTCCCCCGGTCTCTGTCCCTCCCTCCTCCCCTCTCTGTCTCCTCATCTCTGTCTCCTCATCTCTCTCTCTCTGTTCCTCTCTCTCTGTGTTCCTCTCTCTCTCTCTCTCCTCACCCCACCCCCCCGGTCTCTGTCCCTCCCTCCCTCCCTCCTCCCCTCTCTGTCTCCTCATCTCTGTCTCCTCATCTCTCTCTCTGTGTTCCCCTCTCTCTCTCTGTGTTCCCCTCTCTCTCTCTGTGTTCCCCTCTCTCTCTGTGTTCCTCTCTCTCTCCTCACCTCCCCACCCCCAGGTCTCTGTCCCTCCCTCCCTCCCTCCTCCCCTCTCTGTCTCCTCATCTCTCTCTCTCTGTGTTCCCCTCTCTCTCTGTGTTCCCCTCTCTCTCTGTGTTCCTCTCTCTCTCTGTGTTCCTCTCTCTCTCCTCCCCCCCCCCCGTCTCTGTCACTCCCTCCTCCCCTCTCTGTCTCCTCATCTCTCTCTCTCTGTTCCTCTCTTTCTGTGTGTTCCTCTCTGTCTCTCTCCTCACCTCCCCCCCCCCGTCTCTGTCCCTCCCTCCTCCCCTCTCTGTCTCCTCATCTCTCTCTCTCTCTCTCTGTTCCTGTCTCTCTCCTCCCCTCCCCCCCCCCGTCTCTGTCCCTCCCTCCCTCCCTCCTCCCCTCTCTGTCTCCTCATCTCTGTCTCCTCATCTCTCTCTCTCTCTGTTCCTCTCTCTCTCTGTTCCTCTCTCTCTCTCTCTTCTCACCTCCCCCCCCCCCGGTCTCTGTCCCTCCCTCCCTCCCTCCTCCCCTCTCTGTCTCCTCATCTCTGTCTCCTCATCTCTGTCTCCTCATCTCTCTCTCTCCTCACCTCCCCACGGTCTCTGTCCCTCCCTCCCTCCCTCCTCTCCTCTCTGTCTCCTCATCTCTGTCTCCTCATCTCTGTCTCCTCATCTCTCTCTCTCTCTCTCTCTCTCTCCCTCCCTCCCTCCTCCCCTCTCTGTCTCCTCATCTCTGTCTCCTCATCTCTCTCTCTCTCTGTTCCTCTCTCTCTCTCTGTGTTCCTCTCTCTGTCTCCTCACCTCCCTCCCCCCCCGGTCTGTCCCTCCCTCCCTCCCTCCTCCCCACTCTGTCTCCTCATCTCTGTCTCCTCATCTCTCTCTCTCTCTGTTCCTCTCTCTCTCTCTGTGTTCCTCTCTCTGTCTCCTCACCTCCCTCCCCCCCCCGGTCTGTCCCTCCCTCCCTCCCTCCTCCCCTCTCTGTCTCCTCATCTCTCTCTCTGTTCCTCTCTCTCTCTCTGTTCCTCTCTCTCTCTCTGTTCCTCTCTCTCTCTCTGTGTTCCTCTCTCTCTCTCTCTCCTCACCTCTCCACCCCCCGGTCTCTGTCCCTCCCTCCTCCCCTCTCTGTCTCCTCATCTCTCTCTCTGTGTTCCTCTCTCTCTCTCTCTGTGTTCCTCTCTCTCTCTCCTCACCTCCCCCCCCGGTCTCTGTCCCTCCCTCCCTCCCTCCTCCCCTCTCTGTCTCCTCATCTCTCTCTCTGTGTTCCTATATATCTCTCTCTCTGTTCCTCACCTGCCCCACCTCCGCCCCCCCCCGTCTCTGTCCCTCCCTCCTCCCCTCTCTGTCTCCTCATCTCTGTCTCCTCATCTCTCTCTCTGTTCCCCTCTCTCTCTCTGTGTTCCTCTCTCTCTCTGTGTTCCTCTCTCTCTCTCTCTCTCTCTCCTCACCTCCCCCCCAGGTCTCTGTCCCTCCCTCCCTCCCTCCTCCCCTCTCTGTCTCCTCATCTCTCTCTCTGTGTTCCTGTCTCTCTCTCTGTGTTCCTGTCTCTCTCTCTCTCTCTCTGTTCCTCACCTGCCCCCCCTCCGCCCCCCCCCCTCCCGTCTCTGTCCCACCCTCCTCCACTCTCTGTCTCCTCATCTCTGTCTCCTCATCTCTCTCTCTGTGTTCCTATCTCTCTCTCTGTGTTCCTCTCTCTCTCTCTCTCCTCACCTCCCCCCCCCTCATCTCTGTCCCTCCCTCCTCCCCTCTCTGTCTCCTCATCTCTCTCTCTCTCTGTTCCCCGCTCTCTGGAATGGATGTTATTAAAAAAAAAAAAAAAAAGAAAAAAGAAAGCGCGCCAGTGCTTATCTATTATCCTCGAAAATAAAGAATTTTGTCTTCTCTCTCTCTCTCTCTCTCTCTCTCTCTTAGATCAACGGCAAATGTATAAGTCGGCCAAAGTGCTAATGTCTTCACCGTTGGAAAATAAAGAGTCATTCATTCATTCATTCATTCATTCATTCTCTCTCTCTCTCTCTCTCTCTCTCTCTCGTTCTGTCTCTTCAGAGAGGGTTGGGGGTGAAGTGGGGGAAGGGGGATGGGGATGAGGGTGGAGGGTGGGGGGGGGGGACCTGGAGGTAAGGAGTGACCACCACAGACTCCAAACCACACAGACGCCAAACCAAACCACACAGACTCCAAACCACACAGACGCCAAACCACACAGACACCAAACCAAACCACACAGACA
>NC_134898.1:46508840-46511340 GCF_041734735.1 Babylonia areolata | reverse complement strand
ACTCTGTCGAAGGCTTTACTGAAATCTATGAATGCTACATAAAATTTCTTATTTCTTGACAGATGCTTCTCGATGCAGGCATGCAGAGTGAAAATGTGGTCAGTGGTGGAATATGATTTTCTAAATCCCGCTTGTGCTTCTGAAATAATTGAGTTCGTTTCTGCCCAAGAAACGAGTCGATTATTCAAAATGCTTGTGAAAACTTTACTTAAGTTATTGATCAGAGAAATACCCCGATAGTTGTTAGTATCATTAGCATCCCCATTTTTAAATAGAGGGATTATGATAGATTTCGTCCATTCCTCTGGAAAAATACCATCTCTAAAAAGTTTGTTGAAGTATGTAACTAGGAAAGGGAGTATTGGGTCTATTGAAGCTTTCAAGATTTCACTTATAAGATCATCTGGTCCAGCAGCTTTGCCATTTTTAAGACCTTGGATGGCTTGCTTAATTTCTTCTGCTGTAATGTCTGAATCCAGGATACAATCGAATACCATATCCGAGACGTTAAGTGCAGGTTGGTGCTGATTCTCTTCATAGCCAGAATTCAGCAGATGGTCGAAGTGGACCAGCCACTCATCCTGAGAAATGTTGTTAGCTAAGTGGGTTCTACTGCGATATTTACTGATCTCTGACCAGAAAGCCTGAGAATCGTTTGCAACACTCATCAGAGAATCGATGCGCCCTTGATTAAAGTTACGCCTTTTCAGGTTCTTTAGATTGTTATATTTCCTTCTTAGCTGTAGATAGATGTTTTGCTCATTTACGTTCCCAGATCTTTTAAAAAGTGTCAGCGCTGATCTAACTATTCTTTTGTTTTCCTGGCATTCTTTATCAAACCATGTTTTTCTTTTGACAATGCTTCTAGCAGGGCGCTTTGAGCGTACACAGGCACTAGCATTCATTAGACAGCTCGTAAGTTCCTGAAGAGCTGTGTTGATATTTGTATCAATCAAAGAGGATGCATAATCTATGTTATGAAAGAACAAATCGCTATTAGATATTTTTGTAAATTCTGTCATCCTTTCCTTTCTCCAGACAATTCTTTCTGTTTCATAATGAAGCGAACATGGCACTGGTGATTTCCCTTTGATTTCAAACAAAACTGGCATATGTTCTGAATCAACTCTGCTGCAAACTGAAAAACTGGTAATATTGTCAATAAGATCGCTGGAAACAAGGCAGTAATCGATAACGCTACATCCATGTGCTGATATGAAGGTGTAGTCAGGACTAAAGTTACTATGGTTATAACCGTTCATGATACATAAATCAAAGCATGCACAGAAATTTAACATAGTTTCACCAAAAATATTCAATGTGTCATCTTTTGACAGCCTTGATTCTTTGAAGAAAGGAGTTAAGTGGAGGGGTCTGGAGGTCAGATCGGTGTGTGACCACGTTACTTGGAGATTGGCTGTCCTTGCATTAAAGTCTCCACTACATATCAAATGGGCCTGTGGAATAAACAAATAGTAGATAAATAGATAGATAAATAAATAAATAAATAAATGAATAAATGATAAGCTAAATAAATAAATAGCTAAATAAATAAATAAGTAAATAAATGAATGAATAAATAAACAAACAAATAACTGAATGAATGAATAAATAAATTATATAAAAGAAGAAGAAGAAGAAGAAGAAGAAGAAGAAGAAGAAGAAGAAGAAGATATAATATCCAAGACAATTGTTGTCGCTTCAACGAATGACGAATAGCAAGTTATGTGAAGACCAGGTGTCAGAATATCAAAACCACAGGGAAGAAACAACGTTCATGATTTAACACAATCGACCGGACATGTTTAATAAATCGAATTTTGACATGTTGGCGTGTTGAGCAGTGATGCACACATATGCAGAGCTAGCACAAGATCAAATCAATCTTCACAGTGAAGTGTTTTTTTTTTTTATTATCCCATTTTTTTGGTGGGTACATATGAAAATGCACACACACACACACACACACACACACACACACACACACACACACACACACACACACACACACCAAGGTCATCTATGAGGCAGAATGGTTAAGATGCTCATCCGCCAATACAGAGAGTCCGTAAGGGTGCGGGTTCGAATCCCTCTCTCGGAGCCCTTTATCCCACGTTTGACTGGGAAAATCAAAGTGAGCGTCATGTCTTTCGGATGGGACGATAAACCGTGTGTGTTGCACGCACTTTGTGCAATGGGGGTTTTGGGGGGGGAGGGTGGGGGGGGCGGGGGGGGGGGCCAGGGGGGGAGGGAGGAAAAGCAACAGAAGAGTTGTCCTATGGCAAAATTCTGTGAAAGAAATCCACTCTGATAGGTACACACACACACACACACACACACACACACACACACACACACACATATATATATATATATATATATATATATATATATATATACATGCACTCAGGGCCTGACTAGCGCGTTGGGTAATGCTGCTGGTAAGGCATCTGCTTTGCAGATGTGGTGTTGCGCATATGGATTTGACCGAACACAGAGT
>NC_134898.1:46501340-46503840 GCF_041734735.1 Babylonia areolata | reverse complement strand
GTATTGTGTTGGGTTGGGTTGGGTTGTGTTGGGTGGGGTGGCGTGTGTGGTGCGGTGGTGTGTGGTGTGGTGTTGTGTTGGGTTGTCTTGTGTTGTGTTGGGTTGTGTTGAGTGGTGTGGTGGTGTGTGGTGTTTTGTTGTGTTGTGTTGTGTTGGGTGGTGTGGTGGTGTGTGGTGTTGTGTTGTGTTGGGTCCGGTTGTGCCGTGGTTGTGTTGTGTTTGTGTTGCTTTGTGCTGGGCTGTTTGAGCTGTGCTGTGTGTTGTGTTGTGGTTATGTTGTGCTATGTTATGCTGTGTTGCGTTATGTTGTGTTGCGTTATTGTTGTATTGTCTGGTCTTGTTGTTGTGGCGTTGCGTTGTGCTGCGTTGTGTTGTGTTGCGTTGTTTTGTGTTGCGTTGTGTTGTGCTGCGTTGCGTTGTGTTGCGTTGTTTTGTGTTGCGTTGTGTTGTGCTGCGTTGCGTTGTGTTGCGTTGTGCTGCGTTGCGTTGTGTTGCGTTGTTTTGCGTTGCGTTGTGTTGTGCTGCGTTGCGTTGTGTTGCGTTGTGCTGCGTTGCGTTGTGTTGCGTTGTGCTGCGTTGCGTTGTGTTGCGTTGTGCTGCGTTGCGTTGTGTTGCGCCACGCAGCAAAACAAACAGAAAGTAGAATGAACAAATAATCATATAAACAAGATGACGACACCGACAACAACAACAACAACAGCAACAACAACAACAACAACAGCGACAACCACAACAGCGACAATGATCAATTCAGCCATATCTATCGTAACCAGAACGCCTTTGGTTTTCCTAACTTCAGTTCAGTGACTTTTCTTTTTAGGGGACGAATTTTTGCTTCAGAATATATTACGCCAAAGGCATTTACACACGATTCTATATGAAAGACTAGGTCTATATGTCGCACATAACATAAATGTATTGTCTCAGTAAGATTAAAAAAAAGAGTGACAAAATCTTTACCTTGATTGCTGAATTCTTTATATGCCCATTAGAAAAAAAAAAGAATATATTATTGTTATTCAATCATGCACACACACACACACACACACACACACACACACACACACACACACACACACACACACACACACATATATATATATATATATATACATATATACATACACACACACATTTATAGTCCAATTTTGCATTGCTGTTGTGTGGTGTGGTGTAGTGTGGTGTTGTGTGGTGTTGTGTTGTGTTGTGTGGTGTGGTGTGGTGTGGTGTTGTGTGGTGTTGTGTTGTGTTGTGTGGTGTTGTGCTGTGTTGTGTGGTGTGGTGTGGTGTGGTGTTGTGTTGTGTTGTGTGGTGTTGTGCTGTGTTGTGCTGTGTTGTGTGGTGTGGTGTGGTGTTGTGTGGTGTTGTGTGGTGTTGTGTTGTGTGGTGTTGTGTGGTGTTGTGTTGTGTGGTGTTGTGTGGTGTTGTGTTGTGTGGTGTTGTGTGGTAGATAGGGAGGTTAGTGAAAGCACACGATGAAAAAGAAGGAAATTCAGCAGATAGATAGATAGATAGATAGATAGATAGATAGAGAGAGAGAGAGAGAGAGAGAGAGAGACAGAGAGAGAGAGACAGACAGACAGACAGACAGACAGACAGACAGAGAGTCGGTTTCTCAGTTCAATTATTATTACCATCATCATCCTCATCCTCATTATACTACCACTACGACTACTACTAACAAAAGCGATACTAGTAATAACTATAATAATAATAACTATGATAATTCTATTCATTAAAAAAAAGAGGCGTTTTTTTCAATTATCATTGTTTATTTTATATTTCTGTTTTTGTCAGTATGCAAAAAAAAAGGGCCTTTACATAAATACATAAGAAATGAAATAAAATAAAAATCCGAACACGATGAATAATGGAGACTAACTGTTAAAAAAATTAAAAAACAACAAAGAAACGAAAACAAAAAAACAACAAACAACAACAACAATAGGTCATACACCGAGGGTTTTTTTGTGTCTTTCATTCGGTTTCTAAAATTTACGAAAAACAGCAGCAGCAGCAGCAGCAACAACAAAAACGACAGCACCAGCGCCAACAACAATAACTACTTCTACTACTGCTACTAATGTAAGACATATCCCCCCCCCCCAAACCCAATCCCCACCCCCTACCAGTCATAACATTATAAATAAATGACGGCCAAGCCATAACACAGGCATGGTCTCACTGGTCTTCTTCTTCTTCTTCTTTCCGTTACACGACCAACATCGACTTGCCGATGACTCATTCTGTCGTGGTTCATGCATGCTGGGTATTTTCGTGTCTCCATAACCCACCGTACACTGACATGGATTACAGGATCTTTAACGTGCGTATATGATCTTCTGCGTGCGTATACACACGAAGGAGCTTCAGGCACTAAGCAGGTCTGCACATATGTTGACCTGGGAGATCAATAAAAAATATCCACCCTTTACCCACCAGGCGCCGTTATTGTGATTGGAACCCGGGACACTCAGATTGAAAGTCCAACATTTAAACC
>NC_134898.1:46478840-46488840 GCF_041734735.1 Babylonia areolata | reverse complement strand
AGAGAGACAGCGGCGAGGGGAACGGGTGTGTGTGTGTGTGTGTGTGTGTGTGTGTGTGTGTGTGTGTGTGTGTGTGTGTGTGTGTGTGTGTGTGTGTGTGTGTGTGTGTGTGTGTGTGTGTGTGTGTGTGTGTGTGTGCGGGGGCTGGGGAGGAGGGATGGTAGTTCACATTGAAGAGGAAATAATCGGTGCACAGAACAGTGGAAAGGAATGATGATGATGATGATGATGATGATGATGATGATGATAACAACAAGAATAATGATAATAATAATGATGATAACAGTAATGATGATGATGGTAATAATAATAATAATATTAATAGTAATACAACAACAACAACAACAACAACAATAATAATAATAATGATAATGATAATAATAATAATGATGATGATGATATGATGATGATGATAATAATAACACTACTACTACTACTACTACTACTACTACTACTACTACTACTACTACTACTACTACTACTACTACTATATTATAATTATTATTTACTTTTTTATTTATTTATGCAAGCTTATCTATTATTTATTCCCCCGTTTTTTTGTGTTTTTTTTTCTCAAGGCCTGAGTAAGCGCGTTGGGTTACGCTGCTGGTCAGGCATCTGCTTGGCTTGGCAGATGTGGTGTAGCGTATATGGTTTTGTCCGAAGGCAGTGACGCCTCCTTGAGCTACTGAAACTGAAACTGAAACTACTACTACGAACAACAACAACAACAACAACAAAAACAACAAAGAACAACAACAGCAATAACGATTGCAGCAACAATAACAGCAACCATAGGGTTAACAAACAACACAACTGAAACATCGCAGAGGATAGTCCACTTCTCCACCCCCACTCAAAAAAACCCAAAGGAACAAAGAAACAAAGAACGAAAACAAAGAATCAAGCAAAGTCAAGACCATTTCAAAAAGCAACGCCATTTATCTGCTCGCAATATAAGCGTAATTCTGAGGAAAGTGAAAACATGATTTAAAAATTAAAAAAAAAAAAAAGAAGAAGAAGAAGAAGAAGAAGAAGAAGAAGAAGAAGAAGAAGAAGAAGAAGAAGAAGAAGAAGAAGAAGAAGAAGAAGAAGAAGAAAGGGTAAAAAAAAAAAAAAAGAGGAAAAGACAATTGCGACTACGTGAAAAGAAAACTGGTTAAGATAATCTTAAGAGTGGTTAAGAAATTTGAAGAAAAAAATTACCCAGAAGCTAGAAAAAGATGTAGTTAAAATAGAAAACAGTGATAAAAAACGAGAAATAAAAAAACAACAAAATAAAACAAAACAAAACAAAAATAAAATGAAAAATAAAAAATAAAAAACAAAACAACAACAGTATATAAAACAGAAAAAAAAACTAGTTAAGAAAAAGAAAACAGTGATTACATAAAAGAGAGAAGAACATTGATTAAAGAAAAAGAGAGAGAGAGAGAGAAAAAAGAAATCAGGTATTAAGTAAAAAACAACAACAAACAAACAAAACAAACCCAGTAATTAAAAAAAGAAAAAAAAGAAAAAGAAAAAGAAGAAAGCAGTGATAAAGGAAGAAAAAGAAAACAGTGATTAAATAAAAGATAGAACATTGATTAAAGAAAAAAAAGAAAAAAAACAAACAAAAAAACAGTGTTAAAGAAAGAAAAAGAAAAACGGAATAAACAAAAGTAAACAATGATTAAGAAGAAAAAAAAATCCCCCCAGTGGTTTAGAAGAAAGAAAAGAAAAGAAACAAAATTGTAATCAAGAAAAAAATTTTTAAATGAGTAAAATAGCAAGAACCCCTCCAAAAAACAGCAAAAACCAAACAACAACAACAACAAAACCCCAAACCAAAAACAACAATGATTGAGAAAAAACAACAAAACAAAAAAAATAACAACAGACAACTATACACGCAAATGGAGTGATGGCCTAGAGGTAACGCGTCCGCCTAGGAAGCGAGAGAATCCGAGCGCGCTGGTTCGAATCACGGCTCAGCCGCCGATATTTTCTCCCCCTCCATTAGACCTTGAGTGGTGGTCTGGACGCTAGTCATTCGGATGAGACGATAAACCGAGGTCCCGTGTGCAGCATGCACTTAGCGCACGTAAAAGAACCCACGGCAACAAAAGGGTTGGTCCTGGCAAAATTCTGTAGAAAAATCCACTTCGATAGGAAAAACAAATAAAACTGCACGCAGGAAAAAAAATACAAAAAAAATGGGTGGCGCTGTAGTGTAGCGACGCGCTCTCCCTGGGGAGAGCAGCCCGAATTTCACACAGAGAAATCTGTTGTGATAAAAAGAAATACAAATACAAATACAAACGCAATGATGAAGAAAAACAGAAAAAAGCAAGAAAGACAAAGGAAGTAGGAAGCAAATCAACAAATTAAAGAGAGAGAGAGAGAGAGAGAGAGAGAGAGAGAGAGAGAGAGAGAGAGAGAGAGAGAGAGAGAGAAGGCTCTCAAAATCCTGAGCAGCGCGCGGAGTCTATGTGGTGGTCAGTCATCAGTCATCTGCTCCCACACCCCCTTAATTGATGTGCCTATCTATGTATCTATCTATGTATCTATCTATCTACCTATCTATCTATCTATTATGTACAAATAAATAAAACGAATAAATAAATAAACAAATAAATTTAAAAAAAATATGTAAGCATATACAGAGATAGAATAAATACATAGATGAATAGATAAATAGATAAAATAAATGAATAAATAAAAAAAATAAAAAAGTAAATAGATAAATGAACAAATAGATAAATAGATAAACAAATACATCAATGAATAAGCGAAGGAAGTAATAAACAAATGAATGAATAAATAGACAGATAAAGGATTGGGATAAATAAATGAATGAATGAATAAATAGATAAATGAATGGATGAGTATGTAAAGAAACAGATAGATAAATAAATAAACAATACACGATAAATAACAAATAAAAATGATCAAATGAATGAATGGATGAATAATTCAGTGAATGGATTAATAGATCACAAACTTAAAAAAAAAGAGACACAAAAATATAATATATCTATACACAAAAATATAATATATATATATATATATATATATATATGTATGTATGAATAAAGAGATACAATAATAAATGAATAAATGAATAAATACATGAATCAATCAATCAATCAATCACTGAATTAAAAGATCACTGAATGGATGTATGAATAAATTAAATAAACAAACAAACAGATAAATAAATGAATAAATTGTTGGAATGCCTGTATTTTGGATTCAGAGTGTGAGTGCAGATGCATGTGTAATAAAAATTAATGAAAAGCAACATGAGCCGATTAGAAAGTTAAGTAGTAAAGAAAATAATACATAAAATAATCTAGCTTTGAAAAAAATGAGAAGAACTAGGCTTTCCAACGAAGCAAACAGTGCTTTCGCTGAAAATCTGAAAAAAAAAATCCCCTTTTTTCCCAACATTTTTTATTCAGACAAAGGTTTACAGATACAGAATTTATATGTTTTGTGCATTAGAAAGTATAGTGTAGGCATGTAATTAAGTTCTAAGTACTGACAAATCTATAACAGCAAAACAATATATGTTCAATGTCAAAGTTCCAAGGTAGCATTGAAAAGCTTAATCTTGTATCAAACAGTTATAAAATGCCCATTTTTCCACAAACTTGTTAAATTCCATAATTATGTTAAAGGCATACTTGTCTATTTCAAATGCCTGTTTAAGGTCTTTTTTTGAACATTTGTAATGTTGGTTTTACTTTGTTGATTCTACATTTGTATATATAGAATTTAGTTATCAATAAGATATGTGAGAAACATTCATCAGTTTTCATTTTGTTATGTCCAAAAAGCACCAGTGTGTCGTTCAGGTTAGAAAAATCCCTTTTGTTTTTATCCTTATTTCATATTCAAGCAATTTCGTATCATTTCATTTTAAGTAGACAAAATTTCAACACCTCAGAAATCTTCTTCTTTTTCATCTTCGTTCGTGGGCAGCAAGCAACTTCCACCTTCATTCGTATGAACACGAGTGGACTTTAACGTGTACGACCGTTTTAACACCGCCATGTAGGCAGCCATACTCCGTTTTCGGGGGTAACATAGTTATGGGTTCCATTACTTAACAGAATCGAAATTCTGAACGTACAGTTATCGGGCGTATCGACAATCAGCACTTTTGTTTGAAAATTGAAACTGGTGTAGAATAACAACAGCTGAAAGAAAGCATTCCTGAGCGTAAACTAGTTCGTTCTTCAGTTGAGCGGGTTAAAAAACAAAACAAAACAACAACCACATTTCACTGCTGGGGAGGAGGGGGTGGTGGGGTGGGTGGGGGGGGGGGGGGGGGTAAAGCTCATTGCTCGAAAAACAAAATAAAACAAAAAACAAAAACAAACAAACAAACAAAAAAACAACAACCTCTGCCCCCCCCCCCCCCCCCCCCCCCCCCCAAGAACTCCCCCCCCCCCCAAAAAAAAACAAACAAACCAACAACAACAACAAAACAAACAAATAAACAACAACAACAAAACAAAAAACAATAACAACAACAACCCCAACAGGAACCCAGAAACAAATAAATTCAAGTCGAACAAACAAACTGATAAATAAATAAATAAATAAGTAAATAGATAAATAAGTGATTAAATAAATATGTAAGTAAGTAAGTAAGTAAGTAAACAAATAAACAAATAAATAAATAAATAAATAGATGAATAAATAAATTAATAAAAGAAAAGACGGTGACATTATGTGACAATCTAACATCCATAGAACGAGTAACTTACAATTTTAACAGTAAACTACTTAGACTGTTCAACGATCACACACACACACACACACACACACACACACACACACACACACACACACACACACACACACACACACACACACACACACACACAGAGTTATTGAACACAAAAGTGTGAGAGATAAGATCGGAAACAAACACACAGAAAAGCAGCAAAGTGAATGAAAAATACAGAGGAAGAATACTGCAACGAAGCTATCAAAACAAACAAACAACAACAAACAAACAAAAAAAAAAAGAAAAAAAAAGGTTTAATGGTTATAATTCGTCCAGCTTTCTACGGTCAAAAGAGAAGTTGATGTCATGGTCACTGTGTCTTGAATTCTGCACAGGAAAGCGAGGCTCAATTCTCTTGGGAAATGAGATCTGATTAACATACGGACATGTTAGTAACGTGATCAACTGTTATGTGAGCACCACGTAAGTATGCGAGAAACTTTACCCACGTATTCAGTATCAAAATAATTCGTCTTCCACCCACAGATCAACTACATAAATTTGCTGACTACAGAAATTGTTTTGGCAACGGTATATCGGATGAATATATCTACACATTTTCTTTATTTCTGTGTGTAGCTCCAAGTAACCGGTCTTTTATTTTCCTTCTTTTCTTCAGGCTGAAAATTTCACCATAGAAGCTTCTCTACCATAGTGTACCATTCCAAAAGTAGAAACGGAAATAAAAAAAAAACTGGAGAAATTACCTGAAGTAATCTTTCTTTCTTTAAGAAAAAAAAAAAAATTGTGAAAAGCCAGAATTGTTTTCATAATTGTTTTTAGTGTAACATCATTGTCTTGAAGAATATAATAATAATAATAATAATAATAATAATAATAATAATAATAATGGATACTTATATAGCACACTATCCAGAAATCTGCTCTAGGTGCTTTACAAAAACGCTTTGTTAACATAAAACATTATATCTATGTTACATACACACACCAAAATGTGACCACACACACACACACACACACACACACACACACACTGCATACATACATTTTAACATACATGTGTATCAAACAGCTACCCTAACACATACGCACACATAGGCAGGCACAAACGTACATAAAATATAATATAATATAATATAATATATATATATATTCCTTTCTTGTGCTGTTTTGTGTCATTACGAACTACTGTAGGCGTGTTTTTTTTTTTTTTTTTTTTTTTTTTCCATGGAAGGCGCTTAGAGCCCACTATGTTGGAGTTTGAGCAAACATCCTTCTCCTCCTACATCATCGTTATTGCTATCATTGCTGTCATTAAAACCATCATTGCTGTTGTTCTTGTTGAACAACCACTTTCAGCTGCTGTTGCTGCTACGATTACAACCACTGCACACATGATGTATATATATATATATATATATATATATATATATATATATATATATATATATATATATATATATATATAATACGTATATAGACATGACAGACTGACAGATAGACAAAGGCCTACAGAGAGACAGATCGATAGATTGGGCAGAGACAGATGGGCAAGATGGACACACACACACACACACACACACACACACACACATATATATATATATATATATATATATATATATATATATATATATATATATATATATAGCTATCTAGCCAGTAAGCTAGCTAGCTAGATAGACATACAGATGGATAGCGGGATAAATCGACCGATAGTTCGGTAGATATATAAATAAATATTGGCGAACACACACACGCACTCACACACACACACACACACACACACACACACACACACACACACACACACACACACACACACACACACACACACACACACACATGTATATACATATATGTATATATAGCAAGAAAGCTAGCTAGATAGACAGACAGACAGACAGATAGGCGGATAAATCGATCGATATTTCGGTAGATATATAAACAAATACACACACACACGCACACACACACACACACACATACACACACACTGAATTTGTCTTCGTTCTGTTGAAGGTCAGGCAGTAGTAAGGAAAGATAGATAGATAGCTGGACACACACACACACACACACACACACACACACACACAGGCAGCTATGGATTAGTTGTAACGTTATCTATAAATAATAATAACACTGTTCCACATTCTGTTGGCTCTGTGAGCACACCAGGTCAGTGCTATTACAGCATGTCAATGTTGATTGACTCTTATGACGTGTATATGTCTTCGTGTGGGTCCATAACACATTCCTGTGGACACTCAATACTTTTCGCTGTATACTCTGATATTACTCGCTGCCAAAAAAAGAAAAGACATTCGATAATTATAATATCATTACCCGAACAGGTTACATACACATTTGGAAAGATTGCTTGATCCATGATCACAGATTTTCTTTTTTTTTAAAATCATAATCATATCATTAATTATTTTTATCATAGTTATATCATCATATCATATGTACGAAAAGCCTTTGAATATTCAGAGGATATTAGACATTATTAATGTCTTCTTCTTCTTCTTCTTCTTCTGCGTTCACTCGTATGCACACGAGTGGACTTTTACGTGTATGACCGTTTTTACCCCGTCATGTAGGCAGCCATATTCCGTTTTCGGAGGTGTGCATGTTGGGTATGTTCTTGTTTCCATAACCCACCGAACGCTGACATGGATTACAGGATCCTTAACGTGCGTATTTGATCTTCTGCTTACATATACACACAAAGGGAGTTCAGGCACTAGCAGGTCTGCACATATGTTGACCTGTGAGATCGTAAAAATCTCCACCCTTTACCCACCAGGCGCCGTCACCGTGATTCGAACCCGGGACCCTCATATTGAAAGTCCAAAGCTTTAACCACTCGGCTATTGCGCCCGTCATTATTAATGTCTAATATCCATTAAAATGTATAAGATATTCAAACATTTCTTGGTGTTTGTATGCCAGTGTTCTGTCCTGTATCAATACCCTGCACTGTTACCAGCTGTGCTCCCCTCACGCCACTGAATTTAACGTCAGCTCCTACATACCCCCACACCCCCACACCCCCACCCCCACCCCCTCGTCTCCCCTCTCACCACTCTCACCTCCTTCCACCCCCAATGTTCCAATCCAACCCACACACACACTTCCTGCCCTCCCCCCACCACCCCCCCACCCACTGCACGCACACTCCCCCCCCCCCGCCCCCCCCTCTGACGACACAGTAGGCACACCCAACTTTAGTTCTGTCACAGGTCAGGCAGTGGTAAGGAGAGATAGATAGATAGATAGAGACAGAGAGAGAGAGACAGAGAGAGAGAGAGAGAGGGAGAGGGAGAGAGGGAGAGAGAGAGAACGAACGAACGAATCTTTTAAACTCTCTCCATACGAACGACGAAAGAGACGACGTTAACAGCGTTTCACCCCAATTACCACCATCAAAATATTACAAACGGAAAGCTCTTACACTGAAGAGGTGAATGTTGACAAAGAATACCACATTCCTGACGACGGAAGCTAAAGGTTGGGTCATTGAGACACCCACTGGACATCCGAGGTGTCTGTGTAGAGGAGAAGAGAGGACTGGCCATACTGAGTGAGTTAATGAGGGAAGTGGAATAAACATGCATATGCTTTTTTTTACATCCAGCCCTCAGGGCAAAAAGAAATGAAATCAAAATGTTCACAAGATCACAAAAGGTTATAGAAAAACATACATGAAATTCAAATGCACTCAATTGCACAGTAGCATTTACAAGTACATAATCATGATACCTGCATTAATGACAATAATGTATATGAATATGGTAATGAGAGAGATAGAGTGAGTGAGAGAGAGAGAGAGGATGAATGAATGAATGAAGGAAGGAAGGAAGGAATAAATGAATGATAAATGAATTAATGAATGGATCTTATTTCCGATAGCATTAGGGTAAGCAAACAATAGAGAGAGAGAGAGAGAGAGAGAGAGAGAGAGACAGACAGACAGACAGACAGACAGAGGGGCAGCTATGCATATAGTTATAACGTTATTTCACAACACTGAGATCCCTTTGTACGCCTCGATTCACTTTGGTCTCTATGTTTCTCAGAAATGGTTACAATGCATTCATTTCGCTGACAGGTGATTTTGTCAGCTTGTCGAGTTATCCGCCGTGGGATAAGATGACAGATATTCTCAAGGGTAGAGGTACACTGTTTATACACACGAAAATTAATAGCTTCGACGCTCATATTTCATAAATGCACATGCACACGCCTTCCTTCAAGATAAGCATTTTTTTTCTTTTTACGGTGAGCCTTTGAAATATATATTCTGACAGAAGGCAGACCTTCTTACAAGAAATCACGATCAGCAAGCAAGGCAATGGTATGAAAACTATAGCTCATTCTTAGCTGCCGATATGTCAGAAACATGTTGGAACAGTAAAACATGAAACATGATCATACCTTTCGAATATTAAGGAGAAAACATTAAATTTTTATAGCACCAGCTCTTCAGTCAACACTTCACTAATCATTCTCACTTTGACTGAGTTAAGGGCACCAGTGGCGTAATGATATCTGTGGACTTAATTCACTTCAGGTTTCATCCATGTCAGCACGTTCATTCACAGTCCTGTATTGGAATAGATGTCATCACCATCATCCAGACCTGTCACGGGTAACGCGATTGTGACAGTTACCACACGTAACAGACACAGTCTATCACTATCACCATCAACCGACCTTGTCAGTAACCTGTCATATCTACAACGTCGTCCATCTCACCCGAAACATACACACAAAAGTTATCCTTACAGAGCACAACCACCAGTGGAAACCATCCTCATCTACCGGAGCTGAGCACAGTCACTCGTCAAACTGTCCACACATGCTGGAGTCCTAAATGGCGTGATGGCCTAGAGGTAACGCCTCCGCCTAGGAAGCGAGAGAATCTGAGCGCGCTGGTTCGAATCACGGCTCAGCCGCCGATATTTTCTCCCCCTCCACTAGACCTTGAGTTGTGGTCTGGACGCTACTCATTCGGATGAGACGATAAACCGAGGTCCCGTGTGCAGCATGCACTTAGCGCACGTAAAAGAACCCACGGCAACAAAAGAGTTGCTCCTGTCAAAATTCTGTAGATAAATCCACTTCCATAGGAAAAACAAATAAAACTGCACGCAGGAAAAAAAATAAAAAAGAAGAAAAAAAAGGGTGGCGCTGTAGTATAGCGATACGCTCCCCCTGGGGAGAGCAGCCCGAATTTCACACAGAGAAATC
>NC_134898.1:46461340-46473840 GCF_041734735.1 Babylonia areolata | reverse complement strand
AGAGGCAGAGAGGCAGACGGACAGAGAGAGAGTGAGAGAGAAAAACAAGACCGTTCCTGCTGGTCTCCGGACTCTGAGAGAGAATGAAGTCTGGAAGAGGAACTGGGGGGAGGCTGGGTGCACACACACGAAGGGAGCAGCAGCGGCCAGGGCCCGTGTCTATGGCCTGCCTGCACGACACCATGAGAACCCGAGCTGAGACTGGCCAGGTCCGACCCTGGGAGACAATAGAAGCAGGCAAAGGGAGGGGGCTGGGTGGCCTTCAGATTGGCTTCAGGCACGTACGACTTGAACTTACTCAGCTCCTCGGCACGCAAGTCTGCGTGAGGACATGGTGCAAATCTTCCCCCCACCCCCACCCCCGCCTCTGGCTCTCTCTCTCTCTCTCTCCACCTCCACCTCCTTTTCCTTTCTCTTTCTCTTCGCCTCTGCTCTTCTCAACACCCACACAACCCCTCTGCGTTCGTGACCGAAGAACCCCCCACCCCCACCCCAACCCCCCACCTCCCCACCCACATCACCCCCACCCCCATCCCATCCCATCCCATCCCACCCCACCTCTACCACCCCTACACCTTCGCCTTCCTTCACCATCACGATCATCATCACCACCACCACCACCACCACCACCCCCTTCTCCCCCCCACCCCACCTTTCAAACCGCCCACCCCCACCACCCCCATCCCCATCCCCCACCCTTCTTCGTGCAAGTGCGTATGTGCATGCGCATGTGCGTGTATGCATGTGCGTGTGTACGTGTGCTTGGCATCCTCGTGTTTCGTCCCTCACGGAATCTAGAGTGTTGGGGGGAAAATTAAAGAAGCACGCACGTCGCTGGCCCGTCAAGGACACGAACCCTCAGCTAGCGGCGGCGATGGTGGAGGAGGAGGAGGCTGTGGTGGTGGTGGTGGTGGTGGTGGGGAGGGGTTGGAATGAAGTGAAAGTGAAGAAGAAGAAGAAGAAGGAGATGAGGAAAGAGAAGGAGGAGAAAGAGAGAGACAGCAAGAGGGAGAGAGAGAGAGAGAGAGGGGGGGGGAGAGAGAACGAGACAGAGATGAGGATGGGGTGTAGGGGGGAGAGCGGGGAAGGAGGAGGAAGAAAGAAAGAAAGAAAGAAAGAAGGAAAGAAAGAAAGAAAAGGAAGATGAGACACATGCGTGAGTACAACCCCACCACCACCACCACCACCCTCACCACCATCACCACCTCCACCCGGCCCGCACCCCCCTCCCCCTCCACACACTCACACACACACACACACAACCCCCACCACCCACCCCCACCCCTATCAAGTCTTTCTTCTTCTTCTGATCCCAGACAAACACAATAACGTCAGTAAAAAATTGATATGCGGACAAAATGGGCGAGCGGGGAGGATTAGGCAGGACCAGAACCAGGGGCAGGCCAAAGCCAGACCAAGAGATATCACACAACACCGGGAGGAGGGGTGGGGGGGGGGGGGAGAGACACGGGCGGGGGGGGGGGGGGGGGGGGGGGGGAGAAGGGACACGGAAGCCAGCACCGATGATGCTTTCACACGCATACCTGTCCGTCACCGCCCGTGCCCGCCATGGTCAGTTCTTGCCTGCCTCCCTTACAGCCCACGCAGTCAAGCTCGAAAGAAAGAAATGAGGGCTTCTCTGTCCCTCCCTCCCTCCCTCCCTCTCTCTCTCTCTCTTTCTCTCTCTCCCGCCCACCTGGTCGGTCCCTTTTGCTCTTGGGAAGGGGGGTTCTGTGGGTGGGGTGGGGTGGGGTGGGATGTGGGGTGGAGGTGGGGGGGGGGGAACTGAAATGGCCTCTAACGGCTGTCGTCTAGATTAGGTCCAGGTAATTCCCTGCAACAGCAACTGCAGCAGCAGCAGCAGCAGCAGCAGCAGCAGAATCCCACCTTTAATGGATGTAGAAAGAAGAGTGAAGGTAGGGGTAAGAGCTCTTGTGGTGTAGTGGGAGTAGAAGAGAATTATAAAAAACAAACAAACCCACAAAAACATATTAAAATAAAAAGTAGAAGAAAGAGAAGAAAAAAAAAATCAGAATCAAAGAAATGGAAATCAGAACGAATGGTTACTATTATTTTCTTTTTGAAAAGAGTGCTTTTTTTCCCCTTCCTTTTACTATCATTTTTTTTTCGCCTTCCTTTGTTGGTTATTTCAAGCAACCTGTTTTTTTGTGTGTGTGGGTTTTTTTTGGGTTTTTTTTTTTAAATGGCTGCTGCACATTTAGATTGAACTGTGGTTACTACTGGACAAGTAGGGAGAAGGAAAGAAGAAGAAGAAAAAAAAGATTGAAAAGAAAAGAAAAGAAAAAGAAAAGACAGACAGAAAGAAAGACATAAAGACAGACAGAAAGTTTCCAGATTTGAAACACGTGACAGTATAGCGGTTGCTGGCTCCTCTTGAGAAGGATTAACGGTAGATATGTAGCAGGAGGTGCTGAAACGAGTTGGTTAAAAAGAAAAAAGAAAAAAAAAGAGGGTGGGGTGGGGGGGTGGGGGGGTGGGGGGGGGGGTCATTTGAAAGAGGTTTGTATGAAGGATATGCCGGGGATTCATTGTGGGATACTCAGTTTTCTTTTTTTTTTCTTTTTTTCTTTTTTTAGGGATGCGCATAATCCTCCCCGAAAGAATACACACACACACACACACACACACACACACACACACACATACACACACACACGAAACACGCACGCACGCACGCACACACACACACACACACACACACACACACACACACACACAGAGACTCATGTATAACTAACGAAATCGTGTATAAACATAGTTACAATAACGAAAACTAACAAAGAAATATTGGAAATGGAACTGAAAATAAAATGGAATGAAACAAATCACAGATGTAAGCACCACCACCACCACCACCAACAACAAACAAACAAACAAACAAACAAAATGCAGTGTGTAAGCGAAACTTTGAGAGCATGGAATCATGGGTGTTTGCCCGGATGGGCGCAATAGCCGAATGGTTAAAGCGTTGGACTTTCAATCTGAGGGTCCTGGGTTCGATTCTCGGTAACGGCGCCCGGTAGGTAAAGGGTGGAGATTTTTCTGATCTCCCGGGTCAACATATGTGCAGACCTGCTAGTGCCTGAACCCGCCTTCGTGAATATACACACTCAGAAGATCAAATGCGCATATTAAAAATCCTGTAATCCATGCCAGCGTTCGATGGGTTATGGAAACACATACTTAGTACCCAGCACGCACATCCCCGAAAACGGAGTATGGCTGCCTATGTGGCGGGCTAAATGAATAAAATGGTCATAAACGTAAAAAATGCTACATGTCCATATATGTGTGCGTGACTGAAACCTGATTGAACGACACAGAAAAGAAGGATGAGCTCCCAGTAGTCAGTCGGCTCTACCCAGGTAGGTAGCCTGTTGTGCAAATTGCTCCGTGTTTGGAAAGCGCTTAGACTGAGGATAGACGCTATATAAAAATCCATATAATCATCATCACCATCATCATCAACATATGGCGTTCCCATGGGCAGTCCTGGTTGTCCAAAGTGGTGGTAGTGGTGGTGGTGGTGGGTGGGGGTGAGGGTGAGGGGGTGAGGGGGAGTGAAGTCCTAGATCCTGGCTGTTCTTCTGGCGTTAAGAGGGGAATGTCCTGGCTGTCTGTAGAGGGTTGAAGTCCCGGCTGTTCTTCTGGCGTTAAGAGGGGAATGTCCTGGCTGTCTGTAGAGGGTTGAAGTCCTGGCTGTTCTTCTGGCGTGAAGAGGGGAATGTCCTGGCTGTCTGTAGAGGGTTGAAGTCCTGGCTGTTCTTCTGGCGTGAAGAGGGGAATGTCCTGGCTGTCTGTAGAGGGTTGAAGTCCTGGCTGTTCTTCTGGCGTTAAGAGGGGAATGTCCTGGCTGTCTGTAGAGGGTTGAAGTCCCGGCTGTTCTTCTGGCGTTAAGAGGGGAATGTCCTGGCTGTCTGCATAAGGATCATGTCCTAGCTGTTCTATTGGCGTTGAGGGGAATGTCCTGGCTGTCTGTATAAGGATCATGTCCTTGCTGTTCTATTGGCGTTAAGAGGGGAATGTCCTGGCTGTCTGGTTAAGGATTAAGTCCTGGCTGTTCTTCTGGCGTTAAGAGGGGAATGTCCTGGCTGTCTGTATAAGGATTAAGTCCTGGCTGTTCTTCTGGCGTTAAGAGGGGAATGTCCTGGCTGTCTGTATAAGGATTAAGTCCTGGCTGTTCTTCTGGCGTTAAGAGGGGAATGTCCTGGCTGTCTGTATAAGGATTAAGTCCTGGCTGTTCTTCTGGCGTTAAGAGGGGAATGTCCTGGCTGTCTGTATAAGGATTAAGTCCTGGCTGTTCTTCTGGCGTTAAGAGGGGAATGTCCTGGCTGTCTGTATAAGGATCATGTCCTAGCTGTTCTATTGCCGTTAAGAGGGGAATGTCCTGGCTGTCTGTATAAGGATTATGTCCTGGCTGTTCTTCTGGCGTTAAGAAGGGAATGTCCTGGCTGTCTGTATAAGGATCATGTCCTAGCTGTTCTATTGCCGTTAAGAGGGGAATGTCCTGGCTGTCTGTATAAGGATTATGTCCTGGCTGTTCTTCTGGCGTTAAGAAGGGAATGTCATGGCTGTCTGCATAAGGATCATGTCCTAGCTGTTCTATTGGCGTTGAGGGGAATGTCCTGGCTGTCTGTATAAGGATCATGTCCTAGCTGTTCTATTGGCGTTAAGAGGGGAATGTCCTGGCTGTCTGTATAAGGATTATGTCCTGGCTGTTCTTCTAGCGTTAAGGGGGGAATGTCCTGGCTGTCTGTATAAGGATTAAGTCCTGGCTGTTCTTCTGGCGTTAAGAGGGGAATGTCCTGGCTGTCTGTATAAGGATTAAGTCCTGGCTGTTCTTCTGGCGTTAAGAGGGGAATGTCCTGGCTGTCTGTATAAGGATCATGTCCTGGCTGTTCTTCTGGCGTTAAGAGGGGAATGTCCTGGCTGTCTCTATAAGGATCATGTCCTAGCTGTTCTATTGGCGTTAAGAGGGGAATGTCCTGGCTGTCTGTATAAGGATTATGTCCTGGCTGTTCTTCTGGCGTTAAGAGGGGAATGTCCTGGCTGTCTGTAGAGGGTTGAAGTCCTGGCTGTTCTTCTGGCGTTAAGAGGGGAATGTCCTGGCTGTCTGTAGAGGGTTGAAGTCCTGGCTGTTCTTCTGGCGTTAAGAGGGGAATGTCCTGGCTGTCTGTAGAGGGTTGAAGTCCTGGCTGTTCTTCTGGAGTTAAGAGGGGAATGTCCTGGCTGTCTGTAGAGGGTTGAAGTCCTGGCTGTTCTTCTGGCGTTAAGAGGGGAATGTCCTGGCTGTCTGTAGAGGGTTGAAGTCCCGGCTGTTCTTCTGGCGTTAAGAGGGGAATGTCCTGGCTGTCTGTAGAGGGTTGAAGTCCTGGCTGTTCTTCTGGCGTTAAGAGGGGAATGTCCTGGCTGTCTGTAGAGGGTTGAAGTCCTGGCTGTTCTTCTGGCGTTAAGAGGGGAATGTCCTGGCTGTCTGTATAAGGATTATGTCCTGGCTGTTCTATTGGCGTTAAGAGGGGAATGCCCTGGCTGTCTGTAGAGGGTTGAAGTCCTGGCTGTTCTTCTGGCGTTAAGAGGGGAATGTCCTAGCTGTCTGTAGAGGGTTGAAGTCCTGGCTGTTCTTCTGGCGTTAAGAGGGGAATGTCCTAGCTGTCTGTAGAGGGTTGAAGTCCTGGCTGTTCTTCTGGCGTTAAGAGGGGAATGTCCTGGCTGTCTGTAGAGGGGGTGAGGTCCTGGATGTTCTTCTGGAGTTAAGAGGGGAATGTCCTGGCTGTCTGTATAAGGATTATGTCCTGGCTGTTCTTCTGGCGTTAAGAGGGGAATGTCCTGGCTGTCTGTATAAGGATTATGTCCTGGCTGTTCTTCTGGCGTTAAGAGGGGAATGTCCTGGCTGTCTGTATAAGGATCAAGTCCCGGCTGTTCTTCTGGCGTTAAGAGGGGAATGTCCTGGCTGTCTGTATAAGGATTATGTCCTGGCTGTTCTTCTGGCGTTAAGAGGGGAATGTCCTGGCTGTCTGTATAAGGATTAAGTCCTGGCTGTTCTTCTGGCGTTAAGAGGGGAATGTCCTGGCTGTCTGTAGAGGGTTGAAGTCCTGGCTGTTCTTCTGGCGTTAAGAGGGGAATGTCCTGGCTGTCTGTAGAGGGGGTGAGGTTCTGGCAGATCTGTGTAAGTGTGGTTGTCCTTCGAACAAAAGACCCAACCTACACCCTATGCAGGTTGCTCAGTTGTCCTGTTGCTAGCGAAACCTGGAACACTTTTCCCGGTCAGTTGTGCTCTGAAGAGCGTGAAAACCATCTGGGTCGCTCCGGTGAATTCAGGCCCAGTTCGATTCGGGTCCATTTCCAATAAGGCCCAGTACCACTAAATTAAAATAAAATAAGAATGACTGTATTCTTATGTCCGCTTTGTCTTCTCTCCGTTTCCTATATATGTTTTGATCTATTTATGTTGTTTTGTCAATTGTCTGTGTTATAAAAATGGAAATGGAAAAAAAAGTTGAACTCCCCCCCCCCCCGCCCCCCCGAAAAGATTGACTGTAATATCTCATAAAGAGAAATTACATCAGGTGTGGCAAAACAAGCTTTGGCAATTACTCAACGCGGGCATATGATAATGCACAGTTATAAGTTATCATTTGAAATGAGAAACCATTTTAAAAAGACACAACAAGCTGCATTAACTGGGCACTTGTGGGATTGTCTCTATTTTGTTTGTTTTTTTCGTTGGTGAAAATCAGGTTGTTTCTGTACTGCACCGGCAACGAGTTGTGTAATATCGGCGACAATGGTCCCGCAAAAAGTGAATCTTCTTCTTCTTCTTCGTTCGTGGGCTGCAACCCCCACTTTCACTCGTATGCACACGAGTGGGCTTTTACGTGTATGACCGTTTTTACCCCAACATGTAGGCAGCCATACTCCGCTTTCGGGGGTGTGCATGCTGGGTATGTTCTTGTTTCCATAACCAACCGAACGCTGACATAGATTACGGGATCTTTAACGTGCATATCTGATCTTCTGCTTGCATATACACACGAAGGGGGTTCAGGCAACTAGCAGGTCTGCACATGTGTTGACCTGGGAGATCGTAAAAATCTCCACCCTTTACCCACCAGGCGACGTCACCGTGATTCGAACCCGGGACCCTCAAATTGAAAGTCCAACGCTTTAACCACTCGGCTATTGCGCCCGTCGCAAAAGTGCTCTGTGGCACAAGTCGGTTAGGCGTTGGACTTCTCACCACTCAGTGTTCACCAGTGATCTCAGGTTCAAGCCCTGTTTCGGCACAGTGCTGTGTCACCAGGGGAGGATGTGCAGGCCCACGTTTGTGGGATTTTCATCGTACATTTCCCGGGTTATTTTTTTGTTTTTTTAGCGAGAACAGCGTGCGCAAGCGCGCCTCCATTTCCTTTTTTCTTCTTTTCCAGGTCACCGAAAGGCTAAAATTTCGTCGTGGAAATCGCTGTTTTGACGAAAGGATTTGGAACATTTTCGGTGATTATTTTGTTGTTGTTGCATGTCTGCAAGGTATATTTGGCTTTATGATTGCATCCATTATTTGCTTCAATCTTGTATGTTCACTTTGAGTGTGTTTCTTGTCATATATCTACCATTACGTTTTCGAATTGATCCATTTATAAACTCGCCCGAAAAGTTCTCCGGAAAAAAAAGCATCGCAAACACATAGAAGCCAGTTACGGTACGGCGGTGGGTGGGCTGTCCGTGTCGTCATATTTATGACCTACTTCTCGCACTGTGAGCGACGAAAAGACCGCCACGGAAGCAGGCTGTTCACCCTCCCTATTAATTATAAGGCATTTTCAAGGCCTGACTAAGCGAGCTGGGTTACGCTGCTGGTCAGGCATCTGCTTGGCAGATGTGGTGTAGCGTATATGGATTTGTCCGAACGCAGTGACGCCTCCTTGAGCTACTGAACTATAAGGCATTTTCGACTTTCCTCACTCCGTCCAGGTGTGAATTTGTATTTGTATTTCTTTTTTATCACAACAGATTTCTCTGTGTGAAATTCGGACTGCTCTCAGCAGGGAAAGCGCGTCGCAATACTACAGCGCCACCCCCACCCCCACCCCCTTTTTTTTTTCCTGCGTGCAATTTTATTTGTTTTTCCTATGGAAGTTGATTTTTCTACAGAATTTTGTCAGGAACAATCCTTTTGTTGTCGTGGGTTCTTTTACGTGCGCTAAGTGCATGCTGCACACCGGACCTCGGTTTATCGTCTCACCCGAATGACTAGCGTCCAGACCACCACTCAAGGTCTAGTGGATGGCGAGAAAATATCGGCGGCTGAGCCGTGATTCGAACCAGCGCGCTCAGATTCTCTCGCTTCCTAGGCGGACGCGTTACCTCTAGGCCATCACTCCACTTGCGTACCTGACAACGGTCGTGGAAGATTAGAATCGGCGCCTGAAAGAGAGAATTGAGCCTCGCTTTCCTGTGCAGAATTCAGGACACAGTGACCATGACATCAACTTCTCTTTTGACCGTAAAAAGCTGGACGAATTATAACCATTAAACCTTTTGACCGTAGAAAGCTGGACGGATTATAACCATTAAACCTGTTTTTCTTTTTCTTTTTGGTTGTTGTTGTTTGTTTGTTTTGATAGCTTCGTTGCAGTATTCTTCCTCTCTATTTTTCATTTACTTTGCTGCTTTTCTGTGTGTTTGTTTCCGATCTTATCTCTCACTTTTGTGCTCAATATCTGTGTGTGTGTGTGTGTGTGTGTGTGTGTGTGTGTGTGCGTGCGTGTGTGTGTGTGTGTGTGTGTGTGTGTGTGTGTGTGTGTGTGTGTGTGTTCGTGTTTGGCGTCTGTCTTTCTGATATCTGTATCTCCTTCTTCTTCTTCCTCTCTTTGTCCTGGAGCCAGTTGCATTGCTCGGACGGAAGAGCCTAGTTTGGTCGTAACCCGCTACTAACTGTGTGTCGTATGGAACTGACCAATGGCGCAGTTCGGTCAACGTAGGCAATTTAGTCACGTGTAACTGTCAAAAAGTTAGAACCAAGCAATGCAATTGGCACCTGGTCTATTGTTCTCGTTTACGTGATGATTATGTCTTTCAGCGCATGTGCATTCCCACCACAATCCCCCCGTACCTCTCTCTCTCTCTCTCTTTCGTTCTGTGGCATGTGTGCGTGTGCGTGTGCGTGCGTGTGTGTGTGTGTGTGTGTGTGTGTGTGTGTGTGTGTGTGTGTGTGTGTGTGTGTGTGTGTGTGTGTGCGCGCGTGCGTGCGTGCGCGTGTGTGTCAAAATCAAAGTCAGTGTCAATTTTTTTTTTTTATATATTTCAAGATGGTAATTGAATAAGCAACATCTGCTGCTTTTTTATATTTTATTTTATTTTATTTTATTTATCTATTTATTATTTTACATCAGCCATCGGAAAAAAAGAAGAGGAGAAACTAGGTCTGAATAAAAAGAAGAAGAAATAAATACATACACACAAGAATAGTGCGATCATGAAAATTAGTACACAGTAGCATTTCTGTTCCACACACCTATACACTAATGTATACACATGTTCGAATACACCATGTACCACACCAACCCTATTTCGCACACGCATATTCCTTATACACAAATGCATTGCCAACGAAAACGAATACAACACATTTCGCAAATAATAAATGGCCATTGTATGGACTAGTGTTAGTGTTTATCTTTTAGACAGTTTATGAGATGATCCTTCAGATTTTTCTTTCAAATTGAGTGGGAGGATCTTCCATGAATTTCCACCAGAGTACAGTGTGTGTGTTTCGACGGGGAGGGGGGGGGGGGGGGGCGTGCGTGTGTGTATGTGTGTGCGTGCGTGTGTGCTTGTTTGTGTTTGTTTGTATGTATGTGTGTTTGTGTGTATGTATGTGAGGCAGGTGGCGCGAGCTGACCAGGCAGTCATCCATGGTGCCCCAACGACCCACCCACGGGTCATGGGATAGATGAGATGAGATGAGAGATGTGTATTTTAGAGAGAGAGAGAGAGAGAGAGAGAGAGAGAGAGAGAGAGAGAGAGAGAGAGAGAGAGAGAACAAGTGCGTGTGTGTTTGAGTCTGTATGTGTGCATGTGCAATGTGCACGCATGCATGTGTGTGCATGTTTGTGTGTGGGTGTGTGTTTGTGCGTGTGGGTTGGTGTGGGTGGGTGTGGGTGAATGTGCATGCTTGCTTGCGAGTATGCGTATGTACGTATGTATGTATGTATGGATGTAATAATGTGTGTGCATGTGTGTGCTTTGAGCCTCTGTTCATTCTTCTTCTTCTTCTTCTTCATTTTATACCATTTCTTCAGACACATTAAAACCCGCACAAAATAGATCGCGTGCAAAAGCACAGCCTGTCTCGATGCTTCTGTTTTTATTAGAAATCATATGAAAACCGCCTCCTTCTGTTTCCGCTCGGTTTTTTAATTTTATTTATTTATTTATTTATTAACCTTATCTTTGTTTGTTTGTTTATTTATTTGTTTGTTCATTTAGTTCGTTTGCTTGTTTATTGATTTAATCATTTCGTGTATTTGAGTGCGTGCCAAACTAGCCATTATGTATGTATATATATATATATATATAAAATTGTTTCTTTTTTACTGTGTAACTGGATGTAACATGTATCTACTGACAGGTTATTTTCTTTGCTTTTTTGTTGTTGTTGTTGTTGTTTACTCATTCAGTTTGTTTGTTGGTTTGTTCAAAACATTTCGTGTATTTGAGTGCGTGCCAAACTAGCCATTATAACATATCCGTGCAAATCTTTTTAGCTTCGTTGATTTTTTTTTTCCTGCTGCGCTGTTGAAGATAACGCGTATCTACTTCTTTGCGGTTTTTTGGGGGGTAATTTTTGTTGTTTTTGTTGCTTTTTTTTTTCTGCGTTTGCTTTACTCTCTCTCTCTCTCTCTTTTTGTAACTCACTGTTTCATGCTATGCAAAGCAATGCAGGAATAGGCGAAACAGGAACGGTCGAAACGGGAATGAACGAACCGGGAACAGGCGAAACGCGAAAAGGCGAAATTGGAATAGGGGAATTGGGAATAGGCGAGGTGGGAATAGACGAATTTGGAATAGGTGAAACTGGAATAAGACGAAACAGGAATAAGACTAAACACGAAAAGGCGAAACAGGAAAACGCGAATGTAGAATAGGCGAAACAGGAATAAGACGGAACGTGAATGAGCGAAATAAGAATAGGCAAAATAGGAATAGGCGAAACGGGAACAGGCGAAACGGGAATGGACGAATCTGGAATGGCGAAACGGGAATAGTCGAAACGGGAACAGGCGAATCGGTAATATGTGAGTCGGGAATAGTCGAAACAGGACGAGGCGAAACGGGAACAGGAATAGGTGAACCGGGAATAAGCGAAACGGGAATATACAAGTCCGGAATGGGCTAAATAGGAATATGCACATTTGGAACAGGAGAAACAGGAATAGGCGAAACGGGAATTGGAGAAATGGGAATAGGCGAAAAGGGAATAGTCGAAACGGGAATAGGCTAACCGGAACGACACCAGGCAAACTGCAGCATGCCCGCTACACATCAGTGGAGTTGGGTGCCTTCTGGTCGTGTGTGGATTGGATTCAATCAATCCCGTATTTTCTGACTGTAACAAATAACGCACGAAACTTAAATTAACTCACTCAGTACGGCCAGTCCTCTCTTCTCCTCTACACAGACCCCTCGGATGTCCAGTGGGTGTCTGAATGACCCAACCTTTAGCTTCCGTCGTCAGAATTGTGGTATTCTTTGTCAACATTCACGTCTTCAGTATAAGAGCCTTCCGCTTGCAATATTTTGATGGTGGTAATTGGGGTGAAACGCTGTTAACGTCGTCTCTTTCGCCGTTCGTATGGAGAGAGTTAATGCATCGGACGTCAAGGGCGATTACCGCGATGATGCTTAGTTACCGAACCTCTTTTTTGGGGGTGGTGTGTTTGTGTGTGTGTGTGTGTGTGTGTGTGTGTGTGTGTGTGTGTGTGTGTGTGTGTGTGTGTGTGTGTGTGTGTGTGTGTGTGTGTGTGTGTGTGTGTGTGTGTGTGTGTGTGTGTGTGTGTGTGTGTGTGTGTGTGTGTGTGTGAGAACAGAAAGAAAAAGAAGAGGTTTCTGATTGCCAATGCTGACCATTTCCACCACCAATACACAAAGCCTTTATACTCTCTCTCTTTCTCCGTGTGTCTCTGTCTCTGTCTGTCTCTTTCTTTGTCTCCATATCTTTCTCTCTCTTTCCCCCATCTCTTTTTTTTTTTTTTACCATCATTTATTTATATATTTGTTTATTCATTTTGGTCAATGAAGAAGGACGCGTGCGACAAAAAAATAGAATTAAAATAAGATGTAATATAATTCAACACAAGGGGTAAAAACAACAACAACAACAACAACAATAACAGCAACAAAAACAACAAAACAAAACAAATCACTAAAAAAACAACAGCAAATAATCTATTAAAAAAAAAAAAAGAAAAAGAAAAAATTAA
>NC_134898.1:46453840-46458840 GCF_041734735.1 Babylonia areolata | reverse complement strand
CTTTACCATCATCATCAAAAAACTGTGCAAGGCAATACACATCATGATTACTGAGCAGTCTGGATATAATACACTTTTTAACCAATTAGAACACGATTATTATAACACAATGGCTCAGCAAGCAGTTCCGCTGAGTTTTTTTGGTTCACATTTATAAAAGAAAATCTTATAACTTTCGAACACATTTGTCCAGAACTGGTTATATTTGGCAAAATTTAAAATAAACTCTGGACCATATTTATCAATAGCTGGTCATTGGGGGAAGTTACACAACAGAAGGTGCATCCACTTGTGATTTGATTTTTCAGCTTTACGAATCCAGGAAAGCTTTAAAGATAAGGCAAACAATTTAACATCAGGGAGACCAATACCACCATTTTTTATACACTTTTATGAGCAGTTTTACGGCTAATTTTATCTGATTTATTGTTCCAAACAAACTTATAACAAATATGTTGACATGTATTTAAAAATGTATCTGGTGGGTGCTCCAGCCTTGTTACTTTTCTCCATCTTTCTTTCTCTGTTGACTGTTCTCTACACCACACATTTATTCTTTATTTCGTTTAACTTTATTTACATCTTTGCTTAGTTTTGTTAAAATTCATATAATATGATCACGTTTAAACGTCTAGCTATGAAGACACCCGTCACGCAAAGAAACCCACGGCAACAAAAGGGATGTCCCTGGCAAAATTCTGTAGAAATATCAACTTCGGTAGGGAAACAAATAAAGTTGCAAGCGGGAAAAAATACAAAAAAAAAAAAAAAAAAGGAAAAAAGAGGGTGGCGCTGTCAGTGTAGCGACGCGCTCTCCCTGGGGGAGAGCAGCCCGAATTTCACACAGAAAAATCTGTCGTGACAAAAAGAGTAATACAAAGACAAATACATACTTAGTACGTACGTGTATCATGACAGGACTTTATATAAGATTCTTCTTGTTGTTCCTGTTCATCGATAACTGTGTGACATGTTCCAAATAAAAGATTCTGTTGAAAACCATGGACCTCCCACCTGGAGAGAGACCCAGGACTCCACACCCTTGGAAAAGGAAACCTTCACCAGACCAAGACCCAAGCACTGAGCAACGTGATCTGAAGGACGGAAGCCTATGCCATATCACTGAACTCGACACCTGCTGCGACGGGCGCAATAGCCGAGTGGTTAAAGCGTTGGACTGTCAATCTGAAGGTCCCGGGTTCGAATCACGGTGACGGCGCCTGGTGGGTAAAGGGTGGAGATTTTTACGATCTCACAGGTCAACATATGTGCAGATCTGCTAGTGCCTGAACCCCCTTCGTGTGTATATGCAAGCAGAAGATCAAATACGCACGTTAAAGATCCTGTAATCCATGTCAGCGTTCGGTGGGTTATGGAAACAAGAACATACACAGCATGCACACCCCCGAAAACGGAGTATGGCTGCCTACATGGCGGGGTAAAAACGGTCATACACGTAAAAGCCCACTCGTGTGCATACGAGTGAACGCAGAAGAAGAAGAAGAAGAAGAAGAAGACACCTGCTGCAGTCCCACCCTCTTTAATGAGGTACTCAGGAGGAGGTACTGGCCCCACCCAACTCCAGTGACACGGAAGCTCTATAAATCTGCCTGAGTGTGTATGTGTGCACGCTTGAAATCTGACGAAGAAGTATGGCTGCCTACATGGCGGGGGTAAATAAACAAAACGGTCATACACGTAGAATGTTACATGTCTGTCTGAGTGTGCATGTGTGCATGCATGCTTGAAATCTGATTGAATGGAGTCTGGAAACGAATGATGAGCACCCAGTAGCAGCCGTCAGTCAGGTAGGCTTGAGATCTGATTGAATGGAAACGAATGATGAGCGCCCAGGTAGGCAGCCTGTTGTGCAAATGATTCCGTGTTTTGTGAAGCGCTTAGAGCTTGGTCTCCGATCGAGGATGGGCGCTATATCACACAAATATCCACATCATTCATTCATTCACGGCAGTGTGGAGGACCTGAAGCGTACAGCTGCCTTCATCCAGGGGACTGGGGTGTCCATCTGACGAACGAGCAGAAGAAGAACTCAACACATCATCGAGTGATTGTAATCTCAAAAGAAACAAAAAAACATTTGCTCTTCTCAGGTCCAGGCAGTCTTTCAAGGAGACATTCGGATTTGTTCACATACACTCGACAGGATTTATGAGCACAGGGAACGTGTGTGTGTGTTGGGTGGTGGTGGTGGTGGTGGTGGAAGGGGGAGGTGGTGGGCGTTTGGGGGTGGTGGTGGTGGTGGTGGTGGAAAGAAGGAAGGCAGATATCCTGACCTAACCATAAACCTTACCCACGCGTCTATATCTCCCCCCCCCCCCCCCCCGCCGCCCGTCTCTCTCTGTCTCTGTCTGTCTGTCTGTCTGTCTCTTACTCTATGTGTGTGCCTATATGTATGTCTGTGTGTCGATCACACACACACACACACACGCACACACACTGGTCACTGCACACACACAAAATAAACGTAATTCATGCGCTTGATTCATGTTCAGAACCCCCTCTCTGCCCCCCCCCCATCTCTCTGTGTCTTTCCCTCTCTCTGTCTGTGCCCACTCTCCTCCTTCCTTCCCTCTCTATCATTTTCAAAGAGACAAAACAACAGCAACAACAAAAAACAAAAAAACCCAACAAAACCCCACATCAACACTCTCTTGTTTTCTCTCAAACAGTACAAAGAAAACACCCACCGTTTTTACACTGAGGAACGGACAGACAACTCAAGCGAATAGCTAGTAGGGGTGTCCCTGTACAATAGTAGTAGTAGTAGTAGTAGCAGTAGTAATTCATACTCTGTGCCGTGCAGTTATGTGTGTACGTACGATCCTTATCACACCGTTCACTCGGGAGTCAAGTTTTCAGATGGTGGCAGAGAGCGAGGGGCGGGGCGGGGGAGAGGACGACTGAAATAAAAGAGACCAGGGGGGACAAATACAATGGGGAGGGGAAACGGGATCTGAGCCCGTGGGATTTAACTACTGGCGTCAGACTACGTTATAGCACGCCTCGCTACACCTCTGATGAACTGGGTTGCACTCTGCGACTTCTTGATTGTTGTCAATAATATATAATTATAGAGAGAGAGGGGAGAGAGAGAGGGAGGGGGAGAGAGAGAGAGAGGGGGAGATAGAGAAAGAGAGGGAGAGAGAGAGGGGAGAGAGAGAGGGGAGAGAGAGAGAGAGGGGGGAGAGAGAGAGAGAGAGGGAGAGAGAGAGGGGAGAGAGAGAGAGAGAGAAAGAGAGAGGGAGAGAGAGAGGGGAGAGAGAGGGGGGAGAGAGAGAGGGGGAGAGAGAGGGAGAGAAAAAGAGAGAGGGAGAGAGAGAGGGGAGAGAGAGGGGGGAGAGAGAGGGAGAGAGAGAGAGAGAGAGAGCGAGAGAGAGAGACAAAGAGAGAGGTGGTGATAGAGACACTCTGAGCAAAAGAGAGAGAGGGAGAGACAGAGGCAGACGCGCAGACAGAGACACCGAAACAGACAGACAGACAGACACACACACACACACACACACACACACACACACACACACACACACACACACACACACAACACACACACACACACTCACACAGATATGATGAGAGAGAGACAAAGATACACGAGATAGAGGTACACACACACGCACACGCGCACACACACACACACACACACACACACAGAAAGAGAGAGGGAGAGAGAGAGAGACAGAGAAATAGAGACAGAGACAGACAGAGACAGAGACAGAAAGACAGAGACAGATAGACAGATGGCTAGATGGATGGTTTATGCATTTACAGACCATTGCCCCTTAATATAGGGCATTAGAAAAAAAAAATGATTGAAAGAAAAACCAACAACAACAAAAACTCCATCATAGACAACGCAACACGCCTTGCTAAATCACACACATTCAGCCAGGTAATACATAATGCATTTGTATTTCTTTTTATCACAACAGATTTATCTGTGTGAAATTCGGGTTGAAATTCGAGAGCGCGTCGTTACACTACAGCGCCACCTTTTTTTAATTTATTTTTTTAATTTTTTCCTGCGTGCAGTTTTATTTGTTTTTCCCATCGAAGTGGATTTTTCTACAGAATTTTACCAGGAACAACCCGTTTGTTGCCGTGTGTTCTTTTACGTGCGTTAAGTGCATGTTGCACACGGGACCTCGGTTTATCGTCTCATCCGAATGACTAGCGTCGAGACCACCACTCAAGGTCTAGTGGAGGGGGGAGAAAATATCGGCGGCTGAGCCGTGATTCGAACCAGCGCGCTCAGATTCTCTCGCTTCCTAGGCAGACGTGTTACCTCTAGGCCATCACTCCACTTACACAACATAGGTAAATCACGCCTGCTGTTAAGTTACACCCACTCACCTATTCGTATTTACACAATGCACGTCATAGATCACACATGTTTAGGTAACAACAGCACTCAGTTAATTAAGTTATTCACGTTATTTCTTAATTAAGCAGGACGTGCTTAGTCAGTAACCTTCACAAAGTCTTTCGAATGGTTCGTATCTTAAAGCGATTTGCGCAGAAAGGAATTGACAGATTTCTGTTGGCTTCTTCGTGCGCAGATGCCATCAGTAACGACAATCCAAACTGACTGGGAGAGAGAGAGAGAGAGAGAGAGAGAGAGAGAGAGAGAGGAGAGAGAGAGAGAGAGGAGAGAGAGAGAGAGAGAGAGAGAGAGAGAGAGAGCCTGTGAGTTTGGTGGGTTGGTGGATGCATGTGTGTGTGGTGGGAGGGAACGTTTGAGGTCTCTGGGGATGGGGGGAGAGGGGCTGGGGGGGATGGGGGAGGGAGGGGGGAGGGATTTGGGGGGACGGAGGTGGAGGAGGTGGGGATATGTGTGTGTGTGGTTTGTAAGTAAAGTGTTGTGTTGCGCGCGCGCGCATCGTATTCCACTCATTTGCCTTGCTTTGTATTGTATTGTATTTGTATTGTATTGTGCTGTGCTGTGCTGTTCTGTGAGGCGTTGCGTTGCAATTGCATTGCAG
>NC_134898.1:46438840-46448840 GCF_041734735.1 Babylonia areolata | reverse complement strand
ATTCAAGGGTATTGACTCGCATGGTTTACAATTTCTAATTGTGAATTCCGACTGATTCTGTGGATATTTTTATGGCAGTTTGGGGCATAATCCAGTAAGTGATGTGGCGTTCACAAATCTTTCTCTGAATAAATATTTAACGGTCTCCTTCTCCAACTTTCCATCACATGTTATCGTGTATTGTCCATTTAATATAGGATTGAACGGGCAACTAGTTCAACAACTTGAAATAAAATGGCGTCGTTCGCGTTCGCGAAGAATATGAGTACGCGCTTTGAATGTGTATAAATATGTGTACGCAGTTGATTTTTGCCCATGACCTTCAGGGCTCAGCCAATAGATCTGTAAAGTCCACTCGTCGTATTGATTTTAGTATTTTCCGAAAAAGACCACTTGGGCGAATGAACATAGTGAAAGCCCTGTACACTGAGAGTAAAACACACAAGCTTTTTATGTATTGAGTATAATTTCAAAATGTAATATTTAAGATGAGAAAGATCAGTTTAAAGCAAATTAAGTCCCCTAGCATTAATTACAGATTAATTTCCCTTTTTTACTATCTGCACCAAAACGTTTGCAAAATAAATAAAACTTCTACGCTTAGCAAAAGAAGTTTCTGTTTGAACAAAAAATGATAATAATGATTGCTCTTGTTGTTGTGTCAGAATATCTGATCAAAGTGCCAAGTTTAGAGAATACAAAAAATATAAATATAACAGTGAATGCAGTTTGCATATAATTAGGCTTCTTTTTTTTTTTGTGCCCATCCCAGAGGTGCAATATTGTTTTAAACAAGATGACTGGAAAGAACTGAATTTTTCCTATTTTTATGCCTAATTTGGTGTCATCTGACAAAGTAGTTGCAGAGAAAATGTCAATGTAAAGTTTACCACGGACACACAGACACACAGACACACACACAGACACACACACACACACACACGCACGCACACACACACACACACACACACAGACAACCGAACACCGGGTTAAAACATAGACTCACTTTGTTTACACAAGTGACTATAACGGAGTGCTTAGAGCATTGCAGTTTCCAATCTGAGGGTGTTGACGTTTCGATCCTGGAACAGACAGTTTCGGTTTCAGTTTCTCAAGGAGGCGTCACTGCGTTCGGTCAAACCCATAACCATACGCCACACCACATCTGCTTCGCAGGTGCCTGACAGCAGCAAATGAACACCTCCAACGTATGTATGTATGTATTGTGTGTGTGTGTGTGTGTGAGTGTGTGTGAGTGTGTGTGTGTGTGGTATTGTATGAAGACATTGATATAGAATGATATAAAATAGGAAGATAACCGAAACGCAAATGTTGTCAGCTTGCATGGTGTGATGATAATGGTCAGAGTAATGAGAGATGGTCACAGCAGGAAGGGCATGTGTCATTATTGCTTTTTTGACTCACTTGTGTAAAAACAATGAGTATGTTTTAACCCGGTGTTCGGTTGTCTGTGTGTGTGTGTGTGTGTGTGTGTGTGTGTGTGTGTGGTAAACTTTAACATTGACATTTTCTCTGCAAATACTTTGTCAGTTGACACCAAATTAGGCATAAAAATAGGAAAAATTCAGTTCTTTCCAGTCATCTTGTTTAAAACAATATTGCACCTCTGGGATGGGCACAAAAAAATAAAAAAAGAAGCCTAATTATATGCAAACTGCATTTACTGTTATATTTATATTTTTTGTATTCTCTAAACTTGGTACTTTGATCTGATATTCTGACCCAACAACAAGAGCAATCATTATTATCATTTTTTGTTCAAACAGGAACTTCTTTTGCTAAGCATGGAAGTTTTATTTATTTTGCAAACGTTTTGGTGCAGATAGTAAAACAAAAGGGAAATTACTCTGTAATTAATGCTAGGGGACTTAATTTATCACAAGTGAGTCTTGAAGGCCTTGCCTCTCTTGTTTTTTTCTTCTGTGGCCCCGGTGTTCGGCATTTGCCTCAGCCCCTCTCCCGCAGTGTTGTGACAGTGGGGTGAACACTTGTTCACTGACTTGGTCGTGGCCTAGCAGTGGTCAGCAGCTGTTTTCTGCTGGCAGCTTCAGACATCGGGACTGTGAGCCTTTTTTGGTTTTCTGGTTTTCATTCATTACGGCTATTTATTTATTTATTTATTTATTGATCGATTTCTTCATCTACATTGTATTTACATCGTGTTGACATGACTTTCTTCTGCAGTCATACACGAAAAAGCCTGTTCGTTGATACGAGTGAACGGAAGAGTTATTGCCCACGAACGCAGAAAAAAACAACAAACAAACGTACTCTCACCAACGCCAACTGAGGATTTCAAGAACCTTCTCCAGACACAAGCCCAACACTAACCAAGAAATGTGAGCACACACACACACAGAGTTTGTACTGACAAAAGAAAATATAACTTTTCTATTCGCGTTGTTAACATATGGAACTCACTACCACCTTCAGTTAAATTTGCAAAAAGATACTAACAGTTTTCAGAACTTTCTGGACTGCGATCCAAAATTCGGTAACATGTTTTATGAATTTGACGATTAACTGGTTTGATATATCTAAAATGAAGCATGCAATGCAGACCAGAAAGATATTGATATAAAGAAGGGACGTTTATAGGCCGCGAGGCCTAAAGGCAAAAATGCCAGTCCCAACTGCTTCTTCTTCTTCCTTTCTTCTTCCTTTATACAACCAACATCATTATATTGATGATTCTGTTGTAGTTTGAGGAGGTTGCTGAGGATTGCGCTGTTGTGAGGATTTGAAAAAAAACACAAAAAAAACCACACCAACAAAAACTACTACTACACACACTGTCCTCTTCATCCTCTCACCTTTTTTGTGCCAGAAGTGGATGCCTGTCAACGTGTTACATCAAAACCAAAGTGAAGAACTGCATGAACATTGTGACACTGAAGACAAAGACGTGATGTTCTGTCAGACGTTCGCTTCTCCAGCTTCTCCTACTTCGGAAACGGCTGTTTTGTCTGCGGCGAAGTCTGTTTCCTAAGATATGAGGTAAGAAATCAATGATAGCATGAGCTATGAATGTTAAGACAGTGGCAGTTTTCATGGTAAAACAATACAGGTTGCATCAGTTTGGTCATGGGTTGTAAGGGAACATGACAACAATCGAAAGCCAACGTGTTAATACGGCATCTTCAATCAGCACTTCAAAATCTGTCACAGCTTTCTTGTCAAGAGATTTTGAAGTGACAGGTGCGTCTCCACATCATCGATCAATATCAAATCCAGTCCATAAGATCACGCTGTAGGATGACAAGCGAGTCGATCAAAATAAACAGCGCATCGTTTTCTCAAAGATCTACGACATGATTTCCGTTCTGCTTTCTTCGATCAGTTTGATTTTTTTTTTCATTCCTATTGATCTCGACCTTATGTCGATAGTTAATGTCAAAGTAATATTTTAAAAATGTGTTTCATATGCCATAATTCTCTTTCTGCAGCGTCCTTGCTCTATTTTTCTCTTCTCATTTCTCTGTTTGGGGTAAAATGAATTTTTTTTCTGGGAAAATTGAGATCAGATTATTTTAACCCATCAGGCTAGGCTTGGCTTTAGCAGATTTCCTTTTTTTATTAAGTGGGGGAGAGGGGATACAGAATCGTTTATGAACACAACCACACGCGCGCGTGTGTGTGTGTGTGTGTGTGTGTGTGAGAGAACTGACTATGGTCATCCCCTTTCACCTTTTTTCTTTTAAACTTTCCCTAAAGAAATGCACCTTTTTCTCAATGCGGTATCACATCATCCACTTTTTATCCATCTCTTCTACTGTTGCTGCTCTTTTATTTGTAAACAAAAAGCAATGTTTAGAAATTCCATGACATTCGAAACAAAGCATTTAAAGTTTGCTTCCACAGTCATAACACACACGTACCAGTAGTGTCAGCTCTGAGCCGTGACTCACTCTATGCAGTTTTTTGCGGGCCAAAAGTTCCGTTTGAACCCCTTCTCTTGACTGGTACTCTTTAGATGGAAATACTGGACATTTTTTTCTGGCCTCGTTTCATCTCCTTTATATAATTATTTTTGATAAAAAAATACAGGTCTAGTTTTCCCCTTCAACCACCTATCCTATATATATCTATATTTTTGGGTGATGGTGGTGGTGGGTGGGTACAATTGAAATCAGCGCCACGTCTTTCTTCTGATTTTGTTTTCAGTTTGATAAAATATAAATGTTCTCGTCTACACACTGTATGGCTATTTTTTTAAAAATCATATTGTTTGATAGATGTAAAGCAGTTTGGGATAATTTTTCAAGATCATTTATTGACCACATTTCTTGGTAAACACCCACGTGTTCATCACCACCCCATTCTATCTTTTTGCTAAAAAATATTCCCACTCTGAGTGCTCTCTGTACACTATGATGAACCACTGAATGTACTCCATCCAGTCCATCCCACCCGTTAATTTTCTTTTTATTTGTCATCAAGAACCATACTGGGAATTTATTGGTATTCGAAACAAAGTTCTTAAAGACTGTTTCCACAGTCATAACACACACCAGTTGTGTCAGCTCTGAGCCGTGACGATGTCTATTCCCTGACGGAGCCTGTAGGTGTGGGGCTTATGGTCAGCCTAACTGTCACGTACGCCGTAACAGAGCCTCTGTCAGTTCCAGAGCATCTGTCGGTTCGATGACATCTGACCCTCTAAGCTGCCATGCTGAAAGAGGAGAGCTGTGGATTCGATATCTTGGCTGTTATCTGCCAGACTTGGTGTACATGTCTGTTGGGCAGTTTTTACGGGCTTAGAGTTCCGTTTGAACCCCTTATCTTGACTGTTACCCTTTAGATATATATACTGGACATTTTGTCTGGCCTCCATATCTGTTTTAACCCCTCACCTGACTGTTATCCTTTATAATGTTTTGAAAGAAATCACAGGCCTAGATCCATTATATACATATATTATTATGTACTTATTGTTATTTCGGGGGCTGGCGGTGAGGGGTTGGGGTTGCATTCATATGAAATCAGTGCCATGCCTTTCTTCTGAACTTTTTTTCAGCTTGAAAAAATACAATTTTTCTCGTCTACACACTGTATTGCTATTCTGTTTTTTGTCAGTATTGTATAATATTGAACATGGAGTCCCACAGGGATCTGTTTTAGGCCCAGTGCTCTTCACACTGTACACTGCTCCTCTCGCTGAAATTATCAACCGCCATAATGTCAGTCATCATTCTTATGCTGATGACACTCAACTCCAGAAGAGTGATACACCTGAAAAACTGTTGTCGCTCTTGCAAGAAACATCTAACTGCTTCCTGGATATTCAAAATTGGATGACTCTAAATAAGTTACAATTGAACGCGGACAAAACTGAAGCAATGATCATAGGAACTAAACAAAAACTCTCTTCCATTACAACTAATACAATCAAACTTGGCAGTACATCCATCCCTCTGTCCACTTCAGTCAGGAACCTCGGCGTTGTCCTTGACAACACACTGTCCATGCAAACATTTATCAATCAGACATGTCAATCCTGCTACTGTCAACTGCGGCGCATCAGTTCCATCCGGAAATATCTGTCCACTGACGCAACATCTAGACTTGTCGTTTCTCTCATTCTCTCTCGCCTTGACTACTGTAACTCTCTATTGTCTGGTTTGCCTGCTTCATCCATTCAGTCCCTTCAGCGCATACAAAATTCTGCTGCCCGACTCGTCCTCAGAAAGAAAAGATCTGAGCACACCACTCCTCTTTTGCAACATCTCCACTGGCTCCCTGTCTCACACCGAATAAAGTACAAGATCAGCACTCTATGCTACAAATGTATTCACAAATCAGCCCCTTCCTATCTCTGTGGCTGCCTTCACCTCTTCACTCCATCTCGCTCACTACGATCAGCTTCGGATCCACTCCACTTACATATACCCAGATTCAAACTCTCGACTGTTGGCCACCGTTCTTTCTCTGTCTCTGGACCTTGCAATTGGAATGAACTTCCTCTTTCGCTTCGTCAAGTCTCCACACTCAGCTCTTTCAAGTCTGGCCTTAAAACCCACCTCTTCCCAAAGTAGCCTCCCTTCCCTGCCTCTTCCTTGTCTTTTTAGTATTTTTCAGTTTTAGAGTTATGCTTGCGTGAGAATGACTGGTGCGAAAGCGCTTTGATTTGTTTATGCACAAGATTTAGCGCTATATAAGTACCATTGTTATTATTATTATTATTATTATTATTATTATTATTATTATTAATAGATGTAAAAAAGTTTGGGACATTTTTTTCAAGATCATTTATTGACCACATTTCTTGGTGTTCATCACCACCCCATTCTATCTTTTTGCTCCAATATACTCCCACGCCGAGTGCTCTCTGCACACTATGATGAACCACTGAATGTACTCCATCCAGTCCATTCCACCCGTTAATTTTCTTTTTATTTGTCATCAAGAACCATACTGGGAATTTATTGGTATTCGAAACAAAGTTCTTAAAGACTGTTTCCACAGTCATAACACACACCAGTTGTGTCAGCTCTGAGCCGTGACGATGTCTATTCCCTGACGGAGCCTGTAGGTGTGGGGCTTATGGTCAGCCTAACTGTCACGTACGCCGTAACAGAGCCTCTGTCAATTCCAGAGCATCTGTCGGTTCGATGACATCTGACCCTCTAAGCTACCATGCTGGAAGTGGAGAGCTGTGGATTAGAGATCTTGGCTGTTATCTGAGAGACTCGGTGCATATGTCTGTTGGGCAGATTTTACGAGCCAAGAGTTTTGTTTGAAACCTATCGCTTCACTGTAACCCTTAATATATATTTTTGGGGACATTTTTCAGGTCTTGATCTCCCTTTTATCCCTCTCTCCGGAATGTTACCAGGTCCAGATTTCCCCTTTAACACCCTCTCCTTACTTTGGATAAACTTGGATACAGATGAATTCAATATCATGCCCTTCTTCATATTTTTTTCCTTCTTTGTTTGAAAGAATACAAATATTCCCGTTTTCACCCTGTTTTCTTTTGTCTTTATTGTATAATAGGTGTAAAACAGTTTGTTTTTCCCGAAAATGATTTATTGATTGCCATTTGATCTCCCTATCTTGACTGCTACATTTGATATGTTTTTGGAAAATTTTACAGGCCTACATTTCACACCCTCTTTTGAATACTACAGTTCTGCTCATTTTGAAAATTTGGATCCAAAAAGAATTCCACGCTTTTTTTTTTGTCGTTGTTGAAAATACACATCTTTACAGTGTTTGCTCATCTTTCGCCATTATTGTCAAATCTGTTTATTTTCCATTTGTGAGGGGATCTGAGTGTCGTTAACTTTGTATAAATCTCTACCTGGGCTCACTTCACTTTATTTCGGGTGAGGCTTCCTGGAAACAGATATGACACATGTGTTTAAATGAAACGAGAGTATTGTAGTTGTTCATTGTATTCAAACTCGAATATTTTACACACCCGCGCCCGCACAAACACACACACACACACACACACACACACACACACACACACACACACACACACACACACACACACACACACACACACACACACACACACACACACACACACACACACACACACACACACACACACACACCTAACAACAGCAGCAACAAGAGAAATGGCACAGATGGATATCTTGAAACCCTTATCAAGGTTTAGTATTCGAATGGCTGTTGAAGCAAATGAACTACTGTTCTTGCAAGGGGGTGGGGGGTGGGGGGGTGGGGGTAGGGGGGGGGCGGGGGGCTCTAAACCTACCGATTCTGTCCACCCGTTTGCTGTTCAAATCTGAGTAAAGAGGGTGAGTTTCATCATCAAAAATTGGGTAAAATCTGTCTGTTATCTTTTTTTTTCCCTCCGGTTTTCGTCGTCAAAACTGTCTTTGTTTTCAAGACGAAACAAACGAAACAAAGGTGGTGTGCTCTTCCTCCACTTCCCCCTCACCCCTCACCACCCACCACACTTTCCCACCCGCTTACCCACAACCCCACCCTTACGCCCACCCCGTCCCACCCCTAAAAGAAAGGAGCCCCCCCTCCCCAATCCCGCTTCCCCCATCCCACCCCTCTCCCAGCCCCCCACCAAAAAAAAACCAACCCACAAAAAACAAAACAAAAACAAAACCCATTGCTAACGGTATAGTCGGAAAGACAGTACCAGTACCAGTAGCTCAAGGAGGCGTCACTGCGTTTGGTCAAATCCATATACGCTACACCACATCTGCCAAGCAGATGCCTGACCTGCAGCGTAACCCAACGCGCTTAATCAGGCTATGAGAAAAAAAGAAGAAAAAAAAAGAAGAAAATAGTAACAATAAATAAATAAATATGAATTATAATGATAACAGTAAATGAAAATAAAATAAAAAGACAATAATGATAAATAAGCAAAGAAGCAAATAAATGTAAAACATGCAGACACACACACACACACACACACACACACACACACACACACACACACACATACACACACACACACACACTCACACACACACACACACACACACACATGCATAACAGATATGCAACAAACATGCAGAAAGAAAGAAAGGAAGCAAGAAAGACAGAAAGAAAGACAGACAGAAACAAAAAAACAACATAAAGAACTGTGCTGCACCAGTCGGTTTCTACTTCGTACCCCCACGCCCCTCCGCGCCCCTATCCACTCCCCCCCTCCCCCCTGCCCCCCCTCCCCCCGCCCCCCAAAACAAAACAAAACAAAAAAAAAACACCAAAAAACCCCCACAAAAGCCCGGCTGCATAAACCTAAACAAAAGAAAGAAAGAAAGATACAGAAAAGAAAGGAAGAAAAACGTAAAGAAAATAATAGAAAGAAAAGAAAAGAAAAAGAAAGACCACAAAAAAAAACAAACAAACAAAAAACAACAACACACACACAGAAGAAAAAGAAACATAAACAACAGGGCAAGCACCAAGTCTCATTCTACTTCGTACCCCCCCTCACCCCCCCCCCCACCCCCTCCACCACCAGCTCCCGCGCACCCCCCCCCCCCTCACCTCCCGTCCACCCCCTTCCCTCCACACGTCCCCCACCCCTCCTCCCTTCATCCATTCACTCTGCCCCCCACGCCCCCCCCCCGCCACCCCCCACCCCCCCACCCGGCCCCCCTCCCTCCTAATCCTTCTCTTCGGACCAGCAGAGAAAGAGGCCTGGAGCTGAGCGCTCGCTCGCTGCATTGAAAGACAGTCCTGAAGGACCTTTCGTTTCGCGTGCCAAGGCTTCATGAGGACCGCTGGTGCTCAGTCATTGTGACACGTGGACCACCGCCATCAAGACCGTGTCTCTCTCTCTCTCTGTCTGTCTGTCTCTGTGTCTCTCTCTGTGTCTCTCTCTGTGTCTTTCTGTGTGTGTGTGTGTGTGTGTGTGTGTGTGTGTGTGTGTGTGTGTGTGTGTTGGTCTGTCTGTCTGCATCTCTCTATATGTGTCTGGTCTGTCTGTATGTCTGTCTGTCTTTCTGTCTGTTTGTCTGTCTGTCTCTTCGTGTTGGGTCTATTTGTCTTTCTGTCTGTCTGTCTGTATCTGTACGTCGATCTGTCTGTCTCTCAGTGTTGGTATGTCTGTCTTTCTGTCTGTTTGCCTGCTTCTGTGTGTTGGTCTCTTTGTCTGTCTCTTCGTGTTGGTCTGTTTGTCGTTATGTCTGTCTGTCTCTGTGTGTTGGTCTATCTGTCTTTCTGTCTCTCTGTGTGTTGGTATGTCTTTCTATCTGTCTGTCTGCCTGTGTGTGTTTGTCTGTCTGTCTGTCTGTCTGTCTCTGTGCGTCGGTCTGTCTGCCTTTCTGTCTGTCTCTGTGTGTGTTTGTCTATCTGTCTTTCTGTCTCTGTGTGTGTTGGTCTGTCTTTCTAGCTGTCTGTCTGTTCGCGTTGGTCTATTTGTCTTTCTGTCTGTGTCTCTGTCTGTTGGTCTATCTGTTTTTCTGTCTCTGTGTGTGTGTTGGTCTGTCTTTCTATCTGTCTGTCTGCCTGTGTGTGTGTTGGCATCTCTGTC
>NC_134898.1:46411340-46433840 GCF_041734735.1 Babylonia areolata | reverse complement strand
CAGTCGGCTCTACCAAGGTAGTCAGCCTGTTGTGCAAATGACCCCGAGTTTGTAAAGCGCTTAGAGCTTGGTCTCGGACCGAGGATAGACGCTATGTAGATATCCATATCATTCATCCAATGTCAGTTGCAGTGTCCGTCACCATCCAGACGTGGGAAGCGGCGCGGTAAGAGTTACGTGAATCGCTCATCTCTACTCCACTAGTGACCCACACTGGGAGTGACGATGCTAAGTGTTGAAGAGGATACCACATAGAAGATCCAGTCAAAGCATTTAGCCTACCTTGCAGTCACCCACGTGGTCACCTTTCCTCTGGCCAGAACCATACTGTTGGGGCGAGGCAAAGTGGAGGCGCATCAATTCCATTCGGAAATATCTGTCCACCGACGCAACATATAGACTTGTCGTTTCTCTCATTCTCTCTCGCCTTGACTGCTGCAACTCCCTATTGTCTAGTTTGCCTGCTTCATCTATTCTGTCCCTTCAGCGCATGCAAAACTTTGCTGTCCGACTCGTCCTCAGAAAAAAAAAAAAAAATCTGAGCACATCACTCCTCTTTTTCAACATCTCCGTTGGCTCCTTGTCTCACACAGAATAAAATACAAGATCAGCAGATGTTATAAGTGTATTCACAAATCTGCCCCTTCCTGTCTCTGTGGCTGCCTTCACATCTACACTCCATCTCGCTCTCTAGCATCGGCTTCGGATCCACTCTGTTTACGCATACCCAGATTCAAACACTCCACTATTGGCCGCCGTTCTTTCTCTGTCTCTGGACCTTGCATTTGGAATGAACTTCATCTTTCGCTTCGTCAGGTCTCCGCATTCGGCTCTTTCAAGTCTGGCTTTACAACCCACCTCTTCCCAAGATAGCCTCCCTTCCCTGCCTCTTCCTTGTCTTCAGAGTTAAGCATGTATCTGAATGGTGCGAAAGCGCTTTGATTTGTCTCTGCACAAGATTCAGCGCTACATAAATATCATTATTAATACTATTATTATAATTGGAATGAAGAGAAAAGGGAACAAATGGGAAAGTTGGTAATCCTGCCGTCCATGATAGCACTGCTGTTGTTGTTTTTGTCAGTTGAGATGCAACTCACTGAACTAAGGGATTACGACAACGAATGCACGAGTACACCCACTTCATCGTCAGTACTTCAGCACAGAGATTTGCTTTTTGGCAGCAGACTGGTGAAAGAACGGTCGTATCTTGGCCTAGAAGGCCATGATTAGACTCTTGTCAAAGACTTCACACACACACACAATTAACGAACCTGGATGATTTCGAAACCATGACTAACAACTCTTGAATTATGCAAATGAGAGTAAAGGCAACCAATGTCATGAGTTAACATTTCCAAGATGGCCGACCTGAATGGCGGTTTAAAGAGGTGGATGTGATCTGCTAATGATTGTAACGCCTTGTCTTTTTTAATTTTTTAATCTTTACATTGTATTTCACTGTGAAAACAGAAACGAGCAAAACTCCGCGAACATCAAATAAATGAAAGAAAGCAAGAAAACAACTGATGATGAATTAAAGTGAAGTCTTGGTATTCTTTGCGTTGTGTTATATTACTTTTTTTGTTTATCACAACAACTTTCTCTGTGCGAAATTCGGGCTGCTGTCTCTCCCCAGGGAGATAGCGTGGCGACACTGACAGCGCCACCCATTCTTCTTCTGCCTGCAAGTGTATTTATTTTCCTGTCAAAGCGGAGTTTTTCTATATTAAAAAAAAAAAAAGTTCTCAGTGACAACTCTTTTGTTGCCGTGGGATCGTTTACGTTTGCTAAGTGCATGCTGCACGTGAGACCTCAGTTTATAGTGTCATCCCCTGCCTTCGTCGAGGAGGCGGGAGAATCCATCTGATAAATGACGAACGAGACAACATAGTGTCATCCTAATGACAAACTATGCAAATACTTTCTACCAAATATTGTCACATATAGGAACGGATATTCAAGACAGGGAAAACACAGCGAGGACCCCCCACGGACCGCCAGCCAGGACTCCCCCACCCGAGCACAGCCAGGACACAGCCAGAACCCTCCACGGACCGCCAGCCAGGACTCCCCCACCCGAGCACAGCCAGGACACAGCCAGGACCCCCCACGGACCGCCTGCCAGGACTCCTCCACCCGAGCACAGCCAGGACACAGCCAGAACCCTCCACGGACCGCCTGCCAGGACTCCCCCACCCGAGCACAGCCAGGACACAGCCAGAACCCTCCACGGACCGCCTGCCAGGACTCCTCCACCCGAGCACAGCCAGGACACAGCCAGAACCCTCCACGGACCGCCTGCCAGGACTCCCCCACCCGAGCACAGCCAGGACACAGCCAGAACCCTCCACGGACCGCCAGCCAGGACTCCCCCACCCGAGCACAGCCAGGACACAGCCAGGACCCCCACGGACCGCCTGCCAGGACTCCTCCACCCGAGCACAGCCAGGACACAGCCAGAACCCTCCACGGACCGCCTGCCAGGACTCCCCCACCCGAGCACAGCCAGGATACAGCCAGAACCCTCCACGGACCGCCTGCCAGGACTCCCCCACCCGAGCACAGCCAGGACACAGCCAGAACCCTCCACGGACCGCCTGCCAGGACTCCCCCACCCGAGCACAGCCAGGACCCCCCACGGACCGCCTGCCAGGACTCCGAGCACAGCCAGGACACAGCGAGGACACCCCACGGACGGCCTGCCAGGACTCCGAGCACTGCCAGGACACAGCGAGGACCCCCCACGGACCGCCTGCCAGGACTCCGAGCACAGCCAGGACACAGCGAGGACACCCCACGGACCGCCTGCCAGGACTCCGAGCACTGCCAGGACACAGCGAGGACCCCCCACGGACCGCCTGCCAGGACTCCGAGCACAGCCAGGACACAGCGAGGACACCCCACGGACCGCCTGCCAGGACTCCGAGCACTGCCAGGACACAGCGAGGACCCCCCACGGACCGCCTGCCAGGACTCCGAGCACAGCCAGGACACAGCGAGGACACCCCACGGACCGCCTGCCAGGACTCCGAGCACTGCCAGGACACAGCGAGGACCCCCCACGGACCGCCTGCCAGGACTCCGAGCACAGCCAGGACACAGCGAGGACACCCCACGGACCGCCTGCCAGGACTCCGAGCACAGCCAGGACACAGCGAGGACCCCTCCACCCGAGCACAGCCAGGACACAGCCAGGACCCTCCTCAGGCCGCCTGCCAGGACTCCTCCACCCGAGCACAGCCAGGACACAGCCAGGACCCTTCTCGGGCCACCAGCCAGGACTACACCCCCACAGGACAACAGGACCAACGCCACCCTTCCCTGAACAGCCCACAGCCACGAACAACGTGACCATGAGGAGAGACAGCCAACAGGTCGTTAAAGTCACCACTACAGACAAGGAAAATAAACCACCAAAAAATACTTACATGAATAAGTACATCCCCCACCCCTCGTAGCTAATCACAGGAGAGAAAAACAAACCAAACCAAACTGGGCTTAAAACTTACAAAAAATGTTCAACAACAAACTCTCACCAGTACTCTTTCTTTCAGTCTGTCTGTCTGTCTGTCTCTTTCTGGTTATCTCTCCGTCTGTCTATCTGTCTGTCGCTCTCTCTGTCTCTGTCTGTCTGTCTCTGTCTTGTCTCTTCTTTCTGCGCTTTATGTGCGTGTGCATGTGTACCACAAATGTCTTCAGGTCGGAGATATAAAATAAAAGTTCTTTTTTTTTTTTAGTCCTGTAAGTGTCTCTCTCTCTCTCTCTCTCTCTCTCTCTCTCTCTCTCTCTCTCTCTCTCTCTCTCTCTCTCTCTCGCACAGAGCCTCGTAGGAATATTTTAACCGAATGCAGTGTCATCAATCTGTCCGAGCCCAGCCTCAGCGCCAGTGCCACCAGAGACGAGCCTCTTGCATGCTCTTTTCTTTTACTTCTTCTTCTTCTTCTTCTCCTCCTCCTCCGTCTTCTTCTTCTTCTTCGTTGTCCTCATCTTCTACCGCTCCTATTGTGTAACTTTTCTTTCTTTTCTTGTTTTACTGTTATGCATTCCGGCTGAGAAGTCCAGTTGGACAACCCCATCAGGCTGACAGATGACTGCTCTTCCTCCTTCACCACCACCACCACCACCCCTTCCCTGTACCCCTCCCCCCTCCTCCTCCCTCTCTTCCCCCCTCCCCTTCCCCCCCTCCCCCCCCTCCCCCTCCCAAAACCAATGCAGATCTCACAGATATCGCCTCAGAAATGCTCACTCCGTTTTTCACCGACCCCACCCCCCCCCCCCCCCACACACACACCCAGCCTCACCCCCCCACCCCCACCCCTACCCTACCACCACCGCTGCCTTAAAGACCCTCACTTCAGAGAGCCGCCAGCGGAAAATTGAAGAGGAGAAGACCATAATTTGAAAAATATTAGGTTTGTAAATCGAGGGGAATCCCTTCCCTGATTCGGGTGAGTCCTCGACCTGATGAGATGGCTGAGGACAGCCACAAGACGACCACAGGAGGCGATTTGGGAGGCTGGGATGGGGTGGTGGTGAGGTTGGGGGGTGGGGGTGGGTGGGAGATGGGATGGTGGTGAAGAGTCGGAAGAGGTGGAGGTGGAGGTTGAGGAAGAAGAGGGAATAACGTGGGTGTGTGGAGCGGGGGTGTGGGGGAACAGAAGAGAAGAAGAACGGCGAAGAATGGATGGATGGATGGATGGATGGAAATGAGAGAGAAGCTAGTGGTGGTGGTAGGGTGGGTTGTGTGGGTGGTGGTGGTTAGGGTTGGGAAGGTGGCGGGATGGGGTGGGGGTGGGGGGGTGGGGAGGGTTGGAGGTTAATCAAGAAACAATCCTTAGAACCCCGAGACTTCTTTCACAACGGGACGGGGCGTAGTAGGAGTCCCGAAAGAGCCCCGCCCTCTCTCCTCTCTCTCCCTCCCTCCTCCTCCTCTCCTTCAACCCCCAACCCTCTCCTCTCCCCTCCACAACCTCCCAACCCCTTCTTCTCCAGAGAACTCCTAGCTTCCGTGGCACGCAAGCTTTTGGAGCCAAGAGGGAGGGGTTGTTGGGGGTGTGGGGGGGGGGGGGGTAGGGAGAGAGAGGGGGAGAGGAAGTGGAACGGGAAGGGGGGGAAGGGGGGGGGGAGCTCAAGTGAGTGTAGAGAGGAGAGTGGGTATCGTCAGTAGAGGACGGAGTGGGGGGGGGGGGGGGAGGGAGGAGTAGGGTGGGAGGGGCTTGAGGAAGGGGTGGGGGTGGTGGTGGTGTGGGGAGTGGTAGAGGGAGGAGAGGAGGTTAGGCCCGGGCCGGGCCGGGTTAGAGAAGGAGGTGCTAGTTCGTCACGCAAGGCAGTCGCCGCTTGTGACTAGGAGGGTATGGTGGGGGTGGGGTGGGGGTGGGGCGTGTGTGTGTGTGGGGGGGTGGGAGAGGGGGGTAGTGAGGTGGGGAGCGGGCGGGAGGGGGGGCTAGGGGGGCAGCGATGGGCTATCATATCGACACGAACACCCCAGAGAGCGGGCGAGTGGCGCGCCAAATTGAGTTTGAATATTGGGGGAATGAAGTTATTACTGGCCAATTACACACCCTTGGCTAACCCCCCCCCCCCCCCCCCCCCGCCACAACCTGCGGAGAAGAGCAACGACGGCAAAAGGAGGAGGAGGAGGAGGAGGAGGAGAAGAGGTAAGAGGAGGAGGAGGAGGGAGGTTGAGGAAGTTGAGGAGTCAGAGATTGTAAAGGACGGACGGGAGGGTGGTGGTGGGGGAGGAGGAGGATGAGGAGGAGGAGGATGGGCGATTGCAGAAAAAGAAGGAGATGGGTATGCATCTCCATCCCCCCATAGTCCCCCCCCCCACCCCGCCTACCCAGCACCCTCCCTCTTCCGATCCCCAACTGCCCCGGCACCATCCTCACTCCCTGCACCCCCCACCAGAGAGAACATTTCTGCTTTTTTTGGGGGGGTGGGGGGAGGTGGGGGTGGGGGTGGGGGTGGGGGTTGTTGTTGGTCTTTTAACCCCCCGCTGAGAGGGCCCAGAAGGAAGGCCATCGGTTGTCTTTTCTTGGCGATCTGCATGCATTGAGGTCCCTGGTTCCCCCCGCGCGTCAAAGCGCTTGGCTTTGCACCCCCATCTTGTTAAGGAGTTCCACACGCTTCGAGGTGTGCGCTGGCTTAGCTATCTGGCTTTGCTTCTTGTTGGGGGGGGGGGGGGGGGGGGGGAAGGGGGGATAAAAAAGAATTTAGCCACTGAATTAAAAATTTTATTTTATCAAAAAAACAAACAAAAAAAAAACACACACAAAAAAACAAAAACAAACAAACAAACAAAAATTAGTCACCTGACGTTTCTGTGATGATGCCTTTGTTTTGTATTTTGGTTCTCTCTCTCTCTCTCTCTCTCTCTCTCTCTCTCTCTCTCTCTCTCTCTCTCTCTGTGTGTGTGTGTGTGTGTGTGTGTGTGTGTGTGTGTGTGTGTTGTCGTCCTGCGTTCGAAAGTGGACGTTATCGATGCTTTATTTGTGATTATGTTTCTTTCTGTTTATTGATTACATTCTGTATCTGTCTGTCTGTCTATCTGTCTGTCTGTCTGTCTCTCCCTTTCTCTCTCTATGTATATCTGTCTCCATATTTTTTTTCTTCTTTCTTGCTCTCTGTCTCTCACTCACATTCTCTTTATACCCCATCTCTCTCTCCCTCTCTCTTTCTCTCAAGTTCGTAAGTAGTTCGTAGTTTTCATCTTGAATCTTGAATCTATCTTTCTCTATTTTTCTTTCTGTCTATCTTTCCCCTTCTTTCTCTCTCATTTTTTCTTCTTTTCTAGCTGTCTCTCTCCCTCTCTCTTTCTCTGTCTCTTTGTCTTCTCTCTGTCTGGCTCACCTCCCTCTCTCTTATGTTTCTTTCTCTCTCTCCCCCTTCTCTCTTTCTCTCTCTCCCCCTTTTCTCTCTCTCTCTCCAATCCCTGCCCCCCCCACGCCCCCACTCTCTCTCTTTTTCATGGGACCAAGACTGAGATTCCAAAGCAATCTATAAAGTTTGCTGAACGTTATATCAAAGAAATTTGTGGAATGTAAAGTTATTTGTGCAAAGCTACCGCAGCGTTGTAGGTAGGATCTCTCATGTAACTTAGCCAAGCTGCCTAAGAAAGTTGATGCACTTTGGCATCCGAGCCATTTAATCCATCGACTGCCTGAAAAAAAAAAAATCAAGTCGAAAGTGATGTTTCAAAATCAATATTCAGAATAATTTGCCCCCCACCCCCCGACCCTTAAAAAACCCCACCCAACAACAAAAAACAAACAACAAAAAAACAAAACAAATAACAACAACAAAACAACAACAACAACAACACAAAAACAAAACAAAACAAACAAGCAAAAAACCAACACACTCACACACACACACACACACACACACACACACACACACACACACACACACACACACACACACACACACACACACACACACACACACACACACACACACACAAACCCGTTCTGAAGACAGGTCACTCTCAATCAAAAATGCGTGAATTCTCACCCCCTGCAGAGTTATCTCCCTTCTTCTTGTGTCGATGTCATCACTGACGTCACTATGCCCCCCGTCGATTTCACAGGCATGGCAGTAAAGAAGGGGGTTGAATTAAGTTCCTGCCTCAAGAAGTTCCAGGCTGTCCTGCTGCGAGAGTTGACAGCGGCTAGCGTGTGGCATGTGAGAGAGAGAGAGAGAGAGAGAGAGAGAGGGAGGGAGAGTGAGAGAGAGAGAGAGAGAGAGAGGGGAAGACAGAGAGAGAGGGAACAGAAAGAGAGAGAGGGGGAAACAGAGAGAGAGAGAGAGAGAGGTGGGGAGACAGAGAGAGAGAGAGAGAGAGAGGAAGACAGAGAAAGAGAGGGAGAGAGAGACGGGAGACAGAGAGGGAGACAAAGAAAGAGAGGGAGAGAGAGAGGAAGGAGACAGAGAGAGAGAGCGGGGGAGACACAGAGAGAGAGGGAGAAAGAGAGAGAAGGAGAGAGAAGAGAGAGAGGGGAAGAAAGAGAGAGGGAGACAGAGAGAGAGAGAGAGAGAGAGGGAGTCAGAGAGAGCGAGAGAGAGAGGAGAGAGAGAGAGAGGGAGACAGAGAGAGGTAGAGAGAGAGAGAGAGAGAGAGAGAGAGAGAGAGAGAACGAAGGAACGAACTCTTTTTAATGAGGGAAGTGGAATAAGCATGCACATGCATGAGAGACAGAGGGGGTACGTAGGTGGGTGGTGGACAATACAGTTATTGTCTTTCCCTCCTGTCTGTCTGGCTTCCCCCCTGCTCTGCTGTCCACAGACAGGGCGGTGGACATTGCACACACAAACATACACATGTATATACACACATTGCGGGTAGGCGTAAGGGTACACAGAGCCAAAACCCTCAGGAGGCTACTTAGGGTGGCGGCACGATCAAAGAGTAGGCGAAACCGGAATAGGCGAATCGGACCTGCCCCGTGAATGCATGCCGATACATTGTTGCCTTCCAGGCAATACAGTTTGTGTGTGCCTATATGTTTATCAGCAAAGCGCTCATGTTCACCTCTCATGTTTAAACCTTGCAAAACCCATATTTTCCAACGTTCCAGCTTTCTGTATTTTGGAAATGTGAAAGGACAATGTTTGTAAAGTACAATACACTTGGAATTCTTTTTAATCTTTTTTTTTTCTTTCTAGGTTTTGCCATTTATGGTCTAAAATCTGATCAGACTATTCCTCCGATCCATAGTTCTTCAACCATTGCTTGGCGTTTCGATTGTTCTTCTTGGTCATTATGTGTGTGTTGTGTGTGTGTGTGTGTGTGTGTGTGTGTGTGTGTGTGTGTGTGTTTTGACAATTATCTAACATTTGATGGTGCAGGAATCCACTAGAGGAGAAAAAGTCCCCGACCTGTTACTGACAAACCACCACCCAAACGTGGTACCACGCGCTGAAACACTCCCCGGACTTGTGGTCGTTAAGTGGAAGAAGAAGAAGAGGACTGATCCTTGATTCAATCCATTCATACTGGCGGTTCACCGTGTGTAACTGATACCGTATTTTGAATCTGAATATTACCACTACTTTAACTCTCTCCATACGAACGGCGAAAGAGACGACGTTAACAGCGTTTCACCCCAATTACCATCATCAAAATATTGCAAGCGGAAGGCTGTTATACTGAAGAGGTGAATGTTGACAAAGAATACCACAATTCTGACGACGGAAGCTAAAGGTTGGGTCATTCAGGCTCCCACTGGACATCCGAGGCGTCTGTGTAGAGGAGAAGAGAGGACTGGCCGTACTGAATGTGTTAAGTGTTTGTATACAGCATCCTGTTTTAGTGTTGTTTGTGTTATGTGCGTGTGCTCTTAAGGTGTGGGGGGAAGAGAGAGAGAAAAAAAGAAGGAAACCTGTTACCTTTTTTCTTGTGGACTTTGTGTTTCATCTGTGTCTGGTAGCTTGGGTGGGCGGTTAGTTCCAGAGAGGGTTTGATTTTTTTTGTGTTTTTTGTTTTGTTTTGTTTAAGATATAGCGTGGCTTGAGATCCGACACTGCTTAATAATGGGGCCGCGGGGGCAGTAAACATGGGGGCAATAATCTATAAGGAATACTATAAAGCTCTAAAGAAAAGAAGTCACAAGACATGTCATAAACATAATTATAAGAACCGCACTCCAGACTGAAAGGGTCCATGGGGTAATGCAGGACACGCAAAACCACGCTCTTATTTCTTCTTCTTCTTCTTCTCTGAGAGAGAGAGAGAGAGAGAGAGAGAGAGAGAGAGAGAGAGAGAGAGAGAGAGAGAGAGAGAGATAAACAGACAGACAGACAGACAGACAGACAGAGGAGAACAAAAATAAATCTGGAAACCTGTCTTGGAAAAACAACAGTGTTTCCTTTTCATTGAACAGTTTGCGTTTTCTGTAACGAAAGAAAACAAATTCAAGAAAAAAAGAATCTGAAAAAAAAAAAATCACGAAAATGTAATTTGTTCTTCAATACGAAAAGAGAAATAACCCCCCCGCACCCACACACACACACCCCACACACAACCCTACACCATCCTCACTCCCACACTCCACCCTCCCTACCTCCCAGATCGTAATTAAAGCCAAACGAAAACTTCGTCTCTAACGCCAGTAAATTTTTCACGGCAGGCAAGGCAACGTTTCTTTTGAAACCAGCATCGTCCCTGTTCCCAAACGGCTGGCCAATCTTCATTCAGCTCGCTTCCTCCGAGCGGCCTTCGGCCATGTTTGTCACGTGAATATTTCACAAGTTAATTAAAGCAGGGAGCGGCGGAAGATGGAGGGGTTTTATATTGATTTATTGTCCCCGGTGTTGTTTTCTACATTATTCAGGGATGTCGTCTTTCCACCCACCTCCACCCCCCACCCCCACCCCTCCCTCCCCCTACCCCAGTTCCCCACATCCACCTTACACCTCTCTGCCTCCCCGTCTCTGTCTCTGTCTGTCTGTCTCTGTCTCTGTCTCTGTCTCGTATACCTTTCCTTGGGGAAATGTCTTCGTTATAACGTCCTGATTTTCTGTCACAGTAGTCGTGGCTGAGTTAATAACGACATTGGTTTCGCTGGTACGTGGTGGTGGTTAATATATAAAGGGGAATGAGCAAACGTTGTGGTCTTTGATTTTAGGGTGGTGAGCGGGACAGAGTTGTGGGAGAGTGTGTGGGAGGGAGGGAGGGAGGGAGGGAGGGAGGGAGAGAGAGAGAGGGGGGGAGAGATAGAGATAGAGAGATAGAGAGTACGAGTGATATAGATAGATAGATAGATAGAGAGAGAGAGAGAGATACAGAGTGCGTGCGTGTGTGTGTGTGTGTGTGTGTGTGTGTGTGTGTGTGTGTGTGTGTGTGTGAGAGAGAGAGAGAGAGAGAGAGAGAGAGAGAGAGAGTGTGTATTTGTGTTTGCCCGCTGGCATATAATTGCCAACGTGAATTATACATGTATTAGGACAATTATTATTATCTTTCTTTTTTTGTTTACATTAGATAAGCCCATTGATGAAGATTTTGCCTGTGACAACGAAGACAGTACTTAGAAAAGGGACAAACAGATCCTCACTAGTTAAAAAAAAAAAAAAAAAAAGAAAAAAAAAAAAAAAAAAGAAGAAAGAAAGAAAAAGAAAAAAAAGAGAGAAAAGTTTGTGTTTACACTTCTGGAGGCGTTTCTGCACCGACAAGTGCACCATCCCTCTCTTCCACTTCGACATTGTATTATATTGTATTGTACTGCATTACTAATTTTTGTCACGACAGATTTCTCTGTGTGAAATTCGGGTTGCTCTCCCCAGTGAGAACGCGTCGCTACACTGAGAGCGCCACCCAATTCCCCCCTGCATGCAGTGTTTTTATTTGTTTTTTCCTATCGAAATGGATTTTTCTACAGAATTTTTGTCAGGAACAGCCCTTTTGTTGCCGTGGGTTCTTTTACGTGCGCTGAGTGCATGCTGCACACAGGACATCGGTTTATCGTCTCATCCGAATGACTAGCGTCCAGACCACCACTCAAAGTCTAGTGGAGGGGGAGAAAATACATCGCTGTAATCATGATAGTTTAGTACCCCCCCCCCCTCCCCCAACCCCTAATAAAGGGAATATAACTGACATTTCAAAGTTCAATGGTAACTAGAGCTTGGGATGTATGCGAACCACGAACGTACGCAAACCATTGCCAGAATCTCATGCACTCAATCCTTAAAACTCCATAGCCACAGAAAGAGCAGACCGGACTATCTTCACATTCTTTTTGACTCACTTGTGTAAACAAAATGAGTATGTTTTAACCCGGTGTTCGGTTCTCTCTCTCTCTCTCTCTCTCTCTCTCTCTCTCTCTCTCTGTGTCTGTGTGTCCGTGGTAAACTTTAACGTTGCCATTTTCTCTGCAAATACTTTGTCAGTTGACACCAAATTAGGCATAAAAATAGGAAAAATCCAGTTCTTTCCAGTCATCTTGTTTAAAACAATATTGCACCTCTGGGATGGGCACAAAAAAAAAAAAAATATGAAGCCTAATTATATGCAAACTGCATATACTGTTATATTTATATTTTTTGTTTTTCTAAACTTAGCACTTTGATCTGATATTCTGACCCAACAACAAGAGCTGTCATTATTATCATTTTTTGTTCAAACAGGAACTTCTTTTGCTAAGCACGGAAGTTTTATTTATTTTGCAAACGTTTTGGTGCAGATAGTAAAAAAGGGAAATTACTCTGTAATCAATGCTAGGGGACTTAATTCGCTTTAAACTGATCTTTCTCATCTTAAACATTACATTTTGAAATTATACTCAGTACATAAAAAGCTTGGATTTTTTTTTAAAAAGTGTATCACAAGTGAGTCTTGAAGGCCTTGCCTCTCTTGTTTTTTTTAAATTTTTTTAATCACATTACCTTCCCATCAGAAGGATTTTGACTGAAAAATTTCGTCCCTTGGGGGGGTGTCCAGTAATAAGATAAAACTCTTCAGCAAACAATACGTATTTAAAAAAAAATATGATAGATGTTCGGTGGCTTCTTTCGGTCGAAGGGGGTAGGTGGTGGGTGGGAGGGACGAATTCATAATTATTCCCAATATCAGTTTCAGTTTCAGTAGCTCAAGGAGGCGTCACTGCGTTCGGACAAATCCATATACGCTACACCACATCTGCCAAGCAAATGCCTGAACGATATCAACGGCTCGTTATAAGAAGACTGAGGCCCAATCCTCTCCTCCCGCCGACAGTTTTAATGTAACTTTGCTTCCGAACGGAGTATGGCTGCCTACACGGCGGGGTAAATAATTAAAAAAAAAAAAGTCATACACGTCAAGCTTCCGAGTCACGTGCCCACTCACACCTTGGTGGAGTGAAGAAAACCGGAGTAACGTCCCTTCCTTACCGAAAGACATAACAGCAGTTCGAAATGTTAAAGCGTTGGACTTTCAATCTGAAGGTCCCGGATTCGAATCTCAGTGAGATTTTTCCTATTTCTCAGGTCAACATATGTGCAGACCAGCCAGTCCCTCAACCCCCTTCGCGTGTATACGGCAAGCAGAAGATCAAATACGCACGTCAAAGATCCTGAAATCCATGTCAGCGTTCGGTGGGATATGGAAACAAGAACATACCCAGCATGCACACCCCAGAAAACGGAGTATGGCTGCCTACATGGTGGGGGTAAATAAAAAGCAAAATGGTCATACACGTAAAATGTTAAATGTTACATGTTTGAGTCTGTATGTATGCGTGCCTGAAATCTGATTGAATGACACAGAAACGAATGATGAGCGCCCAATGGCAGCCGTCAGTCCGCTCTACCTAGGTAGGCTGCCTGTTGACGCCGTGTTTATAAAGCTTAGAACTTGGTCTCCGACCGAGGATAGGCGCTTGTCACAACTCATGAGTCTCGTGTGGAGTGTTGTTTCGTGCATTCCATTCCCCGTTTACCCTCTCTCGTTCGAGCATTGTTTTGTGTGTGTGTTAGCTCCCGATTATACGTTTTTCACGTGCAATCAGGGGTCTCGTTTGTGTGTTTTATCACTGCTGAGCAGAGTTTAAAGTTTCTCTGTCCTGTCAGTTTACACTTTTCGAGGCTTTGCGCCCACGGCCTTCTTTGTGGAAGGTCGTGCCTGTTTGGTTCGGGGCTTTTTTGCCCAGTTAGGTGGCACCCTCATGTGAGGATCGCTTTTCCTCCATGTGGCCATGCTTCAAGGTTCTGTGTGCTCCAGCTCAGAGGGTAAGAGTGCTCTGCTGGACGCGTGTCATCTGTTGTTCTTTTTTTTTTCCAGCGTCAGAGCAGTACTTCCCAGTTGGCAGCCTGTGGTGGCCATGTAGCATTGGTGCTCCAGTTAATAATAATAACTAATTATTATATTCATATAGCGCTGAATCTTGTGCAGAGACAAATCAAAGCGCTTACGCACCGGTCATTCCATGCATAACTCTAAAACTGAAAAACAACTGAAGACAAGGAAGAGGCAGGGAAAGGAGGCTGTTTTGGGAAGAGGTGGGTTTTAAGGCCAGACTTGAAAGAGCTGAGTGTGGAGACCTGACGAAGCGAAAGAGGAAGTTCATTCCAATTACAAGCTCCAGAGACAGAGAAAGGACGGCGGCCAACAGTCGAGTATTTGAATCTGGGTATGCGTAAACAGAGTGGATCCGAAGCCGATCGTAGAGAGCGAGATGGAGTGTAGAGGTGAAGGCAGCCATAGAGATAGGAAGGGGCAGATTTGTGAATACACTTATAACATCTGCTGATCTTGTATTTTGTTCTGTGTGAGACGGAGCCAGTGGAGATGTTGCAAAAGAGGAGTGATGTGCTCAGATCTTTTCTTTCTGAGGACGAGTCAGTTGTCTGACTGCTGTCTTGCTGCTGCCCTCTTCTCGTCATCAGTGTCGTCATTCATTCGTCGTGTCTCATCTTCAATTTCGCCAGTCTTCACCGACCAAGTCATCGTTTTTCTCTTGTGCTGTGCAGTGCTTCAGTTTTTTGACTCACTGGTGTAAACAAAGTGAGTCTATGTTTTAACCCGGTGTTCGGTTGTCTGTGTGTGTGTGTGTGTGTGTGTGTGTGTGTGTGTCCGTGGTAAACTTTAACATTGACATTTTCTCTGCAAATACTGTGTCAGTTGACACCAAATTAGGCATAAAAATAGGAAAAATTCAGTTCTTTCCAGTCATCTTGTTTAAAACAATATTGCACCTCTGGGATGGGCACAAAAAAATAAAAAATGAAGCCTAATTATATGCAAACTGCATTTACTGTTATATTTATATTTTTTGTATTCTCTAAACTTGGCACTTTGATCTGATATTCTGACCCAACAACAAGAGCAGTCATTATTATCATTTTCTGTTCAAACAGGAACTTCTTTTGCTCAGCATGGAAGTTTTATTTATTTTGCAAACGTTTTGGTGCAGATAGTAAAAAAAGGGAAATTACTCTGTAATTAATGCTAGGGGACTTAATTTGCTTTAAACTGATCTTTCTCATCTTAAACATTACATTTTGAAATTATACTCAATACATAAAAAAGCTTGGATTTTTTAAAAAGTGTATCACAAGTGAGTCTTGAAGGCCTTGCCTCTCTTGTTTTTTTTCTGTTTTGTTTTTATCAAACGGCCTACGTGCACGATAACATTCTCCGAACTGGTTGCCGCTGGACGGCCGTGTCAAGTTCTATGGTTTTTGTGTGTATTTATTTAACCATTCACTCATTATTTTAGTGCATCAGTTATTGTGGCTAGGACTGTGGTGTTTTCTTTAGTAAAAAATCTGTCTATGATTGAATAAATGTGTGTGAACTTTGAATTATTTTTTTGTCTGTGTTTGTGTTGTCTGGGTGTTAGTGCTGGGATGGGTGGGGGTTTCTTGTCCGCTCTCTTATAGGGCGTGACAGTTTCAGTTTCAGTTTCAGTAGCTCAAGGAGGCGTCACTGCGTTCGGACAAATCCATATACGCTACACCACATCTGCCAAGCAGATGCCTGACCAGCAGCGTAACCCAACGCGCTTAGTCAGGCCTTGACAGGGCGTGACAGCGCTGTATATGTATCCACATCAATGAAGCAATCAATCAATTCCGAAACAAAACCCCTGACTGTGTGCCAAGAGTTGGAAAAGTATTTTTAAGTTATTGTGATACGGTTTTTGTCTATTGTGATATCGGGAATAGTTGTTTAAGTATTGTGATAGGGTTTTTAAGTGTTGTGATATGAAACTGTGTCGTTTAGGCTTTTTCATGTGATATGTGTGTGTGTGTATGTGTGTGTGTGTGGATAACTATTGTGCTTGAGTGTTTGGTTGGCTGACTGTAAAGGGTTATGCATGTAAGTTTGTTTTGTTTTCTTTTGTTTTCTTTTTTTGTTTGTTTGCTTTTTTTCCATTTCATTGTTCAAGTGCATGTTTTAAATGTCGGTATTTACATTGTACAGCGCAATTGAACATGTTTTACATTGGATAGGCGCTTTATAAATCGAACTCTCTTCCTCCTTCTTCTTCTTACTGTCATTATCATTATTATCGCTGGTGAACACTGGATCAGAGCTTTCTCCGCCTGACATATCAAGACCAGTGTAACTCCAGTTCAGATGAGATGATAAACCCGTCGCGTATCCAGCATGCGTTTTTTAAGGCACGTTTTTAACAGAGCCCAAGGTACCAAAAATGTTGTCCATGGCAACATTCTGTTGAAAACTCCACCATGATACACTTGCAGGCAGGAAGCGGACTTAACAAAGAAGAAGAAGAAGAGGTGGCGCTGTACTATGGCGACGCCCTCTTCCAGGAAAGAGCAGTCTCGAATCGAATTTCACGGAGAAATCCGTTGTCAAAAAAAAAAAAAAAAAAAAAAAAAATCGATATGATCCGATACGATACGATGCGATGCACGATCTGAACCGATACGATACGATACGATACGATACAATACGATGCTTCAAGATACAATACAGTTCGATACGACACAATGCGATATGTCATGCAGTTCGTGGATATATATGATTTTTGTTTATTCGTTTATACACAAACGAAATACATGTATACATACACATCTATGTGTAAAAACATGCAGAAATGAAAATGCATGCATGCATACACATCTATCGATAAATGAAATGATACAGAAATAGAGAGAGAGAGGCAGACAGACAGACAGACAAACTGGTGCATACATACACCGTAGTAACACGGGCACGACAGCCGAGTGGTTAAAGCGTTGGACTTTCAATCTGAAGGTCCTGGGTTCGAATCTCTGTAACGGCACCTGGTGGGTAAAGGGTGGGGACGTTTCCGATCTCCTAGGTCAGGATTTGTACAGAACTGCTTGTGCCTGAACCCTCTTCGTGTGTATACGCAAGCAGAAGATCAAATACGCACGTTAAAGATCCTGTAATCCATGTCAGCGTTCGGTGGGTTATGGAAACAAGAACATACCCAGCATGAACACACCCGAAAACGGAGTATGGCTGCTTACACGGTGGGGGTAAATAAAAAAAAATCATACACGTAAAAGTGTACACGTCTGTCTGAGTGTGTATGTATGCATGCCTGAAATCTGATTGAATGACACAGGAAATGAATGATGAGCGCACAGCCGTCAGTCGGTTCTACCCAGGTAGGCAGCCTGTCGTTCAAATGACCCCGAGTTTGTAAAGCGCTCAGAGCTTGGTCTCCGTCCGAGGATAGGCAGCTATGTATTAGTATCCACATGAAATCAAAAAGAAACTGAAGCAAAGCAAGCAGTCACTCAGAGACAGACAGAGAGACTGACTGACTGACTGACAAACATACATACATTTAGACAGACAGACAAATATACAGACAAGCACACAGACAGACAAACGGAAAGGAACAGACAGTACTACTTCTACATATTCCAGAAACAGGAAAGAAAACAAGAACATCAGCCACACCAAAATGGTTTCCTCACAGGGAACAAGCTCTCCAAACCAGAGAGAGAGAGAGAGAGAGAGAGAAATAAAAGCTTTAAACTCAGCCATGCAGGCTCATAATCCTGGGAGTTTTATCTCAAAAACCTCCTCACTCAAACCCCATCTATAACCCTCAACAAGCTCTCCCAGAAAAGCACTCAGAGAGAGCCTCATGTTCATGCTTTAGACCCCCACACCCCTCCCCCCCCCCTTCCCCCGTCTCTCCGAGGCTCTCCTCACTGATGTGAAAGCGAGGCTCCATCAAGGCCCATCACTCACGTGCCAGCATCCGGGTCTCTCACGATCTGACCCAACGACGGACAACGACGCTGTTAACGACAGAGAAACATTTCCGGGCGTAGGAAGCTGTCTGTCCGGCCGACCCCCGCTTCTTTCTCAGCACATTACTCTTCCAACCCTGGCCAATGTCGGCCCTGTCTGGGCCCCCGTCCTCTCCCTTTCGGATTCGGCCATGCTTTCCTACACCGTTTCGTTTCGTCTACGGTCGCCATTTTCCCTTGCAGATGGGCCGTCTCTCTTTCCTCCGCTAATGCACTGGGATATAAATTCACTGGGTTCGGAGTCTGATGCGCTGTCGTTGCTACATTTCCAGAGACAATAATTAACTGGGGAAACGAGGGGTTGTTTTGGTGTGTTTTTCCTGTTCTTTTTCCTGTTACTGTTTTTTTTCTTCTTTCATTTTTTTTTTCCTGTTCTTGTCTTTCCTTCTTTTCTTTATCGTGTGTGTGTGTGTGTGTGTGTGTGTGTGTGTGTGTGTGTGTGTGTGTGAAAGGGACAGAAACAGAGACAGACAGTAAGACAGATGGAGAGAGAAAACTTGAGTATGTTGAACCTGACCTGTACTTTTCTCTTGACCTGTTTTCCAAGTGCAGTCCATTACATGTATCATTTCCGATTGTGCAACCGGAAGCGTTTTTTTTTTCTTCTGAAAGTTGGATACGTCTTCAGGGTTGATACTGGGCAACACAACTCCATATTCCACTATTCTATCTCTGTGTGTGTGTCTTTCTCTGTCTCTCCCTGCCTCTATATCTCTGTCTGTCTTTCTGTCTCTCTCTTTCTCCTCTCTCTGTGTCTTTCTCTCTCTCTCTTCTTCTTCTTCTTCTCTTACCCTTTTTGAAAGATATTTTTTTCAAGTCCGTTCTTCTACTTATTTATCCCCTTCAAATCCGTTCTACATCTACAAAGTCACGAACAGTCAGACTCGCATATCAGATCATCAACGCTACTAGAAGCAGCACTAATAAAAAAAACAAACAAACAAACAAAAAAACAAACAAACAAACAAACAAACAAAAAACAGTTTAAAAATCTAATATTTGAAATACAAGAAAATTGGAAAAACAATAATTTCTTCTTCTTCACTTTATAATTAAGTTGACATAGTTATTACAGCAATATTAGCTTCGACTGACTGACTTTTGAAGTCGTTTGCGTAGTGATTTATCTTTACTCATGTAATTTGTTTCTCATTGATTCTCACATCCCCCTTTTCATTTTTTTTCTCAGGTTATAGAATTTACGTGTGTGTGTGTGTGTGTGTGTGCTCTCAAAGTGATACATTATCACTGTAAGGATATCTGCTTTCATTTTGATATAAGAGTATGAATGTTCATATATATCTGAGCTTTGAATGTCAAGCTAGGCAGACAGATAAGACACATGATCCCGGAGAAATGAAATACACCCCCACACCCCTCCCCCCAAAAAAGGGATATGGAAATTAACATGAAAAAGATTGATTCGAGGGGGGAAAAAAATCCAGCCTGACAAACGACGGTCAAAAGTTCTCCGCAAAATTAGTGCTGTTCTTTTCTACAAGACGGGAGCATTTCGATTGCTCGATCATTTCCGTGGAGTTTCTTGGGCCTTTGAATTTCACCCATCATGGACGTGTTTTTGTGTGTGTGTGTGCGTGTGTTTTTGTTTTTGTTTTTGTTTTTTTTTGCTGAAAATTGAATCCGAACACGTTTTTGCAAATGCCTCGAGGGAGCTAGCTAGGCACTGGAAGCTAATATTGATGTAATAGCTACGCCGATGAAGTAAAAGATCAAAGAAAAAAAAACCAAACATTGTCTTTCTAATTTCTTTGTCATTCATATGTGATTTTTTTTTTTTTTTTTTTTTTTTTTTTTTTTTTTTGCTGTTGCCGCTAGAAGTGTCGATGATGGAATAATGCATGATATGTCTCTTGTGTCCATATCTGATTTTTTTTTTGCCAGGACAAGTACAACCCATTGAAAGTGCACGGCGAAATATATATATATATATATATATATATATATATATATATATATATATATATATATATATATATATATATATATATATCTATATCTAAAAGGTCCTACAAAAAAATAAAAGAGCAATGGAAAGAGAGAGTTGAGCGAAATAACCTCATTTTATCTACCAATTCGTCTCTTTCTATCTGTCTATATGTATGTGGGTGCGTAAGTATGAATAATATTCTTAGAGAGAGAGAGAGAGAGAGAGAGAGGGGGGAGTGGCGGGAGAGAAGAGAGAGAGAAAGAGAATGAGACAAGAGACAGAGAGAGAAGGTGGGGGGTGGGGTTGGGGGGGATAGAGAAAAAGGAAGGGAGAGGTTGTGAGACTGAGGAAGATGGATAAACCGAGACACAGACAAACAAAGACAAAATGTTTGTTCATTGCAATGACAGCTATCCATAAAGAAAAAAAAAAAAAAGAATAAGAGATAACAACAAAAAAATAACACATCCTGAAACGGGAATCATAACATTGTACCGAAATGAAAGGTAGACACCATTCTCAGCATGAACTACACAATACACGTATGTCAAGAAAACCATTATCTCATGAGCGCATATGAGAAATCTTATCCATGCACTGTTATGTACACTCTCTCTCTCTCTCTCTCTCTCTCTCTCTCTCTCTCTCCCACACACACACACACACAGACTCCACGAAATACAGTTCATACTACCATAACTTGTCTTCTTTATTCCCCCTAAATCTCATAATCTGGATAAAGAAATAAAATTAGAAAATAAATAAATAAAAAGAGACATACGAATTAATGAGAAATGAATTGATATGAGCACCCCTCCCCTCCCCCCCCACCCCACCCCCCCCAAAAAAACCCCATCCAACACGGCAGACGATATCTAAAACGACTCCGCAAAATTAGTGCTGTTCTTTTCTACGAGACCGGCAGCATTTCGATTGCTCGCTCATTCCCAAGTTTCTTGGGTCTTTGAATTTCACCCGTCATGGACCGGTTTTCTTTGTTTTGTTTTGTTTTGTTTTTTGTTGTTTTTGCTGAAAATTGAATCAGATCACGTTTTGCAAATGCCTTGAGGGAGCCAGGCATTGGAAGCTAATATCGCTGTAATAGCCACGTCGACGTTATTAGAGGTAAAAAGAAAATTTTGTATTTCTAATTTCGTAGGAATTCAGATTTTTATGTTTTTTGTTTGTTTTTTTTTGGGTATTCTTTTCTTTCTGTGTGCTTCTGGAGATGAAATCATGAATTGTATCTCTCAGCTGGTAAGGTAACTTGTGCTTGTATGTTCAGAGCGGGGTTTAAAGCGGGAAGATAGAAAATAAGAAACAGTGAAAGAAAGAAAGAAGGAGAGAGAGAGAAAGAGAGAGAGAGAGAGAGAGAGAGAGAGAGAGAGAGAGAGAGAGAGGAGGGGGGGGTGGGGGGGGTGGAGGGGGGCAGGGTGCGGCAATTTTGCTGTTCATCATCAATCCTATAGATGCTTCTTCTTCTTTTTTTTGTTCTTTTTGGTAAAAAGCTCCATCCAGTTACATTGCCTGATAAAATGTTAGGGACGTCATGGAGAAAATAAAATGATAAGAAGGCTACCAGTTTGGGTCTAACGTGCCAACCTTCTCACACACACACACACACACACACACACACACACACACACACACACACACACACACACACACACACACACACACACGCAGGACAAAAAAAGAAAAGGAAGGAAAGAAAAAAAAAAGACAGGAAAAGAAAAAAAGAACAAAAAAACCTCGTTTTCCCCAGTTAATTATTGTCTCTGGAAATGTAGCAACGACAGCGCATCAGACTCCGAACCCAGTGAATTTATATCCCAGTGCATTAGCGGAGGAAAGAGAGACGGCCCATCTGCAAGGGAAAATGACGACCGTAGACGAAACGAAACGGTGTAGGAAAGCATGGCCGAATCCGAAAGGGAGAGGACGGGGGCCCAGACAGGGCCGACATTGGCCAGGGTTGGAAGAGTAATGTGCTGAGAAAGAAGCGGGGGTCGGCCGGACAGACAGCTTCCTACGCCCGGAAATGTTTCTCTGTCGTTAACAGCATCGTTGTCCGTCGTTGGGTCAGATCGTGAGAGACCCGGATGCTGGCACGTGAGTGATGGGCCTTGATGGAGCCTCGCTTTCACATCAGTGAGGAGAGCCTCCGTAGATTTTGGTCGGAGTGACGGGGGAGGAGGGGTTTTTTGGGGGGGGTTGGGAGGGGTTCCAAAGCAGGAACACGAGGCTCTCTCTGAGTGCTTTTCTGGGAAAGCTTGTTGAGGGTTATAGATGGGGTTTGAGGGAGGAGTTTCTTTCTTTTTCTTTTTTTTTTTTGTTTAGATCAAACTCCCAGGATTATGTTTTGTTTGCTGACATTGGCTTTGGTTGCCTCTCAATGGCGGGGCTTTTGAGTTTCAGGGATTGCTCCGTGTAAGCGAACCATACTGATGGGATTAACGGGTTTTCTGTTCTGTTTTGTTTGGTTTTGGTTCTGGTTGCTCATAATTTGGTACTTACATATTCCTCTCTGTCTTTGTCTCTGTCACTTTCTTTCTCTGTCTTTCATTGTATTTCTCCTTGTTGCTGTCTGTTCTATCTCTCTGTCTGTGTCTGTCTGTGTCAGTGTCCATGTTTCTCTTTGTCTCTGTGTCTCTGTTTGTCTCTCTTCATGCACGTAAAATGATATCCCTGTATACACATAGTTTGTATGTGCATATGAACATGTGGGTGATACCTGTGTGTACGTTTGTTGTGTGTGGCAATATGCATGCATGTGCTTGGTATGTATGTATGCATGAATGGATGGATGG
>NC_134898.1:46398840-46406340 GCF_041734735.1 Babylonia areolata | reverse complement strand
AACGGGGGAAGGAGTTGGGGGGGTGGGGGGTGGGGGTGGTAGGGGGGCACACGGGGGTGGGTGTGGGGGTTAGGGCGGGGTGTGGTGGTGGAGGTGGATGGAGGTGGGGGCTAAGAGAGAGAGAGAGAGAAGGGAAGGGAAGGAAAGGAAAGAAGAAGTAAAAAAAGAGTAGGGTGAGGGTGAGGGCGAGGGTGTTGGGGGGAGAGGGAGAGGGGGGAAGACGATGGCTGGAATGGGGTTGGATATGTTAGCCGTCGGGCTTGGAGGGGAAGTAGAAGGAGTAGGAGGACGAGAAAGAGTAGGAGGAGGAGGAGGTGGAGGAAGAGAGGAATGAATGAATGAAGGAGGAGGAGGAAGAGGAAGGATTGAATGGTGGAGGAGGAGGAGGAGGAGGAGGTCGAGGAAGGAAGGAATGGAGGAGGAGGTGGAGGAGAAGGAGGAGGAAGAGGAGGTGGAAGAAGGGAGGAAGGAATGAATGGAGGAGGAGGAAGAGGAAGAGAGGAAGGAATAAATGAAGGAGGAGGAGGAAAGGAGAAGGAAGTGGAGGAAGAGAGGAATGAATGAATGAAGGAGGAGGAGAAAGAGGAGGAGGAGAAAGAGGAGGAGGAGGTGGAGGAAGAGAGGAAGGATTGAATGGAGGAGGAGGAGGAGGAGGAGAAGGAAGAGGAGGTGGAGGAAGGGACGAAGGAATGAATGGAGGAGGAGGAGGAGAAGGAGGGAGAGGAGGTGGAGGAAGGAATGAATGGAAGAGGAGGAGGAGAAGGAGGAGGAGGAAGAGGAGGTGGAGGAAGGGAGGAATGAATGAATGGAAGATGAGGAGGAGAAGGAGGAGGAAGAGGAGGTGGAGGAAGGGAGGAAGGAATGAATGGAGGAGGAGGAGAAGGAGGAGGTGGAGGAAGGGAGGAAGGAATGAATGGAGGAGGTAGAGGAGGAGAAGGAGGAGGAAGAGGAGGTGGAGGAAGGGAGGAAGGAATGAATGGAGGAGGAGGAGGAGAAAGAGGAGAAGGTGGAGGAAAAGGAGGTGGAGGAAGGGAGGAAGGAATGAATGGAGGAGGAGAGAGAGAGGGAGGGAGAGAGAGAGAGAGAGAGAGGAGGGGATTGGGGTTTGCGAGGTGGGTAAAGCTGGTAGAGGGGTGGAGGTTTGGTAGGTGAGGAAACGTTCGGTTGGAGGACTGCAAGTTGTGAAAGGTGGAAGGGAGTTCAGTGACTGGGGACTGCTTTCTTCGCACGTCTTGTTCTCGTTGTTGTTGCTGTTGTTGTTATTGTCGTCGTCGTCGTCGTCGTCATCGTTGTTGTTGTTGTTGTTGTCGTCGTTGTAGTTGTTCTGGTTTTGTTGCTGTTGTTGTTGCTGCTGCTGCTGCTGTTGTCGTTGTGGTCGTGGTGGTCTTCTTCTTCTTCTTTTCCTCCTCCTTCTTCTTTCTCCTTCTTTTCCTCCTCCTCCTTCTTTTTCTTCTTCTTCTTCTCCTCCTCCTTCTTCTTTTTCTTCTTCTTCTCCTCCTCCCCCTTCTTCTTCTCCCTCCTCCTCCTCCCCTTCTTCTTCTTCTTTAACTTCATTGTGTAGAAAGAAGTCATTTCTTTCTTTATTGAAATGTTCCCGGAATGCTTCCCCCTCCCCCTCCCCTCCCGTCCCCCCGTTTCGAATCTTGCCAGAACGATGCTTGCGGCGTTTCGTTCTTTCAGTCTGTGTATTCAGAACAGGGTTTAACATGTCTTCATTGCTAACTATGCTAGGGGCACCAGGAATATATGGCGGAACTTGGTAAGTTGTGATTCTGCTCTATATCATAATTATTATGTAGTGACTAGAAATAAAAGAAAAAAAAAGAAAAAAAAAAAAAAAAAAAGAAAAAAAAAGAAAAAAAAGAAAAAAAAAAAAGAAAAAGAAAAATCTCAGCTTAAGAAAAGGAACAAACGTAATGAAAATCTCTCTCTCTCTCTCTCTCTCTCTCTCTCTCTCTCTCTCTCTCTCTCTCTCTCTCTCAAAAACAAACACACACACACGCACATGATATTATATGTATATTTAATAATTATTATTATTATTATTGTTGTTGTTGTAATAATAATAATAATAATAATACTAATAATGATAATGATAATGATAATAATAATAATGATAATTTTTCTCAAAACAACAACAACAAAGAGTTCACGAGAGAGAGAGAGAGAGAGAGAGAGAGAGAGAGAGAGAGAGAGAGAGAGAGAGAACTCAGAACTCAAAACTCAGTACTGAGAACTGTTTTAATGTAAGGCCACCGACCTGCATACATATAAATGCACGTGTTTTACATTCTTTTTCCCTTTTTTAAAAATCGACAAAGATGTTATTGCCAAGAAAATTGTAAATATATCATTTCTAAATCGGCAAATATGTTGTTGCCAATATTACTGTAAATATTTCATTTTTGAATCGGCCAAGATATTGTTTCAAGAATACTGTGAATATATTTCTTTCTCGCTTTTTTTAGACTGGCAGAAGAGTCGCTGCCAAGAATACTGTAAATACAGTACTTTTTAATCCGCAGAGATTTCGTTACCAGGAATTTTCAAATCAGCAAGGTGTTATTGCAAAGAATATTGTGAAAATATCATAATATAGACCTATCGGCAAAGGAGTCGTTGCCAAGAATGCTATAAACATAGTACTTTAATCCGCAGAGACAGTGTTACCAAGAATACTGTAGGAATTTAATAGAACATATGTCATATATATCAGAAGATAATTATGTTATCTTTAAATCGGCAAAGGAGTCGTTGCCAAGAACACTATATATATTGTGTCAAGAGATGTAACAATGTTTATTTCTTATGCGATAAAACAGAGAGCAGAAAGCGCTCAGTCTTAGATGAAAGATATGTTTATAAATTACCCTTACTTATCTAGTTTTGTTATGAGTTTATTCTTTCTAACATTTTGTTGTTCAACCAGCTCAAGGTTTGGTTTTCATATGTGTGTGTGTGTGTGTGTGTGTGTGTAAAACACGTGCATTTATATGTATGCATTTCGGTGACCTTACATTAAAACAGTTCTCAGTACTGAGTTTTGAGTTCTGAGTTCTCTCTCTCTCTCTCTCTCTCTCGTGAACTCTTTGTTGTTGTTGTTTTGGGACGGGTTTTCAGCTTTTGAATTATCTCCGCAGGCGACTGTGCCGTGAACAACATGATTTGGATTAAACTGAATTCATCATTTAGGTGCTGGGTAAAATAGAACCCCCCCCCCAAAAAAAAACCACAACAACAACAAAAAAAAACAACAACAACAACAACAACAACAACAACATGGGTTTAGCTTGTAAAATCTCTGTCTGTCTGTGTGTCTGTCTCTGTCTGTCTGTCTCTGCTTCTCTCTGTCAGAATTTTAAGATTTTTTATAACAATTTTTCAAAATATAAAATTCTCGAAAAAAAGAAAAAGAAAAAAAAAAGAAGAAAGAAATCTGTCTGTCTGTCTGCCTCTCACTCTGCCTGTTTCTTTCTCTCTCTCTTTCCATCTGTCTGTCTGTCTGTCTGTCTCTCTTTGCATGTTCATCTCTGTGTGTGTGTATATTTCTGTTTGTCTGTTTCTCTGTATTTCTTTTTGTGTGACGCTTTTTCTCCTGATGTTCTTTCATCTCCTCGGTGTTTTTTTTTTTTTTTTTTTTTTGGTTAAGGGTGTGTGGGGGTGGGGGGGGGTTCTTATTATTTTTTTGGTGGGGGTGGGGGTTCACTGTTGACTATGAAGAAGGCCACAAGCAACCAACTGTCACCAACGGACATTGATTTTGCCGCTGCCGCTCAGTTGATTAAAGTTCAAAAGTCCGTTGTGAAACAACTCTAAAAAGTTCCCAGCCATCGAAACTCTCTTTCACACACACACACACACAGACACACACACACACACACACACACACAGACACACAGACACAGACACACACACACACACACACACATTTGCACACACAAGCTTCTAACGAAGTTTCATGCCTACTTCCCTTTCCCCCCTCACCCCCGAGCCACGCACCCCCCACGCCCCTTCCCACCCACCCCCTCCCTCCTCCCCCCCCCCCCCACACACACCCGCCATCAGCCTCCTTCAACGAAGTTCCTCTTGGAATCCTTTTGCTCATTTGCTTTGCCCCTTTCTCACAAGTTGCGTGACAGGAAATTCGAGTCGGGGCCAAGCTCTTCCAAGATGGCGGCAACCATGAAACACCAATGTAACGGACGAGGTCAACCACGTGACCCTGTCGTTGCCATGACAATAGGGATAGCGTGCAAAAACTTGAACAGGGGGAACAGGACAACTGAGGAGGTGGGGGGGGGGGGGGGGGGGGGGGGGGGGGGGGGGGGGGGGGGGGGGGGGGGGATGGGGTGGTGTGGTGGGTGGTGGCGGGTGTGATCGAGGTCGACTACTGCTACGTTGAGGTGAAGAGTTGGTCGGCCGCTGGAGCCGACTTCTTTTTTTTTTGTATTTTGTATTTCTTTTTATCACAACAGATTTCTCTGTGTGAAATTAGGGCTGCTCTCCTCAGGGAGAGCGCGTCGCTATACTACAGCGCCACCCATTTTTTTTTTTTTTTTTGGGGGGGGGGGGTATTTTTCCTACGTGCAGTTTTATTTGTTTTTTTCTTATTGACGTGGATTTTTCTACAGAATTTTGCCAGGAACAACCCTTTTGTTGCCGTGGGTTCTTTTACGTGCGCTAAGTGCGTGCTGCACACGGGACCTCGGTTTATCGTCTCACCCGAATGACTAGCATCCAGACCACCACTCAAGGTCTAGTGGAGGGGGAGAAAATATCGGCGGCTGAGCCGTGATTCAAACCAGCGCGCTCAGATTCTCTCGCTTCCTAGGCGGACGCGTTACCTCTTGGCCATCACTCCACTCTTTCTTTTTATTTTCATTTTATTTATTTATTTATTTATTTATTTATTTATTTTTTGTACAGGAAGGAAGGACTGTGGGATGTGTATTACTGATACAGTTACAGTTTCACCTCCCCCCGTCCCTCCCTCCCTCCTCACACTTCCCCCCCCCCATCCCCCCACCTAATCCCCACCCTTCATAGCGGGGGTGGGGGTGGGGAATGAGTTGTGTTGAAGGGTTATCATTGCTGAGGGGGGATGAGTTGTGATGAAGGGTTATCTCTGATACAGTTCTATTTTCGTTCCCTAGCCCCTCAACCCCCCCCCCCCCCCCCCCCCCCCCGCACCCCCACACACACCCCTATAGCTGGGGAGAATGAGTGTGGTTAGTTGAAGGGCTATCATTGATGGTGGGGGTGAGTGTGTGGGGGTAGGGGGTGAGGGGCTATCACTGACGGGAGGGATGAATGTGGGGAATGGTTATCACTGATGCAGTTACAGTTTTGTTTCTCCCTCTCCCCCCCCAACCACCTCGATCACCACTTCCACACACGCCTTGCTGAGGGGGGATGAGTTGTGATGAAGGGTTATCTCTGATACAGTTCTATGTTCGTTCCCTAGCCCCTCAACACACCCCCCCGACCCCCCCCTCGCCCCCCCCCCCCGCTCAAACTCCCCCTCCACTCCCACCCCACACACCCCTATAGCTGGGGAGAATGAGTGTGATTAGTTGAAGGGCTATCATTGATATTAGTTACAGTTTTACCCACCCACCTACCCTCCCTCCCTCCTCCTAGCAGGTGGTAATGAGTGTGTTGAAAAAAAAGGGGAGGTTGGGTGTGTGGGGGTAGGGGGTGGGGGTGGGGGGTTATCACTGGCGGGAGGGATGAGTGTGGCGAATGGTTATCACTGATACAGTTACAGTTTTGTTTCTCCCTCTTCCCCCCCCCCCCAACCACCTCAATCACCACTTCGACACACTCCTTGCTGAGGGGGGATGGGTTGTGATACAGTTATATTTTCGCCCCCCCCCCCCCCCACTCCCTCCCTCCCACTCACGCACACACCTCTTGCTGAGGGGTGATGAGTTGTGATGAAGGGTTATCTCCGTGATACAGATCTATTTTCGTTCCCTAGCCCCTTGAGTGTAATGAGTGAGTTGATTAAAAAGAAAAAAAGAAAAAAAAGGGTTATCGTGGATACAGTTTCGCCAGCCTCTACCCCCTTCCTTCCCCCAACACACACACACACACACACACGCACACACACCACACACACACACACACACACACACACACACACACCACACACCCAAGCTGGGGAGGGAGGTGGGAGGGAATGAGTGGGTTGAAGGGTTATCTCTGATAGTTATAGTTTCGTCTGCCCCCCCCCCCATCCCCCCCTCCTCTCCCCCCCCCCCATACCAACAACCACAGCAGGAACAATGAGTGTGTTGAAGTTTCTGTTCCCCCCCCCACCCCCAGCCCCCCCGCTCCCGCCCCCACACCCCTCTCACCCCTCTCCGACACTAGTTTCCAAGTTTTAAAAAGTTATTTATTTATTTATTTATTCATTTATTTGTTTATTTATCTATTTACTTATTTATTCATTTACCTGTTCATTTTATTCATTCCTGTGTTCATTCGCTCACTTCATAACTTATTCGCAAGCGTGAAAACAAGAATATACCTTTGATGTTTTACTTGGATTAAAACCGTTCTTTTACACTTTGAATCGCTGGGAATATTTCTTAAACAAGAAGAAGAAGAACAACAACAACAGCAACAATAATGTCATTTGTGTGACTCAGCAGCAGTGCGGGGTCTTCTCAAGTGTGTGGCCTCATGGCGTCCTACCATCGATAGCTCTCTGCAGGATTGCCGACGCTGGAACTGTGACAGACGAACCCGGGTGTGGCCGTGAATAGTGAGACAAGACAAGACAAGACATTTTTTTTTTTTTATATTATCGAGGATAATAGATAAGCACTGGCGCGTTTTATTTCATCCAGTCCCCGCCGTGAAACAGGGTCTACACTACACAAAACTACATTATATATGTCATTGCATGCACTACACAATGCTACGTAAAGTCATAGAATGCGAATACTATACTACATAAAGGCATAAGCATGGTAAAAAACACACACACACACACACACACACACACACACACACACACAGAATCGGAATGAGCGGCGTGTAATGCCACTGAAACGGTGCAGATGACGGGGCAGAAGCAAAAAAAAAAAAAAGAAAAAAAAAGGGTTTCCGTCTTCTTTTTGTTTTCTACGGAGAAGACATGGGGTAAATGACGATCTGTGTGACACATGTATTGAAGGCAACGAGCACAAAAAAAATACGGCACCCCAAATTAAAATACAATCTTGGAATCTGTGTTACAGAATTGTTCTTATCCAGATAGCCTGGAGAAAGTAAGCTTTAACTCTCTCCATACGAACAGCGAAAGAGACGACGTTAACAGCGTTTCACCCCAATTACCATCATCAAAATATTGCAAGTGGAAGGCTCTTATACTGAAGAGGTGAATGTTGACAAAGAATACCTGAATTCTGACGACGGAAGCTAAGGGTTGGGTCATTCAGACACCCACCGGACATCCGAGGGGTATGTGTAGAGGAGAAGAGAGGACTGGCC
>NC_134898.1:46376340-46386340 GCF_041734735.1 Babylonia areolata | reverse complement strand
AAACACCTAGCTTTTGTGCTACTGTTTTTTTACCTACAATGTATTGCCTTGCATCATCTTTTTTTTTTTTTTTTTTCAATAAAGACGTGTTTTTTTTGTTTTTTTCTTTCATTGAGTAAAAAGAAAAAGAACAAAAGGAAAACAGAAAAAAAGAAAGAAAAAAAGAAAAAAGAAAAGAAAAACGAAGTAAGTTCCATTTCTGTTTACTTCTATTCTCGTGACAACAGATCAACACACACACACACACACACACACACACACACACACACACACACACACACACACACACGCACGCACACACACACATTATCATAGAATGCACAACTGAACCAAAGTGTGTGTGTGTGTGTACTTATGATTCACCAACCAAAACTTTCAAAACAAAACAGGGGACAAAAAAAAACTAGATAGAAAATAGGATTAATAAAACAAACTAATGAACGATTAACTGAATATAACAACAAGAACAAACAAACAACAGCAACATTAAAGAATCCTAACAACAATAATAATGATTTTGATCTCTTTCAAATTAAGGCCATGACAGGAGAACAACAACAACAACAACATCAACAACAACATCAACAAGAAAGCGCACAGTAAATATTGTTTGATTATTTATAAAAAAAACAACAACCAAAAAACAAAAAAACAAAACAAAAACAAAACAACCAACAATGAAACGGGTATAGGCATCAGATGAACATTTGGCAATCAAATCGATACAATCATTTTCACACACACACACACAAAAAATGAACAAACTCTTTTTCCAAGTCCATACATTCACTTGCTATTCATCCATATCATCAATGCATCGTCTGCCTGCTGCTAAATAGGTTTAGCTACTAACTAAAATCCTCTCACTCAAGAACCTACGGACAACAAGGAATATAAAAACTGGTGTGTGTGTGTGCGTGATCTCATTCATTCAACAGAATGTTTACAGCAGAATTAAATCAAAGTGAAGGACTAACGTCATAGCGGACGATCCCTGTATCTCTGCAGTTATTATACGTTTGGTAATCCATTATTAGTATTTGTGTTACAGTTGTTTCAACGGGTGACAAAAAGCATGAAGTAGAAATGGAAACAACAATAAAAACAAAAAACAAACAAACAAACAAACAAAAAACCACCAAAAAACAAACAAACAACAACAACAAAACCGCACGTATGCACGCAACCTGACCATTCACAAGTGAGTACTTTTGCAGTCATGTTAATGTTCGCGATATTATTATAATGCACACATACAAACGCACACACACACACACACACACACACACACACACACACACACACGAGCCACATCATCGAACCTGAATTACATAAGTATTCACATTTCATATCTTATCAACTCTCTGTAAGCTGCGGACAAAACAACAAAACAAACAAACAAAAAACCCAACATACAAGAATGCATAATATTATATACAATGGCAAGGCAAACCGACTTTCCCTGCCACTTTATTCAGACCCCTTATTCTCCTTCTTGCGATCCTAAACTATATATTTCCACACACACACACACTCACACACACACACACGCACACACACACACACACACACACACACACACACACACACACACACAGTCTACAAAATGACTCAAACTTGCATGTTTTTCCCACATCTTGTTTCAACCATCAGATCCAGTAAATAGAATCACAAAGATTACTGTGTGTACGAGGCGGAACACATTTCAACGAGATCATCTAAAAAAAATTGAAAAAAAAAAATACAGAGAGAGAGAGAGAGAGAGAGAGAGAGAGAGAGAGAGAGAGAGAGAGAGAAATTGAGTCAGCTTCGCCGCCACATATGCCCTTCTCACTTTTTGACACACACTGAAGACCATACCTTCACATGAGTTACGTAATGTCCTTTCACAGATCAAAAAGAGTAGTTTTTTTTTTCTTTCTTTTTTTTTTCCATTTTCTTTTGAATGGCACTGGCATCCTTTCTTATTTTCCTCTGGAACTGAGGAAGAAAGGCTAAAGTTAGCGCTGCTCCAAGTCCTGATAGTCTTATTGTATAGGAATTTTTTGGGGGTTTTGTTTTAAAGAAGTAAATAACACGCATTCCTTTTTGCAGTTCTCTCCCATGTACATAATTATGGAAACGCTGTGCAGAACGGTATTGCCTCCACCCCCCCCCCCCCCGCCCCCTTCCCCCACCCATCCACTCCCCAGTGAGGAGGAGGGGTTGATGTGGTGGTGGTGGTGGTGGAATGAGGAGGAAACACTGTTGAGGCGACCCACACCCCCCACACACACTCCCCCCGACCCTCTCGGCCTCCCCCTCCCCTCCGACCACCTTCATCAAAAAGCAGCAACACAGGTGGGTTAGGTAACCAGATAGTCCTGAGGGAAGTCTTCACGTGGGGGTGTGGAGGTGGGGGAGAGTGGGAAGGGACCATCCTGTTTGCGGTTCACCGTGGCCACTTTCTTCCCGTTTTCCGTTTTTTTTGTCTTCTTGGCTCAGAATCACCGTGATTGGATTAAAAAAAAAAAAAAAGTGAAGTGAAAAGAGCAGTCAGATTGAGCTCCAGCCTCTCTTAAAAAAAGAAAGAAAAGAAAACACCCCTAAAAAACAAAACAAAAAAAACAAAACAACAAAAGCAATCAAAAACACTCGACCACCCACAAGCCAGCTCAAATCTGAGGTCCAGTGCTGACGTCACTCACGTGACCCAACAGCCACTACTTCCGGTTCTCCCAGAATACTGTCACACAGTCTTTTCCTTCTTCTTCCACTGAACGACCAACATCAGTATGCTGATGAAAATTGTCGTGTTGTGGGAGGTTGCAGTTGGGCGTAGTTTAGCTGGTCTACCGAGGGATGTTCTGTTAACTGATAGGGGAGATAGGGGCGTTGTCCACTGCAGGTGTGTGCTCGCGTCTCCTTCTAGGCCAATCCGGCTACTGTAGCGGTTCCCCGGGAATACACCCGACCAGCACAGCCGTAGTCCAGCAGTCAGGTCAGCAATGACGCGCACTGCTCTGCCGCGAACTTTTTTTTTTTTTTTTTTTTTCCTTTTCTTCAAACAGTGTGGAAAACTATGACCTCAGCGGGACCATAATTCTCCGTCATCTAAGTCGTCAGTTTTCACAGCCGTGTAGTAAACTAACCATACTCAGTGTGGGGTTTTTAGTGTCATTGTTTGTTGAAGATTGCCGCTCACTTTTCAGTGTTATGTTTTTTGCGTCAGTTAAAAAAAAAAAAAAAAAAAAAAAAAAAAAATCACCACACACACACACACACACACACACACACACACACACACACCGACAGAGACACGAGTATGGGATTTCCATTTGAACCCCCCACCCCACCCTCCCCTGCTGAACGGTTTCCTGTTCTTTTGTCCACAGTTTTTATTCTCGTTATTTATTATTATTATTCTTTTCTTTATCGTTCCAGTTAGAAGGAAGCGACTCGCTTGGTATCTGTATACATAATTATATACTTACACCACCTGAGACATTTGCGGCTGAATACAGACAAGCCTGATTTTCAACATCCTAATATTAAGATGCATTAATGAGTGAGCAAGCAAATGAATAAAAAAGAAAAAAAAAGATAAACAGATCAATGAAGAATAAACAAACAAACAAATAAATAAAAAAAAACAAATAAATAAATACATATACATTGATATTACAGGAACCCAAAGGATCAGTACGCAGGCTGCGCAAGCTGGCTGTATAACAATAAAACATAAGAAAATAATTCAGAATAAGTTTTTTAACCCCCCCCCCCCAAAAAAAAAAGAAAAAAAAGAAAAGAAACAACAACAAAAAAACAAAGAAACAAACAACAACAAAAAACAAAAACAACCACCAATAAACGGATGAAAATCAGTATAAAAAAAAAAAAAAAAAAAAAAAAAAAAAGAACAAGAAAAAAAAAAAAAAAAAAAAAAGAAAGGAAAAAAGGAGGAGCATAACATGAAAATGAATGCCCCCCTCACCCCTTCCCCCCACCTCCGTCCCACCCCATAACGCAACCTCTCTCTTCCTTTCCACTTTCCGATCTTTCGGTCCCGAGTGATGACAGTTCTAAACCAACAGCAGAATGAGGCTATCCTCTGCACTCGTGTTTGTGTTGTGTTGTGTTGTGTTGTGTTGTCTTGCGTCGCGTTGCGTTGCGTTGCATTGAATTGAGTTTTATATTCATTATAATAATAATAATAATAATAATAATTATTATTATTATTATTATTATTATTATCAATATTATTATTATTATCATCATCATTATCATTATTATTATTATCAATATTATTTTTATATTTATTATTATTATTATTATTATTATTATCATCATCATTATCATTATTATTATTATCATCATCATCATCGTTGTTGTTATAATTTAGTCACAACCGGTTATCATGAGACATTCAGCCCGCTCTCCCATGACGAAAAAAGTGGAGGAGGAGGAGGAGGAAGAGAAAGAACAAGAACAAGAAGACCAAGAAGACCAAGATCAAGATCAAGATCAAGAACAAAACCTGAGAAGAAGAAGAAGAAGAAGAAAAAGAAGTAGAGCGTGAGCGCAGTCTAGTCGAGATAGTTCGACGCCACCACTTTATTCCCACTCACCCTCACCACCACCCCTCCACACACACACACCTCTCTCTCCCTCTCTCTCCCTCTCTCTCTCTCTCTGTCTCTGTCTCTCTGGAGATGGCTGGAAGAAGCTGGTTCTGAAACAGTCACGGTAGGTGGGGGGGTAGCCAACGCCGCTTGTATTGGGAAACGCCCCCCCCCCCCCCCCCCGAAAAAAAGAACGGGTCCGCCTCTTTTCAGTTCAGCGAGTGACGTCACCACCACCACCACCACCATCACCACCACCCAACATCCCATCCCCTAGCACAACACAAGAGGCTGATGATGATGATGATGACGTGTGTGTTTACTCTCTCTCTATCTCTATCTCTGCCTGCATGTCTGCCTCCCTGTTCGGCTGCAGCTTTATTTTGTCAGCGTGCCTGTACGGCTGTAGCAGTCTCTGCTTGTCGTCCCCTCTTGAATAGAAGAGGAAGGGCTGGTAGAAGGGTAGGAGGGTGTAGTGAGGGGCATCTGAGAGGGGTGGTGGAGGGTAGAGGGAGGGAGGGAGGGAGAGCAGATAAGACTGCGGAGATGGGGTTCAGGAGGAGGAGGAGGAGGTGGAGGAGGTGGTTGTGTTGCTGTTGATGCTGCTTCTGCTACTTCTGCTGCTGCTGCTGCTGCTGCTACTGCCACTGCTGCTACAGCGCGTCCACCTGTTTTAGACACACACACACACACACACACACACACACACACACACACACACAGGACATCAAGACGTGTCAGAGTATGTGTGGGAAAATCCACCACCACCACCACCAACAAAACCAAACCAAACCCAAAAACAATCGGTTTAATGGCTCAATTTAAGGTTGAATAATTGATTCAACCATCGATCGAGCCATCACACAGACTGACTTTTAAAATTTATATTTATATTATTATCTTCTCTTTTTTTTCCTTTTTTTTGTGTGCAATATCCACATTTCTTCCGCTGTGTTCTTTTCATTCAGTTTCGGTCGGAAGACGGAAAAAAGTTGTGAATTGGTAATTAACATTGTAATATAATTATACTCTTCATTTCTTCCTCTCTCGAATGACGTAAAGGAGGTCAGTCAAAGAGTGCAGGGGAAGAAATATAAAGTATGGATTACATTCTTTTTAACCAATTCTACAACCTTTTTCTGTCTAGTAAACGGAAAACTACATGGGAAGAAACGTGAATATTGCCATTTTCCCCCCAGTCTGTCAATTGACCGATCAAAGCGTGCAAAACAATTAATACATAATACAGATCACTCTTATTACGTACGTCCTATAAGAGAAATCAGTTTGTGGTGTAAACCATAATAGTAATAATTGATACACGAGACTCATGGACATTCAGCATCATTGGATATGTACAGAAGACGTACAATGCTTACATTGCAGTTTCAGTTTCAGTTTCACTTTCTCAAGGAGGCGTCACTGCGTTCGGACAAATCCATACACGCTACACCACATCTGTTGAGCAGATGCCTGACCAGCAGCATAACCCAACGCGCTTAGTCAGGCCTTGAGTGCATGCTTACATATTTGTGTACCTATGAAAGTGGATTTCATTTTACGTAATTTCGCCAGAGGACAACACTCTCGTTGCCATGGGTTCTTTTTCAGTGCGCCAAGTGCGTGCTGCACACGGGACCTCGGTTTATCGTCTCATCCGAAAGACTAGACGCTCAGTTTGATTTTCCAGTCAAACTTAGGAGAAAGGGCGAGAGCGGGATTCGAACCCACACCCTCACGGACTCTCTGTATTGGCAGCTGAGCGTCTTAACCATTCTGCCACCTTCCTCCTGCACAGAAGACGTACAATGCTTACATTGCAGCTCGAAGTGACCCCCCCTCCTCCCCCCGACACACTAACTGTTACCACGGTGTTAGTCAGTCACTTAATAATCAGTCAGTCAGTTTCTCACGCAATCAGTTGGTTGGCCAGTCAGTCAGACAGCTTTCTATACGTCTGTCTGTCTGTCTGTCTTTGTCTGTCTGCCCGCATTCCTTTGTCCCTTCCATCATTCAGTCAGTTACTCACGCAACCATGACTGACTGACTGACTGACTAACTAACTAACTGATTAACTAACGTACTGGAAAAAAAAAAAGAAAAAAAAGATTTATGTTCCACGCGGAAGCCTTAAAAGAACAGTGAAGGCACTGACAAATATTTTAAGATAGATAGATAGATAGACAGAGATAGATAGATAGATAGATAGATAGAGAGAGAGAGAGAAGAGAGAGAGAGATAGACAGAGACAGAGACAGACAGACAGAAGGACAGAGAGAGAGAGAGAGAAAGAAGGACAGAGAGAGGGAGAGAGCGAGAGAGAGAGAGAGAGAGAGAGAGAGAGAGACAGAGACAGATACAGATACAGAGACAGAGAGCAACGGAATATGATTACTCTCGAAAATCGGGATTAGTTTGTGGACAAAAAAAAAAAAAAAAAAAAAAAAAAAAAATCTAATACAACTCAAAGCACAGCTACATCAGTAGCACGCGAACCCCTTTAAAAACCCGTCTGAACGCGATTAGTCCTAACAAGTTAGGTTATCGTCGGAGAAAACTGGATTCAAACCCCCACACAACCAACCCCCTTCTTCCCACCAATTCCATCTCTCCACCTCCCCCTAACCCCCACCCCCCCCCCCCTCCCCCGCCCACTCCCCCTCACACGCACGCCATCCACCCTCACTCAAAGCCATGGGGCACAACTGAGGCGTGACTTCCTGAGATGGCCTTTGTGGCCAGCTTGACGATATCGCGATGAAGTAAAGACCACTGACTTTAAAAAAACACAACAACAAACAAAAAACCAACAAAAACACTGACTGGTGTGGAGGTTGAACGGATAGTTTTCTAATTGGGTGTTCGTCTTTTTTTTTTTTTTTTTTTTTTTTTTTGTCAGTGTGGATGAAACAACGGCTGACACATTCTCAGCTGACACGAAAACGCCGGTTTCTCACAAGCTAAACTTTTGGCTTCACAACCTAAAGTTTAGGCATCACGTACTAAACTTTATGCTCTCGTAAAAAAAAAAAAAAAAGAAAAAAAAAAGAAGAAGAAGAAGAAAAGAAAAACGAAAAAAAACAACAACAACAAAACTTATCCAGTCAAAAGTTAATAGACTACCCCCTTAACTTAAAAACTATGGGGTTTTAATAACCTTTCTGGCTCTCGCAACCAAAAAAACATATTAATCACGACAACCTTATCCAATCAAAAGTGGTGTTATTGATAGACTTATCCCCTTAACAAAAACTATGGGCTTCTGTGAACAAAGGCAATACTGATTATCTTATTCAGTTGTAGTTGATCCCCCCCCCCTCTCCCCCCCCCCCCCCCAAAAAAAAAAAAAAAAAAAATTAAGAACTAAACTTTTGGGGCTTTTGCTTACCAAATGAAAACCTTATTCACTAACAGAAGACTTTTGCAAGAAAAGTTACATCTAAGAATGAAGAACAATGACAACGTCTGCACTGCAGTCTGAATATGACAGATTGTTCTGACCAGAACGTTGAACAGCTGAGTCACTAAACTATATCTGTGGCTGACAACGAATTGACAAAGAGAGGCGAAATAAAATTCGCGAATGCTCAAAAGTTTTAGTCAGTCAGTCATTGATGATGATGATGGTGATGAGATGGATACTTATAATTATAGCGCCTTTTCTCGGTCGGAGACCAAGCTCTAAGCGCTTTACAAACACGGGGTCATTTGTGCAACATAGTATTGTATTGTTTCGTATAACTCTTTTGTCACAACAGATTTCTCTGTGTGAAATTCAGGCTGCAATTCGTTGCTACAATGAGGCCACCCTTTTTCTTTTCTCTTTTCTGCCTGTAATTGTATTTGCTTTCCGTATCAACGTGGATTTTCATACGAAACTTTTTGCCAGAGCAACCCCTTTGTTGCCGTGGGTTCTTTCACGTGCGCTAAATGCATGCTGCTGACGGGAACTCAGTAGTTCATTGTCTCATCCGGACGACTAGAATCCAGACCACAACTCAAGGTTTAGCAGTGGACGGGGTGAAAATACTATCGCGTGTTTGGGACTGAACAAGTGCCGCTCAGATTCTCTCGCTTCCTAGTTAAAACTGGATGATTTGTCAACGACTGAATGATAATTATGTATACTTATATAGTACCTATCCTCGGTCGGAGAGCTCTATAAGCGCTTTACAAACTCGGGGTCATTTGCACAACGGACTGCCTACCTGAGGTACAGAGCCGACTGACGGCTGTCATTGGGCGTTCATCGTTCGTCATTCAATAAGATTTCAGGCACCCACACATACACTCTCAGACAGACCCAGCTAGGATAAAAACAACAACAACAACAAAACAAACAACAAAAAAACAAACGACCCCCCCCCCCCAATCCCCCTCCCCCGCCCCCCAAAAAACAACAACAACAACAAACAAACAAACAACAAAAACAGGAAGGACCCAGGAGGCTTCGCTTACCTTGACGTGTTGGTACCCGTCTGTGAGATGACTTCGGAATGGTTTGGTGAAGTAATCTTGATGCAGACCCCACTCCCTATCCCCACCGTTCATGTGCAGGTGTGGGAGAGTATTGTTGTTGTTGTTGTTGTTGTTGTTTGTGTTGTGGTTGTGGTTGTTGTTGTTGTTGTTATTATTGTTATTGTTGTTGTTGTTGAAGTGCTGGAACCAGTTGGCTGATGATTTGACCACAGGTACAGGGATACCTCCGAGTTGCTTGTCACATGTTCTGGAAATGGAAAAAAAAAAGAAAATAAAGAAAGAAAAAGTTTGTATTTAGAGAGATCATGTAATCTCACTCTCTCTCTCTCTTTCTCTCTCTCTCTCTCTCTCTCACACACACACACACACACACACACACACACACACACACACATATATATATATATACAGAATATACAACCATGACTGATTATCGCAGGTGAGTCATTCTTTTAGCTAAAAGCATCATAGAATCCATCGCCAGGAGTGGCATTTTTCAAAAAAAAAAAAAAAATCAGCTTCATTCGGCAGACGAGGCCTTCATGGGATCCTGTTGACGCACGTCACCACAGACACAGTCAGAATAGACCCTACTGGCTCTAGATCAATGAGATTGTAAAGCAGACCATTATTTCCAGATGAATGAGATGGTAGAACAGACCGTGTTGCTTGTGGATCAAATTGAGAGGGTAGAGCTGACCCTATTGCTTGTCAGTAGATCTGTGAGATGGTAGAACAGACCCTATCGGCTCCAGATTAATTAGATGGTAGAACAGACCCTATTGGCTTTATATCAATTAGATGGTAGAACAGACCCTATTGGTTCTTGGTCATTGAGATGGCACAGCAGACTCTACTGGTTCTAGATGAATGAGATGGTATAACGGACCATACCAGACCCCATTGGCTCCAGATGAATG
>NC_134898.1:46371340-46373840 GCF_041734735.1 Babylonia areolata | reverse complement strand
ATAACCGGCATCAGGTCCGCCGAGGACAGCCCCCCGAGAGGCCCCGAGGAGGAAGCCAAGGGAGCCACCAACCCCGCCACCACCTTGTCCGCCTTGGCCGCCTCCTTGCCCAGCAGACCGGAGGAGGGGGCGGCTGAGGGAGGAGGCAGCCCCGCGGGATGGGGAGCAGGCAGGGGTTTGAACAGGGAACTCATGCAGGGGGTCGCCACGGCCCCGTCTATGCTGCTCATGAAGGAGTTGGACGCGAACATGGAGGAGGAGCGGAGGTCCACAGGTTCAAGTCCCGACCCGTTCACGCGCGGAGAGTATCGGCTGTGCTGCTGCTGCTGGTGTTGGTGTTGTTGCTGGTGTTGTTGTTGTTGTTGCTGCTGCTGCTGGTGATGAGTGTGGTGGGTGTGGTGGTGGAAGTCTGGAGTGCCGAACTTGTTCCTCAAGTCCCCGTCCATCTGAGAACTGTTGTGGTGGGAGTGGTGAGGATGGGGAGGAGGAGGAGGTGGAGGAGGAGGGGGAGGGGCCGCCACCTCTTCCACCACGCCACCACACCCCATCCTCTTGGACAAGTCCAGGCTGTAAGAATCAAAGCCGTACTTGGGCACGTCGTATCCGTACTTGGCCGAGGAGGCCACCACGTCCGTGTAAGAGTTCCCCGCGTAGGGCAGCGCGGGCTGGTACTGCCGGTGGTCCAGGAAGTACCCATTACCCAGCCCGTGCTTGTCCGGCGGCTCAAGCCGGTACGAGTCCACGGAAGGAGGGTACACCGTGGGCGGGAAAGCCCCGTAACTGTGCGACCTGTACAGGTCCGTCTCGAACCCGTAGCTGTTCGTCCCGTACGGGTACAGGAACTCGCTGGGTTTGAACTCTGCAGCGGCTGCAGCTGCTGCTGCTGCTGCTGCCGCTGCAGAAGTCGGGTCGTAGGCGTTGAGAGGCGGGTAGGTCGGGGCGTAGGAGGCGATGCTGTTGATGAGGCAGCTGGTCGGAGTCGGGGCGCCGCCTCCGCCGCCTACTCCTACTATCGCCGCCGCCCCTGCTGCTGCTCCTCCTCCTTTGGCGCCGCGTTTCTTGCCGCTCTGGCCGCCGCAGTCCTTGCCGGAGCCGCTCTTCTTCTTGCTCTTGGAGGTCTTGGTCTTGGCTCCCAGCTCCTCGTCGCCGAAGCCGAAGCCCGAGCACATGTCCAGGTCCAGCAGGGGGTAGGGCAGCTTGAACTCGTTGCCTCGCTTGGTGAACAGGTCCTGTCCCTCGTCGTCCCTGTTGGTGTGTGGGTGGGATGGGGGTGGGGTTAGAGTAAGGATGTGGTTATGATGGTGGTGGTGGTGGTGGTTATGGTGGCGGTGGTGGTTGTGGTGGTGGTGGTTAAAGTGATGGTGGTGGTATTTGTGGTGGTGGTGGTGATGATGGTGATGGTGATGGTGGTGGTGGTGGTTAAAGTGATGTTGGTGGTTGTGGTGGTTGTGGTTGTGGTGGTTGTGGTTGTGGTGGTGGTGGTTGTCGTGGCGGTGGTGGTTATGGTGATGGTGGTCACTACACACCCACACATACACACACAAACACACCCACACATACACACACAAACACACCCACACATACACACTCTCTCTTTCTCTCTCACACTGTGTACACACACACACACACACACACACACACACAATCCCCCTAACCTTCCTCTCACCCCTCGCCCTCCCACCCCCCCTCCCTCCCCCTGCACACTTATCCACCCACCCACTGAGTTCAACCCCATACCCCCACCCTCAAAAACCAAACCAACCAAGAACCCCCCCCCCCCCCCCACACACACAGCCTTCCCCCCTCCCACGCCCCCCCACCCCCAAATAAACAACAACAACAACAAAAAATCCCCAAACTAACGTGAGTTGTCGATGTGTGCAGATGATGAAGTCTGGCTTGCTGTTCTTGTAGATGACCTTACAGCTGGACTGCAGCCACATCCAGCGGAAGCTCTTGGTCAGCCAGCGGTAGGCGATCAGCCCCGAGCTGCCAGTCTTGATCACTGACCACCGGGCACACAAAGGTTCACGTTTCGTTCAAGTTTCACGTTTCGTTCAAGTTTCACGTTTCAATCATCCTTTCCCTCCTATTGGAATTGTATTGTATTGTATTGTATTGTATTGTATTGTACTACTCATTCTATCACAACAGATTTGGGAGAACATATGTTTATTACTCTTGTTTAATCAAGTATTCCGCGTGTGTGGGGTGGGTGGGGGTGGGGGTGGGGGGGAGGTGGTGCGGGTGTGTGCTGATTATCTGGTTGCGGTTTTCCGCAATTTATCTTTATTATTATCTTATCTGTCTATTATAATCAATGTGCAGTATAATAGGCTATGTTTATAATTATATTCAAATAATGTTTCTTAATTCTTTCTGTTTTTTTTACATTAAGAATACTAGTTATTACCTGCAGTGTGTGGATGCATGTATGAAACGGTGTATGTGATATTTTTTTTTTTACATTTGTATCTTCGTAATATTCGTAAAAGCTTTT
>NC_134898.1:46361340-46366340 GCF_041734735.1 Babylonia areolata | reverse complement strand
AAAAAAAAAAAAGATTATTATCATTATTACTGTTTGTTATTAAAATCACTGATACATTATTGATATGATGATGATGATTGCTATTGTTGTCGTTGTTAGTATTATCATTCTTGATATTATTACTTGTTGTTATTATCAGTGGTAGTTGTAGTAATAGTAATTTTTGTGGGTTTTTGTTGTTGTTGTTGTTGTTGTTGTTGTTAAATTTAGTTTTGTCTTGCACTTAAACTTTCTTTTCATTATTGCGACACATGAAAGAGCACGATATAAGCTCAGGCTTGTTTTGGCTCAAGTTTTTTTTTAAATTGAAGACTGTATTTCGACTTGTTTCTTGATAATAAAAAAAAAATGTTTAAACCAGTATTATTACTCGCATCATTTTGTGTCATCTTAGTAAACAGGCAGTGATAAAGAACAGCGACAGTCTTGGGAACAATCTGACATCGTCACCAATCCAAATACAGAGGCGTGTGTAACACGAGACAGCTTATTTATTTATTTATCTATTTATTTGAAGAAGAAAAAAAACCCACACTTTTTACTTCCTCTTACCCCCATCCTCAAAATCTACACTTGTCAGTTGCATTGCTCGGACGGAACAGCCTAGTATGGTCGTAACCCGCTACTTAAACTGTGTGTAGTATGGAACTGGCCAATGGCGTAGTTCGGTCAACGTAGGCATTTTAGTCATGTGTAGCTGTCAAAAAGTAAGAACCAAGCAATGCAACTGGCACCAGCTGTCCCATCACTGGTTTTCGTTTTAACGACAATGTGGTGGGTTGATGGTTCTCCTCATTGCATCCAAGGGCCTGTCTCTTTATGAAAAAAAAGAAGAAAAAAAAAGAGGGGGATGAACAAAATTATTACTTCTTCACAGGGAAAAAAAAAAGAAGAAAAAAAGAGAGAAAAAACCCAGAAAGAAATGTATTTTATGTGTTAGGGGGGTTGGATGTGTGAAGGTGTGGTGGTGGTGGTGGTGGTGGTTAGGAGTGATGAAGGGGGTATATAAGGGGCTGGAGTGGGGAATTGGGTTGAGTGGAGGGCAGTGTGTGTGTGCGTGTGTGTGTGTGTGTGTGTGTGTGTGTGTGCGTGTGTGCATGTGTGCATGTGTGTGTGTGCGTGCGTGTGTGTGTGTGTGTCTGCGTGCGTGCGTGTGTGTGTGTGTGTGTGTGTGTGTGTCGGGGGTTCGGGATGAGCGGGAAGAAGTGGGAGAGGGTACAGAAGGAAATTCCTCAACTTGCACCGGGCGCCTTCTTCCTCCCACCCCCACCAACCTCTCCCCCCCCCCTAAAAAAACCCCACCTCGCTGTGTGGCCCGAGAGGGTCATCACCGCCAGATCACCAGGGTCATCTCCAATGCGCAGCACAGTCCCCCCCCCCCCCGCCTCCCCTACTCCCCTCCCCGCCCCCACCCTTCTTACTTACTTACGTTAATCCTACCTCCTCCACCCACCCCCACACACCCGGACAAAAAAAAAACACACCCGGCAATTCGATAGGACGCCGCCACCCGGAATCCAGTCCTTCCTCCCTACCCACACCCCTAGCCTCCACCTCAACCCTACTTGAAAAAAAAAAAAAAAAAAAAACCTCCACAAAAAAACAAAACACAACAAAATAAACAAAAACGGGCTCCTGATGGTTTCACCGATCCTAATCGCCTCCCTTGACCCCAACCAGGTTCGGTTTACCTCCCTTCATTCAGGTTTTAAGTTTTGAAACCCCGGTCCCCTGTGTGCCTTGTGCGGCGCGGGAGGAAGGAAAGAAGGAAGGAAGGAAGTCAGGTTCCCTGTAGGAGGGTTCGGGGTTTGGGGCTTGGGGTCTGCTGTACCTCGGGGTGGTGGTGGTGGTGGTGGTGGTGGGTGGGTTTCCCCGCTGGCAAGCGACACTACTGGAGACGTCTGTGCCTGCATGAAGATGACATCTCAAGTCTCTGGCGGAGTTCAGCGCTATAGCTAGATATCTAGGCTAGGCTTTTTTGTTTCTTGTTTTTTTTTTTTTTTTTTTTTTTTTTTTTTTTTTTTTACTCGTGTCAGCTCTCCTCAGCTCCCCCTCAATCAACCCCCCAACTCCCCCACCCCCACCCCCACCCCCCCGGGCCCCACTTGCGTGGAGGGAAGGGGGGGAGGGGTGTACGACCCCAGGCCGCTTTGGTTGGTTGTTTTAAAACAATGGTCCAGAGTATTTCTGTTGTTGTTGGGGGTGATGGAGGGAGTGGGGGTGGGGTAGGGGGTGGGGGTGGGGTGGGGGGTTAACGGGTGTGATCCCAAACCTATCATGACGACGACGACGACGATGATGATGATGATGATGATGATGATGATGATGACGTTAGTGGTGGTGGTATTGTCTCCAAAGCTGTTGTGTGGGTTTTTGTTGTTGTTATTGTTGTTGTTGTTGTTTATATGTGTGTGTGTTGTTTGATGGGGGTGGAGGGGTGTGGGGGTGGGTGGGGGGGTAAGACAGGACCGCTCTGTTCTTTGACTAAGAGGAAGAGAAAAAAATGTGACATAAAATGCTATTTGATACCGTTTCTTTCAGATAATAGTATTATCTCCTTCCTAAGTATTGATCAGTTACCGCCGGGTCAAGGCATATTCTATGACCCTCTATCCCCCCTTTAGATATATATACCCCAATATATATATATATATATATATATATATATATAGTTTTAGCTGCTTCATTGAGGTAACGCAAGAAGAACTGAAAAAAGCCGTTTTTCGTTTTCCTTGTGTCAACAAAATCAGACACAGATAATGAATCTTTGGTAAATTCAAACGAAGACAGTTATGTGAGTCAGCAACAAATCCCTGTTAAGAAGACAGATGGCTGTCAATATAATCATCTTTCTCAAAAATATCATTGGCATGGTAGCCCGACGATATTAGAACGGATACTGGAGGGTTTGTGTCCCGTGTGTCTCGTGGTTCGAATCCCAGCAACGCCCCAACGTCTGGCGAATTTAAAGGTAAGGGACTTTCCTTGTTTCCCAAATCATCAACATGTTTATGTGCAGACCTTCTGGTGCGCGCCAGAACTCTCATCATCTGTACAAACGCTTGCAGAAGGCCAAAATACGCATGTTAAAAAAAAAAAATCAAGTAATACATACACGTCAGGATTCAGTGGATGATATAAACAATAACAAACCCAGCAGTGTACCTGCACACCCCCATCCCATCCCTCACAACACACACACACACACACACACACACACACACACACACACACACACACACACACACACACACACACACACACACACACACACACACACACAGACTAAATATTTCCGGGATTTTTTTTTTTTTTATCTCCTAAATGGTGGGTTGGAAACAGTTTATACATACATATACACACCTCGTCAAAAAAAAGAAGAAAAAAAAAGGAAGCAACAACTCGCATGCCTCCTCCTCCACACGCCTTAATTAACGAACACAACTTATTATTATATTATTATTATGATAGTCAGTCGTGTCCGACTATGACCATCAGAACACCAGAGGAGGCAACTGCTGTTCTGACTATTTGGGCTAGAATCTGATTATAGTGGAGAGTGTCTTGCCCAAGTTACATTCCCACTCTCTCGGCCAAGAGGGTTTTAGGACAGTCGGCGTTGGGATGGTTCCCAAAGGCCAACTAGCCCACAAGGCTGCAGCACTAAGAGCCAGTGCAATTTCGCCTCCTAGTTTGAGAGTCATAGTCCTTCACAAAAGACTAAGCTGTAAATGATTTCCCACTGACTGGAGAAACCATTGATAATACAGCTCTCACTTTGCTGTTGGCCCAAATATAAACTTATGGCAATCTGTGATATAAGAACACAACTATAGGCTCGTCAATCCACAGAGACAAACACGACCCGAATGACAGGGCACAACAACAACAACAGCGACAACGTTGGACAGAGCAGTTTCAGTTTCAGTTTCAGTAGCTCAAGGAGGCGTCACTGCGTTCGGACAAAACCATATACGCTACACCACATCTGCCAAGCAGATGCCTGACCAGCAGCGTAACCCAACGCGCTTAGTCAGGCCTTGAGGAAAAAAAAAGGAAAAAAAAGAAAAAAAGAAATGAAGGGGGAATAAATAATAGATAAGCTTACATAAATAAATTAATAAATAAATAAATAAATAATAATTATAATTTAGAAAAAGGTAGTAGTAGTAATAATAATAATAAAAAAAAAGACCAAAAAAAGACAACAATGATGATAAATAAGCAAATAAATGTAAAACATGAAGACACACATTCACACATACACCCACACATGCCTAACAGATATGCACCAAACATGCAGTTTCCCAGATATGAAAGCACAGGATAGAGCAAAGAACCTTGGGCCTTGCTTGTATGGATGTATTGCTCAGAACAGAGAATGGCATGGTCGTCTTGCCTTCCCCAGCGTTCGACCACACGGTGGACTTCTGATAATCGTTATTAAGGCGAGAGCCTGCATTGTGCCTAAAAGACTCGCTGTCCATTTCTTTCTTTGTTTTTGTTTTTTATTTGGTTTAAATAATCTTTAATTATTCAACAATACACATGATTACAATGCAATGAATGACAAAAGAGCATCAACAAGCTTAAAGCTTATACTGTGCTCACAACGTTGCACTTCGATTTTATCATGACGGCTGATGAACCATATTATGACTTGTATCAAATAACATTCATAAACAGTAAGTAATGAAATAATGAACTAAAACAAATAAACAAACAGTACATAATATAGTAAAATAATGCTACTATCAATATTAACATGAGATTAAATTTATTATCACCAGAGTAATTGGCCTAATAGAAGAAAAAGACGAAGAAGAAGAAAATTTAGAAGAATGGTGGGTAAGGTTGTTGCTGTTCTTTATTTGTTTGTTTATTATTATTGTTATTATTATTATTATTGTTGTTGCTGCTGCTGTTGCTGTTGCTGTTCTTTGTTTTTCTTCTTCTTCTTGTCATCATCATTATCATCATCACCATCTTCATCACACCAT
>NC_134898.1:46341340-46346340 GCF_041734735.1 Babylonia areolata | reverse complement strand
TGAGCTGGTTGAAAACGAGTCCAGGATGAGGGCTGATAACTGGTTTACAGTTTCTGGAACACATTTTTTTGCTGGAGACCAGTTTGTTGTTTATGGTGTGTGTGTGTGTGTGTGTGTGTGTGTGTGTGTGTGTGTGTGTGTGTGTGTGTGTGTGTGTGTGTGTGTGTGTGTGTGCGCGCGCGCGCGTGCGTGTCTGTCTGTCTGTGTGTCTGTGTCTGTGTGTCTGTGTGTGTTTGTGTTCACCAAATCATATTAATGGGAAGAGCATGTTATTGTTTTCTTGTGTTTGGCATAAAAAATTCAGAATCCCCACCCCCAATTTTTTTTTATAGTTTTTTTTAATAACATATATTAAAAACAAAAATAGACTGAGGCATCAGTTTGCCTTTCCATTATCAGTGTAGATTACAGCATTTTATTTCCACGTATTTCTTCAGAAACGTCTGTTATTCTACCCACCGTGGAACATTCATTTCTAAGAAATGCGTTTTTAATGTATCCATGCTGTGTGTTGTCGTTAGCTGTCGCGGTTAAAAGAGAGAAAAGAAGATAAATCTTTTTTTTTCCTTCTTTTAACCCCCCTCCCTCCCCCCGCCCCCACCCCCCTCCGCCCCTCCCCCAGGGATATTCTAGCCAAAAGCCAACCGCGCTTACAAAAGCTGTGTTTCCATCTAGTCCTGGGAAGGAGGAGGTCAGAGGAGAAGAGACAACGACTAAAGAGACAAGCCCATGGAAGTAAATCATCTCCACGACACACAACCCTGATGGTTTTCCGCCAGTTTCCGGCTGGCTCGTTCCAGAAGCGAAATTGAATTACAAACATGAACCCGGCGCCCGATTGTTCCCCGGCGGATGTCCCGCTCGCCCTGTCCATTATTTAATGCTACAATGGCATATAATTAATCGAGAAATAATCCACGCTTGTGTTTCGCCTAATTAATACGTGGGGGGTGCCTCGCTCGGGTTGCCCGGGTTTTGGCTTTGGCATGGGGCAAGGAGTGGTGGCAGTGGTAGTGGTGGTGGACTCGGCCCATGGAAAAAACGAAACAAAAAAAAAACCCAAAACGGGCGGCCACTCTGTCAGCATAAACAGCAGGTGTGTCAGAGTGACGTCCCTCTGCTCAGCAAGATTTGTCACCTCTCTTTTTGGGGTGGGGTGGGGTGTGGGGTGTGGGGGGTGAGCGGCGCGGCGAGCGTTCAGGGGGAGGGGCTGCCCGCGTCTTGGCAGTCACCGCCCGGAAGAGTTGTAATGGACTTCTCGGCCCAATTACTGGTCAGACGGCAAGGGACCTGACAGCAAGCTATCAGCCCCAGCGAGAACCAGTGTAGCCAGCCTGAATGGGGGCAAGGGGGGCAAGGGGGGCGGGGGGCGGTGCCGGGGAGGAGGGGGAGGGTCGGGGGGTGGGGGTGGGGTGACAGGAGGGGAGGTGGTGAAAGTTGAGGGGTGATGGTGGTGGGAAAGTCATGGGACCAAAGAACAAAGTTATCAGCAATTTCTTTGAGCTCTTGTTGCAACTCCTTAAGATTTTTTAAAGGAAGAAATAAAGAAAAGAGTATATAAAAAAAAGAAAAAAAAGAGATGAAGGCGAAGAGAGAGAGAAAAAGAGAAACTGAGAAACAGAGAGAGAGGGGGGGAGGGAGAGAGAGATTGTGTGTGTGTGAGAGAGAGAGAGAGAGAGCGAGAGAGAGAGAAAGAGAAAAGAGAGAGAGGGAGATAGACAGACAGACAGACACACAGACAGAAAGACAGACACACAGACAGACAAACCGAGAGAGAAAGAGAGATAAAGAGACAGAGATTTTGTACAAACAGGTTTTATTTCATATTATACTAACACCACCCCCTTCCACATTCCCTGAACAACATTAGTTAATAGATTATTGGAGAGCCACGCACGAATTTATCATTTCTGTCTGTTGTAGCAAGGAGAGCAACAAAACAACAACAACAACAACACACACACACACACACACACACACACACACACACACACACACACACACACAAAAAAAGGAAAGAAAGAAAAGGAATTCAGATTCATGGAAATCACATCAAAGCGCAAAACCATGTAATAAAATGCAATAAAACATCACAAAGTAAAAGAATACAATGCGAAATAGAAATATTGAGAAGTTACGAAAGAAAATAGATTGAGCTGCAAGACATACTGAAACACTCTTATTACCCATACTTGATTAAATGATTTGCCATATAATTGGAATCGCTTTTGCTCATTTTGGATAAATTTCAGTAACTCCAATTAAACAAAACTTTGACAGCAGCAGTCCTTGATTAAAAAAACAACAACACAAAAACAACAAACCCTTATGTAAGGGCATCCAGGAGTCATGACCTGGGTGCGGCCCGGCCCCCTTAGAGTGTAAGGAGTTAAGGGCCGAAACATTTGACTGAGGGGGGCTTCTTCTTTGAAGACTTTGTATTGTCCAGCTCTCCCTAGAGTTTCTTATCACTACACAGACAGACAGACAGACAGACAGACAGACACACACACACACACACACACACACACACACACACATGTGTATCATCAACCCCACCCACATGTAAACGCATGTGTGTGTGTTGCGTTTACATGTGGATGGGGTTGATGATACACATATATGTGTGTGTGTGTGTGTGTGTGTGTGTGTGTGTGTGTGAGAGAGAGAGAGAGAGAGAGACAGACAGACAGACAGACAGACAGAGACAGAGTGTGTGTGTGTGTGTGTGTGCGCGCGCATATGTGTGTGTGTGTGTGTGTGTGTGTTGGGGGGTGGGGGGAGGTAGGGTTTGTGTGTGTGTGTGTGGGTGTGTGCAGTGCGTGCATGTGTGAGCATGCACAAGTTTTTATATTGATATGCACTTGTATGTATCCTAATTTCTACTGTATCTGTGTTTGTGTATGGTTTATGATTTTCGATTTATGTGCGTACCTTGTTATGTACTATTCCCCCCCCCCCCCCCCAATATTCCTTGTGACCCCGGTACACTTGGTAATAAAGACATATTCTATTCTCTCTCTCTCTCTCTCTCTCTCTCTCTATATATATATATATATATATATATATATATATCATCTTGCTGAGGTGTCTGGAAAGCTACTGAGCGGGGGGAGAGGGAGGGTGCCTAGGGGTGGGGGGTGGGGGGGTGTAGGAAGGTCAGGTCAGGGGGAGGAGGGAGGAGGAGGGGTGAGGAGGGGTGGGGGGGGGGAGTCAAAAATTAAACAAACAGAATTGATATCATAGTTACTAAGAGACACGGAAGGTCAGGGCGCACTGACGCCAATCACCTGACCGATCACCCGTAGAACCCGGTACCGCTGCAACGCTTCGCTGACCTTACACACACCGTCAAACAACACTACACGGGGTGGGGACGGGGGGAAGGGGTGTGGGGGACACACGGCATTGTTGTTGGACAAAACAGTTGACAAAGTTCCTATTACGGACAGCCACCCGCACACCCTCCCCCCCCGCCCCCACCCCAACCTCTCACCTCCAAATCCCCCCCCGCCGGCCCCCCCCCCCAACCCCCCCGCCGCGCCGCCCTCCCCCATCCCTTCCTTCCTTCCTTCCTTTCTTTCTTTCTTTCTTTCTTTCTTTCTTTCTTTCTTTCTTTCTTTCTTTCTTTCTTCTTCTTCTTCTTCGTAATCTTCTTCTTCTTCTTCGTAATCTTCTTCTTCGTAATCTTTTCCTTCTTCTTCTTCGTAATCTTCTTCTTCTTCTTCTTCTTCTTCGTCTTCTTCTACTTCTTCTTCGTAATCTTCTTCTTCTTCTACTGCTTCTTGTTCTTGTTGTTGTTCTTTTTTTTTCTTGTTCCTGTTCTTCTCCCTCCTTTTCTTCTTCTTCTTGTCATTGTTCTTGTTCTCCTTTTTTTGTTTTTCTTGTTCTGGATCTTATTTTTGTTCTTCTTCTTTTTCTTGTTCTTCTTGTTCTTGTCATTGTTCTTGTTCTGGATCTTCTTCTTCTTCTTGTTCTTCTTTTTCTTGTTCTTCTTCTTCTTCCTCTTCTTCTTCTTCTTGTTATTGTTCTTGTTCTGGATCTTATTCTTGTTTTTGTTCTTCTTCTTGTTCTTCTTCCTCTTCCTCTTGTTGCCCTGATAATATATGGCCTAAGCGGTCGGCTGGGCTATAAACAACCTGATTTGATTTGATCTTCCTCTTGTTCTTGTTCTTCTTCCCATTCTGTGGTCGTGGGCTGCGCACGACTGGCATGTTTGTTCACATGGAACGAGAGAGCATTTAGGTGTTTTGTCTCTTTGGTTTTTTTTTTTTATGTGTATGTTTTTATCTCGCCATGTAGGCAGCCATACTCCGCCGTTTTCAATGGTATTCATGCAGGCATTAAGTTAAGTCGACGTTATTATTTATAAACAGAAATTCACCTGTGGTCGCGCTGCTTACATGGTCTCAATAAAAACGTAAGATATGCATTTAAAACGCGTGTGCGTGTTTGAATGGTCAAAAGATGAAAATAAAATAACATTGACACATTTATGAACATTCTACATGTTTAAGAAAACTGAACACTGAACAGTATTAAAAATAAAGAAACCCTCTTGAGAGATATATGCATGTTTTTTTTTTTCAATAACGTATAGGTTTCTTAATTAAGATGGATTCTTTGTTTTAAGTACTGTTCAGTATTGAAAAAAATGTTTGTTCAAATCAAATCAAATTATGGTGCTTAGAGCCTCGCCGACCACTAAGGCCATCTCAAGGCTATCGCCACGTAAAGTTTGTTAAAAACAAACAAACAAACAAAATTACATAGAATTACACTGACACATTACAGAACATTTACACTGAAGAGCAATACAGTGTATTAAAAGAACAGTCACTAATGCAATCAAGAGCCATCTCCCTCTCCCTCCACCCCCCCCCCCTCCACCGAAGCTCTCTCTCTCTCTCTCTCACTCTCCATCTTTACTAATATATCCTACTCATATACATCTACATTCTCGCTCCAAGCCCCGTCCAAAAAAAAAACCAAACCCCTGT
>NC_134898.1:46318840-46328840 GCF_041734735.1 Babylonia areolata | reverse complement strand
GGAAGGAAAGAAGGTAAGAAAAGGAAAGGAAAGGAAAGAAGTGAAAGAAGGAAAGGAAAGAAGGAAAGGAAAGAAGGAAAGAAGGAAAGGAAAGAAGGAAAGAAAAGGAAAGAAGGAAAGGACGGAAAAGAAAAGAAGGAAAAGACGAAAAAGAAAAGAAAAGAAAAGAAGGAAAAGACGAAAAAGAAAAGAAAAGAAGGAAAGAAGGAAAAGACGAAAAAGAAAAGAAAAGAAGGAAAGAAGGAAAGGAAAAAAAAAAAAGAAGGTAAGGAGGAAAGGAAAGGAAATAAGGGAAGGAAAGGAGGAAAGGAAACGAAAGAAGGAAAGGAAAGGAAAGAAGGAAAGGAAAGGAAAGAAATAAGGAAAGAAGGAAACGAAACGAAAAAAGAAAGAAAGAAAGAAAGAAAAGCATTGATCACTCGTATGTACATACAGATCTGCTCCCCGCTCCCCCCCCCTCCCCTCACCCTAAAAAAAGGGAGAAAAGAAAAAGAGAGAAAAAACAACAACAACAACAACAAAAAAAAAAAAAACGAAAAAAAGAAATAAAAGAAGGAAAACGAACAAACAGAAAAAAAAAAAAAAAAAATCATCTGCAGCCCTGTTCGTCTTTTGGCGTATATTGGATGCGTTCAGAAAGACAGGAAGAAAGAAAGAAAGAAGAAAAAAAAAAGTAGATATACAAATAAAGAAACAGAAAGAAAAATCCTTGAGCATTAGTAGTACATGGATCTCTGCCAAGAGAGAAAAAAAAGGGCGGGAGGGCGGGGGGGGGGGGGGGGGAGGGGTGAACAAAAGCCGAAAAGGAAAAAAAAATGCAACCTTAGTCATTGGCGCATATTGGATCTGTAAAAAAAGAAAAAGAAAGAAAGAAAAAAGAAAAGAAAAAAGAAACAACGAAAAAAGAAAGAAAAGGAAAAGGAATGGAAGCAAAAACAAACACTACAACGACACCCTTGGTCATTGGTCAATGGATCTGTCCAGAAAGAAAGAAAGAAGATGATGAAGAAGAAGAAGATGATGATAAAGAAGAAGAAGAAGATTGATTGATTGAATCTTTAATGGGTAAAGAATTAGGCACAGTAAAGGCCTTTTTACAATTCTGCCCACTTAACGACACAAAACATAAAAATAAAGAACGACACAAAACATAAAAAATAAAGAAATAAACTGAAATAAAATAAAATAATAAGAACGACGAATAAGAATAGGAACTTGAATAGTCTATTAAAGGTAACAAAGCGATGAAAAACTGGAACAATTGGTACATTACATGTACATAGGTACTTACACACACACACACACACACACACACACACACACACACAAAATTATAAAACAAGCAACAAAGACATACGTACACATTCACGCCCACACACTCAAACACACACACGCACTTACTGTTCACACATACCCATACATTCAATTTTTCATTCATCATGGCATGGCAGCTAGTGGACTGAGTACAAGCAAGCATTTGCAAAAGACCGCGAGTAGGTTAATCAAATGTATCGAATATAAATATTCTTATCTTAGTTTTAAAGAAAGAAAAAAGGAAAGAAAGAAAGAAAGAAAGACAAAGAGGGAAAGAAAGAAAGAAAGAAAGAAAGACAGACAGACAGAAAGAGGGACAGAAAGAAGGAAAGAAGGAAAGACAGACTCCACGACCTTGGAGTTTCGGTCTCGGCAAAAGTTCTGGGCTGCGGCCGCTGTCTGGATCCAGCTGATTAACCTTTATATCGTGCAAGCATGGGAGACACTGATTAGATTCCAGACATTCGCATGCCCCTCCCCCATAGCCCCCTCCCCCTCCTCCTCCTGCCTCCCTCCTCCCCCTCCCTGCTCTCACCACCTCTGCCCACCCCCCTTACCCACCTCTTCTCACTCACCCCCCCCCCACACTAAAACAACAATAACAGCAAAAGCCCAGCACTCCAGCTAAATATATCTTTTTTGGACATCATTTCTCTCTCTCTCTCTCTCTCTCTCTCTCTCTCCTCTTTTCTCCATGGCTGGATTGATTGCTGTTGCTGCTGCTGCTGCTACTGCAGCCGTCTGTCATTTCATCTCCAACGACGACAACAGTTTCAGTTTCAGTAGCTCAAGGAGGCGTCACTGCGTTCGGACAAATCCATATACGCTACACCACATCTGCCAAGCAGATGCCTGACCAGCAGCGTAACCCAACGCGCTTAGTTAGGCCTTGAGAAAAAAAAAGAAAAAAAAAGAAAAAAAAAAAACGTGAATAAATAATAGATAAGCTTACATAAATAAATAAATAAATAAATAAATAATAATTATAATATAAAAAGGTAGTAGTAATAATAATAAAAAATAAAAAAGATAAATAACTTGAAAACGACAACAACTTGAAAAAAAAAAAAAAGTAAGAAAGAAAAATAGTATAAAAAAACAAAAACAAAAACAAAACAAAAAAAACTTAGGTGTGGAGAAGGGGTGGGCGGGGGTAAGGGTGAGGGGGGGGGGGGGTGAGGGGGGGAGTGGGAGGTGTGAGCTCGTGAATTGAAATGTTTCTTCTTCTTCTTCTTCTTCTTCTTCTTCTTCTTTTCCTTCGACGACGACGACTTTCAAATTTCCGCTTCGTCCCCAACCCAACGCACTGCCTTCCCTTGTCCGACAGTTTCTCCTGACTCTCAAGGGAACCACCATAGCTGTAGCTAGCTGCACAGGCCTAAGCTAGCTCTCGCTAACTTTGGTGGAAGCAGGTTTTTCCTTCTTGAAATGTATGTGTGTGTGTGTGTGTGTGTGAGCGGGTGTGGGCGGGTGGGGGGGGGGAGGGGGGGTTGTAGTTGGGGTGGAGGTGGGAAAGGAAGGAAGGAAGGTTGCGGTGTGTGTGTGTGTGTGGAGGTGGTGAGGGGAGGGGGAAGGGCAGGGAGTGAGGGAGGATGGGAAGGGGGTGGGGGTGGGGGAGACAAAAGGGAATCTCAAGGGAAAATGATGACGGTGGCGGTGTGAAGGAAGAAAAGTGTGAAACACGGAGCGACAGTTGGCACGGACTTCCGTGTTGAAGCGACATGGCTGGTGATTTTTTTTGATTTTTTTATTTTTTTACTTTTTTGTTTGTTTCGATTTGTTGTTGTTTTGTTTTTTTTGTTTTTTTTTTCTTTGGTTTTGTTTTCGTTGCTGAATAAAAACCGAGAACAGTCTTTTTTTCTTCCTTTTTTTTTTAATCATTATTATTTTTATTTATTTATTTATTTATTTTTTTGCCTTTCAAACAGCGTGTTGCAATGAAGGCGCATGTATGTGTGTGGTGGTTGGTGATAATAATGTTCTCTCGTTCCTTGCCCAAAGCTTGACGATTTTTTTTTCTTCTAAGGTCAATTTTATGATGTGTGCGTGCGTGCGGGCGTGTGTGTGTGTGTGTGTGTGTGTGTGTGTGTGTGTGTGTGTGTGTGTGTGTGTGTGTGTTTATAAATGAGAGGAAAATAATCAACTGATATCAAATCAAAGAACTTGATTAGACGTGTTGGATAGGAGGGGACGGTGTGGGGGGTGTGGGGGGAGGAGGGGTGTGTGAGTAGGTGATGGGGTTGGGAGTGTGCATTGTGTGTGTGTGCGTGTGTGTGTATGTGTGTGTATGCGTGTGTGTGTGTGTGTGTGTGTGTGTGTGTGTGCGCGCGTGCGTGTGTACATTGGTGATTTGAGTTGCATTTAAAAGCACAACCAGACTGACAGAGAGAGACAGAGACAGAGACAAATACACAGGCAATTAAAGAGACAGCGACAGAGAGATCGAGACAGAAAAGAGCGAGACAGACTTAGAGAGAGAGAGAGAGAGAGAGAGAGACAGAGAGAAATAGAGACAGATATAGTGACAGAGACAGAAAGAGACAGAGACAGAAACAAAGAGGCAGTGACAGACAACCAAACACAGACAGATACAGACAGAGAGAGATTGCCACAGAGAGAGATAGAGAGAGAGAGGGAGGGGGGGGGGGGGAGAGAAAGACAGACAGAGATAGAGACAGAGACAGAGACAGAGAGAGAGACATAGAAGAAAGACATAAACGGAAATAGAGAAAAACAGAGAAAGAAAGACATAGACGATAGAGAGAGAGAGAGAGATAGGGAGAGAGAGACACAGAGAGAGACAGAGAGAGACAGAGACAGAGAGACAGTAAGACAGAGACAGAGACGGACAGAGATTGAACTTTCATGTTATACATGTATATAATAACTTCCTACTGCAACCAACTTCATTTCATACTGATCACTTCGCAGGTCCGGTCACCACGTCTACTTCCCAGAGAGTACCGAAAGCAGAGCCGAGGGCTGACTCATTAACCCATTCATTACACTCGCGCACCTGAGGATGCGACGCGACGTGCACGAGCCAGATCAAAAGTTATCCCCCTTGTTCGTCCAGCGACTGGGGTGGTGGTGAGTTAATCATGCTAAATTGCATTTACGATGTTCCTGTAACATTAAGTCTGCGTGTCGCGCGGCGATGCCTAATCTGATTAGGTTTAAATACGACTATCCTCTAAAATGGTAGTGGCGCAAATGAGTACCATTCTATTCTTCTTTCTCTCTCTCTTTTTTTTCCGTGCTTTCTTCTTAAGCTTCATAATTTATTACGAAGGTGATCCATCAAATGTAATTTAGAATGCAGTCCAGATAGATTAGCTAGCGCGCGCGCGCGCAAATAGCTTTAAGCCGAATAATGTCCCCTTTTTTTGTACTCCGTGAGAGAATACAGGTAAAAGATTTAATCTCGTGATTAATGATGAGAGGTGATGTAAATTATCAAAATGAAAAATTGAGATAGAAGGCTGGTGAAGTGCTGGACAGGTGAATATTGTTGATTAACTTTTTGCTGTTATTTCCTTCGATGACGTAGGCTACATGTGGACACAAAATGCAGTTCTACTTCGAGACGTGTTTGATAAAGAGTGGCGATAGTGTTGATATGTGAATACAACAATAGCTGTTTGATATATTTTTCAAATTCTGGCACATACAGAGACTAAAAACTAAACAAAACAAATACAAAACACACACACGCACACACGCACACACACACACACACACACACACACACAAACAAACCCCAATAACATCTGATTTCGATCATGCGTAAAGAGGAGGCAAAATAGGTGCTGGAAACATTGGTGTGTGTGTGTGTGTGTGTGTGTGTGTGTGTGTGTGTGTGTGTGTTTAGTTATCGTTGTGTAATATTAGTTCCGTTCAGAAAAGAGAATTTCACTGCAAAGACGACAGTGGAGGGAGAGGTGGAGTTGGGAGGGGTGGGAGGCAGAATATACATCCAAAACATATATATGACCCCCTTCCTTTTCTATTTAAAAACAAATATTTATTTTATAGGCATCAGACATCGACTATCCACTTTTTTTTTCTTTTTTTTTTGACCGGGGGGGGGGGGGGGGGGGGGGGGTAAGAATTCTACACGGCAACCGCAATTGTCAACCCAGCACCGCTCTTCCCGCTGACCTGAACAGATGCTACCAGGTAAGACGAAAAAAAGGCACACACACACACACACACACACACACACACACACGAAATCGACAGACCAACAGACCAGACAGACAGAGAAACAGAGAAATAGACAGACAGACAGACAGACAGGCGGGGTCCGACCGACCAGACGGCAGGTCAATAGACAAGGGCCAATCGAAGTGATGTCATTCACAATTCATCAATGCAGGACTGGAAAGACGGGTGTATGTGTGTGTGTGTGGGTGTGGGGGGGCGGGAAGGGGGGGCACGGGGGGGGGCACGGGGGGGGAGGAGGTGGGGGGATTGTGGGGGAGGGGGGGGGGCGGGAGAGAGGCCCGACGATAACCTTAATTAAAAGTACCGCCAGAACAGATGGTTTCATCTCCTTTACGACACTGTGACTTCCAGCAATGCTGCTGCTGTTGCTTGCTGATGCTGCTACTGCTATAATTATTGCTGCTGCTACTGCTATTGCTGCTGTTGCTGCTACTGCTATTTTGCTACTGCTGCTGCTATATTGCTGCTGCTGTTGCTGCTACTGCTGCTGCTATTGCTGCTACTGCTATTGCTGCTGCTACTATATTGCTGCTGTTGCTGCTATTGCTGCTACTGCTGCTGCTACTGCTATTGCTACCGCTACTGCTACTACTGTTACTGCTATTGCTACTGCTTCTGCTGCTACTGCTATTGCTACTGCTTCTGCTGCTACTGCTATTGCTACTGCTATCACTGCTGCTACTGTTACCGCTATTGCTGCTACTACTGCTATTGCTACCGCTACTGCTACTACTGTTACTATTGCTACTGCTATTGCTGTTGCTACTGCTATTGCTACCGCTACTACTGTTACTGCTATTGCTGCTGCTACTGCTACCGCTATTGCTGCTGCTACTGCTACTGTTAGTTGTAAATGAGGCTGTGTCTTGGTGGTTCCTGCTGCCCTTCTTGTGGTTGTTGCTGTGCTGTGAATGGGAAAGGTTCGGCTGCCGTTGTTGCTGCTGTTTTTGTTGTAGTTGCTCTTGTTGTTGTTGCTGCTGCTACTGTTGCTGTTGTTGTTGTGCTGTTGTTGTTGTTGTTGTTGTTCTTGCTGCTGTTGCTGTTGTTGTTGTTGCTGTTGTTGTTGCTGCTGTTTTTGTTGTTGCTGCTGTTGTTGTTGTTGCTGCTGCTATTGTTGTTGTTGCTGCTGCTATTGTTGTTGTTGTTGTTGCTGCTATTGTTGTTGTTGTTGCTGCTGTTATTGCTGTTGCTGCTATTGTTGTTGTTGTGGCTGCTGTTGTTGTTGTTGTTGCTGCTGCTGTTATTGTTGTTGTTGTTGTTGCTGCTGCTGCTGCTGCTGTTGTTGTTGTTGTTGCTGCTGTTGCTGTCGTTGCTGCTGTTGTTGCTGTTGCTTGTGGATGGAGATTCTGCATGCTTTGCATGCTTGTTGTGTGCGTGATCGTGGAATCAATTGGTTCGCCTTCTCTCTGTGTCTCTGTCTCTGTCTCTCTGTTTATGTCTGTCTGTCTGTCTGTCTATCCGTCTACCTCTCTCAGTTTCGCTCTTTGTTGTTTTTCCTCTGTTTATCTCTCTCTGTGTCTTTCTCTCTCTCTCTGTTCTCTCTCTCTCTCATTTTCTATCATTTTTTCTCTCTGTCTGATTCTTCTTTCTCTCTCTGTCTCTCTCTCTCTCTGTTTCTCTGTTTCATTTTCTCTCTCTCTCTGTCTGCCTCTCTGTCTCTCTTTCTCTCTCTGTCTCATTTTCTCTCTGTCTCTCATTCTCTCTCTCTCTGTCTCTCTTTCTCTCTCTGTCTCATTTTCTCTCTGTCTCTCATTCTCTCTCTCTCTGTCTCATTCTCTCTCTCTCATTTTCTCTCTCTCTCTCTGTCTGTCTCTCATTTTCTCTCTTTCTGCGTTCTCTCTCTCTCTCTCATTCTCTCTCTCTCTCTCTTGACTCTCATTTTCTTTCTCTCTCTCTCTCTGCGTTCTCTCTCTCTCCCTCTCTCTGTGTGTGTGTGACTCTCATTCTCTCTCTCTCTCTCTCATTTTTTTCTCTCTGTCTGTCTGTCTGTCTGTCTGTCTCTCTGTAACTCTTGCTTGGCGGCTTCTGTCAGCCTCTGGCACTATTTTTTTGTTTTTGTTTTTTTATCAGGTAGCGAGGGACGGGCATTGTAAGACAGACGGACAGGTGGGCAGACAGGCCAAATAATTATCATCAGGTTCCGTACTGACATGCTAATGGTTTTTATGGCTGCAGTCATCCGTGCTATGCCTTGGAGTGCTGTGATGACATTAAAGGACAACGTGGAGAGAGAGAGGGAGAGAGAGAGAGAGAGAGAGAGAGAGAGAGGGAGAAGAGAGAGAGAGAGAGGGAGAGAGAAGGAGAGAGAGAGAGGGAGAGAGAGAGAGGGAGAAGAGAGAGAGAGAGAGAGAGAGAGGGAGAGAGAGAGAGGGAGAGAGAGGAGAGAGAGGGAGAGAGGGAGAGAGAGGGAGAGAGAGAGGGAGAGAGGGGGAGAGAGAGAGAGAGGGGGGAGAGAGGGAGAGAGAGACAGAGAGAGGGAGAGAGAGAGAGGGAGAGAGAGAGAGGGAGAGAGAGAGAGAGAGAGGGAGAGAGAGAGAGATGGCGGGGTAGGGAGTTGGAGGTGGGGGGGGGGGGAGGGAATGTTGGTTGGAGGCTGAAAAAAAGAAAAGAAAAAAAAAAAGACTGGATTTTTGGGATCGAATCGAAATAAATACCTACCCACTTTCTGCAAGCCGCCACAACCACCCACCCACCACCCACCCCTGCACTGAGGTCTGGACGCTAGTCATTCGGATGAGACGATAAACCGAGGTCCCGTGTGGAAGCATGCACTTAGCGCACGTAAAAGAACCCACGGGCAACAAAAGGGTTGTTCCTGGCAAAATTCTGTAGAAAAGTCCACTTCGATAGGAAAAACAAATAAAACTGCACCACGCATGCAAAAAAAAAAAAAAAAAAAAAAAGAAAAGAAAAGAAAAAAAAAGGAAAAAGGGTGGCACTGTCAGTGTAGCGACACACACTCCCTTGGGGAGAGCAGCCCGGATTTCAGAAATCTGTTTTGAAAAAAAAAAAGAAAAAAAAGAAAAAGAAAAGAAATACAACAATTCAATACAATCATTATTATCATCATTATTAATGTTATCATTATCACTGCAATTATCATTATTATAATAATTTGCATTGTTATTATTATCATTATTATCATCATCATTATTATTGTTATCATTATCATTATTATTGTTATCATTATCATTATTATGATAATATTTATTATTGTTATTATTATCATTATCATTATTATAATCATTATTGTTATTATTATCACCACCACCATCATTGTTATTATTATCATCATCATCATCTTCATCATTATCATCATCATAGTTATCATAGTTATTGTTATTATTATTATTATTACTGTTATGATTGTAATAATAATTATTATTGTTATTATTATCATTATTATGGAGATGATGGGCCGGCTGATGGGGTGAGGGTGGGGGTGGGGACTATGCTTTTTTTAAAATTATTTTTTTACCCCCCCCCCCTCCCCTCTTTCTTTTTGTTATGTTATTGTTGTTTTGATATTCTTGTGTTGCTGTTGCTGTTGATGTTGATGTTATGTTTAATCAGTCATATCTTTCTTTCTTTTTTCTTTCTTGTCTTCTTTTTAGCATTTGTTTGTTTGTTTGTTCGTTGTTGTTTTTTCGTTATTTTTGCCGTTTCTATCTGTATGTCTGTTTTATCTGTTTCTTTTTTATTTTATTTGTTCTTGTCTGTCTTTTTTGTTCCCCCACCATACTTATCTTTATTTTTTCAGTTTTTGTTTTGTTTTGTTTATTTGTTTGTTTGTCCTTCTTTCTTTCTTTTGTCATTTTGTTCTCTCTTTTTCTTCCTTTCCTTCTTTCTTTTTTCTTCTTTCATCCATTCTGTCTTTTTTCTTTTGTCATTTTGTTCTTTCTTTTTCTTCCTTTCCTTCTTTCTTTCTTTTTTCTTCTTTCATCCATCCATTCTTTCTTTCTTTCTTTCTTTTGTCATTTCGTTCTTTCTTTTTCTTTCTTTCTTTTTTCTTTCTTTTCTTTCTTTCTGTCTTTTTTCTTTTGTCATTTTGTTCTCTCTTTTTCTTCCTTTCCTCTTTTATTTTTTCTTCTTTCATCCAATCTTTTTTTCTTTCTTTTGTCATTTCGTTCTTTTTCTTTCCTTCTTTCTTTCTTTTTTCTTCTGTCATCCATTCTTTCTTTCATTCTTTTGTTATTACGTTCTTTCTTTTTCTTTCTTTCTTTCTTAATTCATTTTCTTTCATCCATTCTTTCTTTCTTTCTTTTGTCATTTCGTTCTTTCTTTTTCTTTCTTTCTTTCTTTTTTCTTTCTTTTCTTTCTTTCTTTCTTTCTTTCTTCTTTCTTTCTTTCATCCATTCTTTCTTTCTTTCTTTTGTCATTTCGTTCCTTCTTTTCCTTTCTTTCTTTCTTTCTTTTTTCTTCCTTCATCCATCCTTTCTTTCTTTCTTTCTTTTGTCAA
>NC_134898.1:46311340-46316340 GCF_041734735.1 Babylonia areolata | reverse complement strand
GGCACTTGCGGGTCAGTGACGTTCCAGGGACATTGTCCGCCATGAAAATACTGCGCGTTGCCATGATTTATTATTTTTGTATTTGTATTTGTATTTCTTTTTATCACAACAGATTTCTCTGTGTGAAATTCAGGCTGCTCTCCCCAGGGAGAGTGTGTCGCTACACTACTGTATTTTTTCCTGCGTGCAGTTTTATTTGTTTTTCCTATCGAAGTGGATATTTCTATAGAATTTTGCCAGGAACAACCCTTTTGTTGCTGTGGGTTCTTTTACGTGCGCTAAGTGCATGCTGCATACGGGACCTCAGTTTAACGTCTCATCCGAATGACTAGCGTCCAGACCACCACTCAAGGTCTAGTGGAGGGGGAGAAAAAAACCGACGGCTGAGCTGTGATTCGAACCAGCGCGCTCAGATTCTCTCGCTTCCTAGGCGGACGCGTTACCTCTAGGCCATCACTCCACTTATGCTGGCATTGATATCAGCCAGGCGACTGAAACTGTTGTAAAACAACAACAGCAACAACAAAAACAACAAAAAAACGTATAGTTCCAAAAGCTGTCATTAGTTGCATTACTGACATCTAATTATCTGGGTAAATGTCATAAGAACTTCTTTTTTTCTTCTTCTATATTCCTACCCCTGGCTCCCCCTCCCCCTCCCCTCTACCCCCGTCGCCCCTGCTTTAAAATGTTAACAGATGGATAACATTTTAATTTAAACATTCCTGCAATTTTACCGCCCCCCCCCCCGCCCCCCGAAAAAAAAGCACTTTTTTTTTTTTTTACTCTCTCCAGAAAAGTGGTATCAGACATACAATATTCACCAAAAGAAAGCTCAACAAAAGTAATTATATAAGAACATTTTGTCACTGAAAAAGAAAAAAAGAAAAAAAAAAGATGAATATGAATATGACATTCGATAATTCTACTGAATTCAACACATAGTGGTTCGTCCGTCGGGATCGACGAGGACCATATCTAGTCATCCTGGGGGTGGGTGGGTTGGGCTCTGTGGGTGCGCAGATGACTGATCAGGCCAATCCGCGCCCGGAAAGTTCTGACGCAGTGTGGACAGGGGATGGTGGCGGCTGTCGGGGACTTGCTGGCACTGCTTTTACCTGGCCTGTCTGCGTTGCTTTGCTGAAAGCGATTATGTTGGCGTCAAAGGATTTGGCGCCTTTGTGGACAGCTGAACGCCACTTTGGTCTGTCCATTGCGTTCAGCTCCTATGTGTCGTGGCTGATGTTGAAGGCCTTCAGAGAAGCTACTGACTTCAACACATAACCACAAGCAGGGCCACAGCTGAACATGTCGCAAGGAAACTATTGATTAATAATACTCAATTCCCTGTAGTTTTCGCTTTTCTCTTGCGTTCATGTCAGTAGTTTTGGTTTCCGTTTCACTTTCAGTCACAACAGTGATCAATCGACAAACAGTAACCGTTTTAACGGATCAAACCCCATTGTCATGAAATAATGTACTGCCACAGACCTTAATAGTTCCCAAGCTTTGGCAGAAAAAAAGGACAGCGGTCCAATCCTCAAATCCATGGAAAAAAAGGAAGAAAAATAAAAAAAGATAATTATGTCTCTCAAGCCTCACACCCTCTTGTTGAAATACCCGGTCCAGAGACTTCATTTCCAAACCATCGTTAAACACACACACATACACACGCATACACACACCACACACACACACACACACACACGCATACACAATACACACACACACACACACACATACAACACACCCACACACACACACACACACACACACACACACACACACACACACACACACACACACACACGCACACACACACACACTACACACACACACACACACACACACACACACACACACACACACACACTACACTACACACACACACACACACACACACACACACACACACACAACACACACACACCGACCGACAACTGTTTGTCATCCGCCAGTTGAAGGGCTGCCATCCAAACCCTTATTTCACCGCCTCCTTGTCCCTGTAATCTGGGCTCCCCTCCCCACCCGACCCATCCCCCACTTTAAAAGGCACCCCCGGAACGGGACATCATCGGAGGGGGTGGGGGGAAGGGTGGCGAGGGGAGGGGGAGGAGGCAGGAGGGGCAAGAGGGGGGGGGAGGAGAACACCCCCTGAGGCGACCCTCCCAACACAATTATTAGTTTGGCGCACACACCCCTCTTGTCAAGTGTTCTGCATGCAGTGACTTTGGAGAGAGAGGGGGGAGAGAGAGAGAGATGAGGGGAGAGAGTGAGACGTGGGGGAGAGAGAGGGGGGAGAGAGAGGAAGAGAGAGAGGGAGTAGAGAGAGAGGGAGAGAGAAGGGAGAGAGAGGGAGAGAGAGAGGGAGAGACAGATAGTGAGAGAGACAGAGAGAGAATGAAAAAGAGAGGGAGAAAGAGAAAAGGGAGAGAGAATGAGAGAGAGACAGATAGTGAGAGAGAGAGAGAGAGACAAATAAATAGAGAACGAGAAAGAGAGGGAGAAAGAGAGAGTGAGAGAGAGAGAGAAGGGAGAGCGAGTGAAAGAGAGACACGGAGACTGAGACAGAGGGAGAGAGAGAGAGAGAGAGAGAGAGAGAGAGAGAGTGAGAGAGAGAGGGAGAAAGAGAGAGTGAGAGAGAGAAGGGAGAGAGAGGGAGAGAGAGGTAGAGAGAAAGAGAGAGAGAGAGAGACAGAGAGAGAAAGAGAGGGAGAAAGAGGGAGCGAGAGAGACAGACAGACAGACAGACAGACAGACAGACAGACAATCTGCTGCTGCAACCCTCCGGACTGTGGACAAAAAGCGCGCGGCAGGGGAGGGCACTCTGGTCGGCCGCAGAACGAGCCGGATGTCATTGTTGGGGGGAGGGGGGAGGGCGCTGGCGCGTGCGACGGAGAAAGCGCAAGAACAAAAAGGGGAAGAGAGAGAGAGTTCTAACGAAAAAGGTCAAGCCATGTTGACGTTCGTCATTTATTTCCTGCGAAACGTTTTCAATGTTTGAGTTGATGCCATGGATGATGATGAAGACTACAAGTTAGGATGTGATAATAATGACGATGATGAAGGCTACAGTTTTAGGATGATCATGACGACGACGCCGATGATGATGATGATGATGATGGTGATGAAGACTCAAGTTAGGATGATGATGACGATGGTGAAGACGATGAAGACTACAGTTAGTTAGGATGCTAATGACGATGATGACGGTGATGACGACTACAGTTAGTTAGGATGCTAATGATGATGATGATGACGATGATGAAGATGATGAAGACTACAGTTAGTTAGGATGATAATGACGATGATGACGATGATGAAAATGATGAAGGCTACAGTTAGGATGGTGATGACGATGACGACAAAATGATGAAAGGCTACACTTAGGATGATAATGACGATGATGAAGATGATGAAGACTATAGTTAGGATGATAACGACGGTGATGAAGAAGATTTATTAACATTTTCATTATTCGCCTTTTTTTTTTCCCCCAGTCTGTTTTCATTTTCGTTTTATTCTATTTCATTCATCTTTTTCGTTATCTGCGTACTATTTTCCTTTTTTTTTTTTTTTCTAACCAGTGATTATGAACTGAGCGACCAAAGTTTTGATGATTGAATCAACGTCCTTTCCTGCTTTTATCTGTCCGTGAAAACGATTCAGTGAATGCCATGACTCATCTTAGCCTTGCTCCCAACAGAAACACACACACACACACACAAAAACACGTCACTGCACGTGCAAACAGGTGATATTCGACCACAAAGAAAGCTGAACAACAATACTGTCCACACGCACATACACGCACACACAACACACACACACACACACACACACACAGACGCGCGCGCGCGCGCGCGCGCGCGCATACAGCACACATCTCCATTTTCTTGCTTACTCACACTCACTATTACCCATCTAATCACCAAATCCAACGAAAACACTCCACACCTAACTGGAGGGATTATCTTTCTAGTGTCCACACACACACACACACACAAACACACACAATCCACACACACACACACAATCCACACACACACACACACACACACACAATCACACACATAATTATATTCACAAGCATTCCCTCTCTTTCACCCACTGCCTCTCTTTTTACCGTCCAATAACACTACAAGTGAATACACACACACACACACACACACACACACACACACACACACACACACACACACACACACACACACACACACACACACACACACACACACACACACACACACACACACACACACACACACACTCCTTCAGAACCTAAAAAATCACCGACAGAATACCATCTCAGTTAAATATGTCCTATTGAACATTGTGGTGTGGGGGGGAAAAAACCCCACCAAACAAACGGGCCCTATCATTAGCTTTTGTATCAGATGAAAAACAAAACCGCCTTAAACCTCCCCCCAAAAAAACCGTCGTTTCATGAACAAAGCCATTGATCTCCTAAGCGAGCTCCAGTAACCACTGACGCTTCATGAGCAGTTGACAATGACTTAATTACGAGTGTTAAGTACTAGGGCCCTACGGCGGCGTGACACAGAGAGAGGGAGAGAGAGAGAGAGAGAGGGGGGGTGGAGAGAGAGGGAGGGGTGGGGTGGGGTGGGGAGAGATTGAGCTTTGGGAGAGAAAGAGACAGAGACATAGTGGGCAGAAGACAGAGACAGCGAGAGAGTGAGAGAGAGAGAGAGAGAGAGAGAGAGAGAGAGAGAGAGAGAAAGGAGAGAGATAAGGAGGAAGAGAACGAGATAGAGACAGAGGCAGATAGAGGGAGAGAGGGAGAGGGCGAGGGGGAGGGGGGGGAGAGTGAGAAAGACAGAGAGGCAGAGACACAGAGATAGATAGATAGATAGATAGATAGAGAGAGACACAGAGACACAGAGAGACACAGAGATAGATAGATAGAGAGAAAGAGAGAGAGAGACACAGAGACACAGAGAGACACAGAGAGACACAGAGAGAGAGTGTGTGTGAGACAC
>NC_134898.1:46296340-46301340 GCF_041734735.1 Babylonia areolata | reverse complement strand
CAAAAAACCAAACCAAACACAAACACCACCACCACCACCACCAAACACCACCACCACAACCACCACCACCAGCTCCAACACCACCACCACAACCATCACAACCACCACCACCTCCACCACCGCCACCCACCAACACCACAGCCACCACCACCATCACTACCACCACCACCACCACAACTATCACAACCACCACAACAACCACCACAACCACCACCAACACCACAACCACCACCACCACAACCACTACAACCACAACCACAACCACCACCAACACCACATCCACTACAACCACAACCACCATCAACACCACAGACACCACCACCACCATCACAACCACCACCACCACATCCACCACCAACACCAACACCACCACTGTGGAGTGATGGCCTAGAGGTAACGCGTCCGCCTAGGAAGCGAGAGAATCTGAGCACAGTGGTTCGAATCACGGCTCAGCCGCCGATATTTTCTCCCCCTCCACTAGACCTTGAGTGGTGGTCTGGACGCTAGATATTCGGATGAGACGATAAACCGAGATCCCGTGTGCAGCATGCACTTAGCGCACGTAAAAGAACCCACGGCAACAAAAGGGTTGTCCCTAGCAAAAATTCTGTCGAAAAATCTACTTCGATTGGAAAAACAAATAAAACAATGGGTGACGCTGTAGTGTAGTAGCGACGCGCTCTCCCTGGGGAGAGCAGCCCGGATTCCACACAGAGAACTCTGCTGTGATAAAAAAGAAATACAAACAAATACAAATACCACCACCACCATCACAGCCACCCACACACTCACACTGGAAGTAGCTCTTGGTCCTGAGGTAGCTGACGGCCAGACGGAGCACGGAGAGCTTGTCCAGCTTGGAGATGACGCTCTGCTCGAAGGGCAGCAGGCTGGCCAGGTGGTCCAGCTCGGAGTTGAGGCGCTCCCGGTGCCGCTTGCTGGGGTTGCTCTTTGGGGGGTCCTTCACCGGGGCCTTGACGCTGGTGGTGAGACAGAGAGAGAGAGACAAAATGAGTGTTGTGAGAGAGAGAGAGAGAGAGAGTATGAAATAAGGGGAGAGAGAGGGGGTAAGGGAGAGAGAGAGCAGGAGGGAGAGTGAGAGAGGAAGAGAGAGAGAGAAAGAGAGAGAGAGAGAGAGAGAGCGAGAGAATGAGTGTTGTGTGTGTGTGTGTGTGTGTGTGTGTGAGAGAGAGAGAGAGAGAGAGAGAGAGAGAGAGAGAGAGAGAGAATGAGTGTTGAGAGAGAGAGAGAGAGAGAGAGAGAGAGAAAATGAGTGTTGTGAGTGTGTGTATGAGTGTGTTTGTTTGTTTGTGTGTGTGTATGTGTGTGTGTGTGTGTGTGTGTGTGTGTGTGTGCGTGAGAGAGAGAGAGAGAGAGAGAGAGAGAGTGAGATAAGGGGGGAGAGAGAGGGGGGGAAGGGAGAGAGAGAGCGGGAGAGGGAGAGGGAGAGAGGGAGAGAGAGAGAGAGTGATTGAGTGTGTGTGTGTGTGTCTGTCTGTCTGTCTGTCTGTGTGTAAATGTGAATGGAGATAGGTGAGGATCAGAGAGAGAGAGAGAGAGAGAGAGAGAGAGAGTGTGTGTGTGTGTGTATGAAGAGAAGGGTGGGGGAGGAACAGAGAGTGTGTGTGTAAGTTTGAGTGGAGAGAGAGAGAGAGAGAGAGAGAGAGAGAGAGAGAGAGAGAGAGAGAGAGAGAGAGAGAGAGAGAGAATCTGCACTGTTACTGTTAATTCCATGCCAGACCTGAACTGGACCAGACCGAAAAGTTTGACAGCCTCCCCCCCCCCCCACCTCCCACCTCCCTGTCCCCGCCCCCCCCCCCCACACCCCCCACACCCCCGCCGCTCCCCCTTCCCCCCGTCCACCCTCCTTGTAAGACGACCCCACCCAGCGTTTAATTGCGAAAAGCTGAAAAGAAAAAAAAAAAAAAAAGAAAACAAAAGGAGGCGAACAGCTTAATCCACGCTACCAAGCCGAGACAAGATACCACCCCCACCCTCACATTCACTCCTACCCTCTTCCCCGTATCCCCATCCTTCTCCAAGCCCCACCCCACCCCAACCCGACCCCACCCTACCCTACCCCACCCCACCCCTGACTCCCTCTCCTCTTCCCCAGACCCTGCCCCCCACCCCCACCCTCACCCCCCACCCCCAACAAACCACCCATCCTCATCCCTACCCCCCTCTTCTTCCTCCATCCAACCTACTACCCTTCTCTCTCTTCTCCCTCTCCCTCCGTTCCCGTCAACCAGTACCCCCCCCCCCCCCCCCCCCCCCCAACCCCTCGCCCCCCTGATCCCTCCGCCCACACCCACCCACCCACCCTTTCCTAACCGTCTCCTCCTCCTCCTTCTTCTCCTCCTCCTCCTTCTCCTCCTGGGGATCGGGCCTTTTGGAAACCTCAAGGGCTCCTGAGAGACCCGTGCTATTATCATATCATTAGACCCTCGGACACTTGAGTTCCTCGTCTGGAGGACATAGTTTGGGATCCGTCATGGCTTCTGTTTCACGTCCTCCGAGCTGGGCTTTTTTTGGGGAGGGAGGAGAGAAATAAAAATGGTGGGTGGGTAGGTTGGGTTGGAAGACAAGGGGGTGGGGTGGGGTATAGGGGGGGGGGGAGGGACCTGCGGGTCTATATAGTACGTCAGGAGGTGTGGCAGGGGCAGGCGAGGGGGGCGGGGCGGGGGGGGGGGGAGGATGGGAGAGGGTGGAATAAAAGATTAGGGAGCAGGAGCCAGTTGCATTGCTCGGACGGAAGAGCCTAGTATGGTCGTAACCCGCTACTAACTGTGTGTGGTATGGAACTGACCAATGGCGTAGTTCGGTCAACAGGAGGTATTTAGTCACGTGTAGCTGTCAGAAAGTTAGAACCAAGCAATGCAACTGGGTTCACTGAAGTCTATGATCATGTTAAGAGAAAACGGAGATGACCAAGACATTGTTATTGTTGTTGTCGTTGTTGAGGGTTGGTTTGTAGGGGCTGGATGGGCGAGTGGGTGGGGGGTGGGGGGGGGGGGCATATGGGAATTCGAATTCTTTTCCATCACCAACGCCACGATCATCAACACCACCACCATCACCATCACCAACACCCAAACAACCACCTTCAACAAACACGATTACCATCACCACCACCATCCAACACCATCATCACCACCACCACCATCAACACCATCAGCAACACCATCAACACCATCACCATCACCACCACCACCACCACCATAACAACCACCATCCACATCATTACCACCACTACCACCAACACCACCACCACCACCACCATCAACATCACTACCAACATTACCACCACCACCACCGCCATTAACACCAACACCATAACATCAACCATCAACACACGCGATTACCACCACCCACACCATTACCATTCACCATCACCATCACCAACACCAACACCACCATCACCACCCAACACCACCACCAACACCACCAACACCAACACCAACACCCAACACCATTACCATTACCATCACCATCACCATCACCAACACCAACACCAACACCACCATCACCACCCAACACCATCACCAACACCACCATCACCAACACCAACACCCAACACCATTACCATCACCATCACCCTCACCAACACCAACATCAAAACACCACTAACCACCACCACCATCATCACCAGCAGCAGCATCAGCAGTGCCTTACCACCTCGACCACCACCACCCTCCACCCGCCCCCTATCCCCCCACCCCCCCCCACCCCCACCCCGCACCCCCACCCTGCCGGACCCCCCATCCAGCGTCACCGACAGAAGCCATCATCGTCAGCATCAACAAGACAGCTCTCTAAGGACGACCCCAGCCATCAGGACTCACGTAACAGTTTTGCCCGACTGGGCGCGGCTCACTGACAGGGGGTTGCTGGTATGGTGGGGGGGGGGGGGGATGGTGGGGATGGGGGTGGTGGGTGGGAATGGGGAGAAAGGGGTGGGGAGTGTGGGGGAGGGGGAGGGAGGGAAGAAGGGATGGATAGGGGTGTAGGATGGGGAAGGGAAGGGAGGAAGGAGGGGTAGGGGGGAAAAGGGAAGAGGAAGGAAGGAGGCGAGGGGTGGTGGGGGTGAGAAGAAAAGGCGTGAGGAGAAAAAAATTTAAAAAAAAGGGGGCGGCTTCGGGAGGGCGTGGGAGGGGTGGCGTGGGGGTGGGGGTGGGGGGTGGGGGTGGGGGGTTGGGTTAGGGGATGAGGCAGTGCAGTGGATGGCATTGGCGAATAAATAAAAAGGGGGTGGGGCCAAGATGAGTGATGACGAAAGAAGAAGAAGAAAGAACAGAAACAAGAAGAAGAAGAAGAAGAAGAAGAAGAACAACAACAACAACAACAAAAAGAACAAGAACAGGAAACAAGAAGAAGAAGGAGAAGAAGAAAATGGACAACAAAAACACAAGAACAAAAAAAACAAGACCAAGAAGATATACAAGAAGACGAACGAACGAAAATCGTGTTTATAGAACTAGAAGTCATTAAAGAAAAGAAAAAAAAATGCCAACACCTTTTTTTGTTATTGTTGAAATTTTCATTTCCAGATCTCTTGGACAACAGGACATTTTTTTCAATGCCGTGGCTTGTAGGTAGGTATAGCAGCTTCAGTAAAAGCTTCAAGGAGGTGTCGAAGCGTACGGACTGTCTCTCTCTCTTCCTCCATGTCTCTCTCTCTCCCTCTCCCTCTCTCTCCCCCTCTCTATCTTCCCCCCTCTCTCTCTTCCTCTCTCTCTCTCTCGTGCGCACCATCTCTCTCTCCCTCTCTCTCTCCCTCTGTCTCTCTCTCCCGCTCTCTCTCTGTCTCTCACTCCCCGCCTCTCTCTCACACCTTCGCGCGCGCGCGCACACACACACACACACACACACACGAACACACATACACAAGTACACACACACACACACACACACGCACGCGCACACACACACACACACACACAAGCACACACACACACACACACACACACAAGCACACACACACATACACACACACACAA
>NC_134898.1:46253840-46263840 GCF_041734735.1 Babylonia areolata | reverse complement strand
ACACACACACACACACACACACACACACACACACACACACACACACACTGCTTTCTCTCTCTCGGTGTGTTTGTCTGTTTTCACTTGCACATAATTATTCATATTCAGACACCCGTCTCACACACACAGACACACAGACACAGACACAGACACACACACACACACACACACACACACACACACTGCTTTCTCTCTCTCGGTGTGTTTGTCTGTTTTCACTTGCACATAATTATTCATATTCAGACACCCGTCTCACACACACAGACACACAGACACAGACACACACACACACACACACACACACACACACACTGCTTTGTCTCACTCAGTGTGTCTGTCTGTCTGTCTGTTTTCACTTGCACATAATTATTCATATTCAAACACCCGTCTCACACACACAGACACAGACACACACAGACACACACACAGACACACAGACACAGACACAGACACACACACACACACACACACACACACACACACACACATTGTAACACAACAAGGGTGTATAAGGTCTGATAACCTTGTTTGACGTGGTCGTATATTTGAAAACGAAAAAAAAAAAACCCAGTTCTCTTGTTCGTTTTCCGCTCTTTCATTCTCTCAGTTTCTGTTTTCGTTTTACTTCCATTACCATTATTGACATAGCCTAATCTTTTATTCAAAATGTTTGTCAGTTGACTTTGTATAAAATACTGGCCCTACTTGTTGTATTCTATGACTATAAACGCATCATTGTTGCAGAAAAAAAAACACCAGTAAATGAATAATTGTTGTTGGTTGGTTGGTTGTTGTTCGCAGAACGGCTTCAAAACATACCTTGAAATGCATCGCCTTCATAAGTGATTCATTAACATAATGAAAAGAAATCTGATTTCCTCGTGTTATGGCGTCTTAGATATGTGACGTGAACTAACAGATCTTTGTCGATCTACATCATCATCATCATCATCATCATCATCATCATCAACAAAAAGAAATGTGTGGTTATAATGTCTCATTTCTTCATAATACAAGGCATCAGTTTATGAATTGATTAAATACAGCCGTTGTATAATTATCTTGTTGACTGACAACATTTACACTATCATTATCCTCTGTACAATTATCGCGATTTTTTTTCCAGTAATGAGCACCATCCCAGAGCGATATGAAATCATACATGTTTGTTGACCTATGTCATCATCATCATCATCATCATCAGTATGCATAGCCTATATATTTGAATGATAATTCTCACGACTTCACAAAATCTGTGTCATTACTCACTGACATGAAACTTTTTTTTTTTCCATAGTTATAATTATACTTATTATCATCATCATTGTCATCGCCATTATCATCTGCACGATAGTGATTTCTCTCATGTTCACAAACCAAAACCTTTTTTTGTTTGTTTGTTTGTTATTACTTATAATATTGTCGTTCGTCTACACCTCCACCATCCCCCGCTACTTTTTTTCACTGCAATTCTGATCAACCTTAGTATAATCTGCAGGCAAAACAACAGCAACAACAACAACTTCCCCACAACCCCGCGTAGTCCTTTCAATTTAGTGACAACTAAAACTGTTGATCAACTCTTCCCTCCTCCTCTTTCTCCTCATGGTCCTGATCACGATTCGAATACTTTATTATGAAAATCATCACCTCTACACAGATTGGGGATTTTTCCGGAGTTATTAGCATGAAATCTAACAAATATGGTGACTCATACTCACCACCAACACACCATCACCATCATCATCCACCACCACTACCAACCACTACTTACAAACAACATTATCATCATCACCATACATCGTCACCACTACCATTATCATCATTATCTATCGTCACCACCACCACCACTACCACCACCAACATAATAACAATAACAACAACAACAACAACAATAATAATAATAATAATTGTATTTATATAGCGCTGAATCTTGTGCAGAGACAAATCAAAGCGCTCATACCACTGAGTCATTCACACGCATGCACATCTTCAAAACTGGAGAAACTGAAGACAAGTAAGAGGCATGAGAGGGAGGCTATCTTGGGAAGAGGTGGGTCTTCAAAAAGGCTTGACTTGAATCATCGATGCATCATCCACCACCACTGACCACAATCAACATCATCATCATCATCAAGAGGCCCGCCCCTCACTCACTCACTCACTCACTCACTCACTGACTCACTGACTCACTCACTCACTGACTCACTCACTGACTCACTCACCTCTTCACAGTACGTCGCCGTCTCTTGGTGGCATACATGGTTCTGATCACCCAGTCCTCCACCATCAATGTCTAACCCACGGGGCCACCGTGTCACGCCGCAGCGGCCTGACACCCTTGCTCGGTGCCAGAACCTTCACTACTCAGTGCTGCTGCTGCTGCTGCTGCTGCTGCTGCTGGTCCAAGACACGACTGACTGTGAATATTACGGCAAGATCCGAACCTCAAAGTCACACTGACTCTCAGTTCAGCTTTCACATCGCTTGTCCGTGGAAGGAAGAAGCCGCCATCACTCCATAATATAGACAACCAAAAACTTTTTAGAAAGAAGCAACACCGCAACACTGAAAAAACCCAATACAAAACCAATAAAGACAAATTTCTAAAAAAAAATATGATAAGAAAAAACCCACCGATCAACAAAATTTCGTCACTAAGCTCAGAATTCGGGAAAACGTGGTATCACTTGGAAGAAAAGTTTCCGATTAATCAGCGAATGATTGAACAGCGATTTTGTTCCCAAACTTTCTTTTTGTCTTTTTGTTATGTGGTCAGTTGCTGTTGTTCCTTTTCTTTATCTCGCTGTGTTTTTTTGGAAAATAAAACAAATCAATAAATCACCAAGCAATTAAAACGAACAGTTCAAAACCCCAAGCAGTTAAGAGACACTGTGTTCTCGTAGTAGTAGTAGTAGTAATAGTAGAAGTAGTAGTAGTGGTGTCTACGTTGTTGTTGGTTGTGGACGCAGCCATACTTCCGGAAGTGCACGCGCGTGCGTGATCAGGTGGTAGTAGCAGTTAACGAACAAACGAACGAACGAAAGAACGAACGCGTCGGTGACTGAAATGTCCTTCTTTCCACACCCCTCCACCCCTCTCTCTCTCTCTCTCGCTCTCTCTCTCTCTCTCTTGCAAAACTTCCACCAGGCAGTCCACCACTGACAACAAAACACACGCAACACGCAATGCCGAGCGCCCCAAACAAGTTTTGCACTGTCACCAAAGTCGTGACCAAGTTCACACCAGTCTCCAAAAGTGGCCCTCAGTCCTCGACTTGAAAGATACGATACGCTGGGCGGGTTTAAGCTCGCCACCCCACCCCCCAATCCCCTTTGCCCTCCTCTTTCAGGGGCAAACCCTGATCAAAATTTTAAATGGCCCGGGCCTCGAGAAGGGTGGTGTGCTGCCATTGCTTGGATATGATTCATATAGAAAGAAAGGCCCCCTCCGACACAGGACACGCTGATCCTCTTTCCTGCCCGCCACCCTTGGCACGCGACCTGTCAGTCAGGGAAGGGTTAGCCCCGCCCCCTACCGCTCCCCTGCGCGTCGTCCCCCCTTCTCGTCGACGCCCTCCCTCCTCCCTCTCCCCCTTCCCGCCTTTCCATTGCTCAAGTCCCCGCCCACCGAGTGTTGTCATCGTGGCCACGCCCAGGTTAATCGGCTGCCAGCCAATGAAGTGAGTGAGTGACGTTCGTTGGCGTTTTGGGCTCAGTGCCGTGGGCCGGACTGACCTTCCCGAGAGAGGGAGAGAGAGAGAGAGGGAGAGAGCGTGTGTGTGTGCGAGAGAGAACAGAGAGAACTACTGCGGTGTAGAGAAAGAGAGAAAGAGAGAGAGAGAGAGAGAGCGACAGTGAGAGAAACAGACAGAAACAGACTCGGCCAAACAGAGCGACCGATTCTGATACAGACACACGAAGGGAGAGAGAGAGAGAGAGAGAGAGAGACAGACAGACAGACAGACAGACAGACAGCCAGCCAGCCAACAAAAACACAGTAAAAAAAGTAAGATGAGAGAGAGAGAGAGAGAGAGAGAGAGAGAGAGAAATTGAGGGTGACAAAGAACACAAACACACACACACACACACACTCAGAGGGAGAGACAGAGAGAGAGAGAGAGAGGAGGAGGAGAGAGAGAGAGTGGGTGAAGGAAGGGGGTGTGAGTGGGGGGGGGGGAGAGAGAGGCAGAGATAGAGGACACTAAGACAGACAGACAGAGACAGAGACAGAGACAGAAAGTACAATTCAGCTTCGGTAACAGTGAGAGTGACACAGTCCTATCATGTCAGTTGCTGTAGCTGTTTACCTTAATGAACGACATTGACGTCAGTACCACCAGTCGGGATACTGACGTATCTCTCAATCACGTTAGTGTTTCAGTTTCAGTTTCATTTCCTTAATGAAAGAGGTGTCACTGCGTTCGGACAAATCCATAAACGCTACACCACATCTGCCACTGAGGCAGATAGATGCCCGGCAGCAGCATAACGCAACGTAGGCCTTGAGTGCGTGCTTATGAAGTAGTACTTTCGAAGTAGTAATCATAAGCTGGAAATAGAAACAGGGAGACACAAAGGCATACCACGAGAGTTACGGTTTTGTAAGGTTTGTAACATGTCTGTGATTGGTGATGAGTTTCATTTTATAATGGAATGTCCCAATTATGATCAGTTACGAAACAGATATGTTCCTAAAAAAAAATATTTGTCTCCAAAATCGTTTTTTAATTTTTGTAATATGCTCAAAGGAGGCAAAAAAGTCATTTTCGCTGTAAGTAAGATGATTAGATTTGCAAATGTTGCCTAGTTATACTTTTGGAGTTAAAAGACATTTGTGTTTTCTCAACTTTTATGTGATATTGTTGTGTATTTGGAAATGTTTGTTCTGGGCACGAAAAGATTATTTTGCAGTAATCCTCCATACTCCAATAGGAGTGAAAGGATAATTAAAACTTGAAACTTGAATTTATGTATACCTACCTATCAGAATGGATTTCTTTTTATATACTTTTTGCAAGACGACAACACTCTAGTTGCCGTGGGTTCTTCTTCAGTGCGCTAAAGGACGTGTTGTACATACGGTTTCAGTTTCAGTTTCAGTAGCTCAAGGAGGCGTCACTGCGTTCGGACAAATCCATATACGCTACACCACATCTGCCAAGCAGATGCCTGACCTGCTAGCAGCGTAACCCAACGCGCTTAGTCAGGCCTTGAGAAAAAAAAGGTGAATAAATAATAGATAAGCTTACATAAATAAATAAATAATAATTATAATATAAAAAAGGTAGTAGTAATGATAATAATGATAAAAATAATAATAATAAATAAATAAATAAGACAACAATGATGATAGATAAGCAAATAAATGTAAAACATGAAGACACACATTCACACATACCACACGTGCATATATATATATATATATATATATCTCCATCCATCCTTTTTTTTTCTTTGTGTGTGTGTGTGTGTGTGTGTGTGTGTGTGTGTGTGTGTGTGTGTGTGTGGCCTTTGCTCAGTTGCCGTTATCAGCACATTCGGGACCACGGTTTATCGTCTCACCCGAAAGACTAGGCGCTCAGTTTGATTTTCCAGTTAGTCAAACTTGGAAGAAAGGAAAGGGCAAGAGCGGGATTCGATCCCACACCCTCACGGACTCTCTGTCTTGGCAGCTGAGCGTCTTAACCACTCATGCCACCGTCTTCCTTTAGTGACAAGTGATAAAAACACCCGAACACCAAGACTAACCAGGCGATAAGATGACAGACATCAAGACAGCGTCACCTGCAGACGCAGATCAATCATAACTATAGACGTAGTTTTGTTTAGTTGTTTATAAATATACTCGTATACCTTAAATTTCGTATTCGTTACAAAACTACTATCAATGAACATAAAATGTATTTAAGACTTTATACAGCGTTAAGAATAATTTTTAAAAAAAGAAAAGAAGAAAAAAAAAATGAAGAAAAAAATGTGTTCTTATTGAATCATGGGAGCATGATCAAGTAATCATCTGGTATTCTGCTGTGGATTCAATGCCTTTGTTTTGTATATAAATATGAATATAAATGTATATATATATATATATATATATATATATATATATATATATATATATATATATGTGTGTGTGTGTGTGTGTGTGTGTGTGTAAATATATATATATATATATATATATATATATATATATATATATATATATATCCATCCATCCTTCTTGTGTGTGTGTGTGTGTGTGTGTGTGTGGCCTTTGCTCAGTTACCGTTATCAGCACATTAATTTGTCATCAATTTCTCTCTTTGATATCATGAAGTATTATTGTCTAGTGTAGATTTCGACTTTGCGTGAAAGCTAAACCTAGATGGCAGGGCCGTTCAAGTATATATGTATTTATTTATTTATTTATTTGTTTGTTTTGTTTGTTCATGCTATGTTAGCACTTTACACAAACCTAGCTAGGATAGACTCTCAAGGCGTGCCTAGCGCGTTGATTTTGTTGACAGCCGACATGGAGTAGCGAGCGTTGTATTTGGAACGGTCTGTACGTTTTGGCACTCCATTGAAACAGAAAACTGAGACTGGTACATTTGTTGGTGTGGGTTTTTTTTCAGACTATATATATATATATATATATATATATATATATATATATATATATATATATACATACACATTTATTTAGACGCATGTAAACACACATTTTATCTGTTTATCTATCTAGCCATGTGTGAATTATCTTTGCATTCATCTATATATTCATTTTGTATCTATTTATTTTATCTAGGTATATCTATCTGTTCATTTCTTCATTCTCTGTCTCTCTCTCTCTCTGTCTCTCCCTCTTTCTGCACCCTCTCCTGCTCTCTCTCTCTCTCTCTCTCTCTCTCTCTCTCTCTCTCTCTCTCTCCACCCTCTCCAGCTCTCTCTCTCTCTCTCCACCCTCTCCAGCTCTCTCTCTCTCTCTCTCCACCCTCTCCAGCTCTCTCTCTCTCTCTCTCCACCCTCTCCAGCTCTCTCTCTCTCTCTCTCCACCCTCTCCAGCTCTCTCTCTCTCTCCACCCTCTCCAGCTCTCTCTCTCTCCATCCACCCTCTCCAGCTCTCTCTCTCTCTCCACCCTCTCCATCTCTCTCTCTCTCTTTCTCCCCCTTTCCTGCTCTCTCTCTCTCTTTCTTTCTCCACCCTCTCCTGCTCTCTCTCTCTCTCTCTCTCTCCACCCTCTCCATCTCTCTCTCTCTCTCTCCACCCTCTCCATCTCTCTCTCTCTCTTTCTCCCCCTTTCCTGCTCTCTCTCTCCATCTCTCTCTCTCCACCCTCTCCTGCTCTCTCTCTCTCTCCACCCTCTCCATCTCTCTCTCTCCACCCTCTCCTGCTCTCTCTCTCTCTCTCCACCCTCTCCATCTCTCTCTCTCTCTCTCTCTCTCTCTCTCTCTCTCTCTCTCTCTCCACCCTCTCCTGCTCTCTCTCTCTCTCTCTCCACCATCTCCATCTCTCTCTCTCTCTCTCCACCCTCTCCTGCACTCTCTCTCTCTCTCTCTCTCTCTCTCTCTCCACCCTATCCAACTCTCTCTCTCTCCACCCTCTCCAACTCTCTCTCTCTCTCCACCCTCTCCATCTCTCTCTCTCTCCACCCTCTCCAGCTCTCTCTCTCTCCACCCTCTCCATCTCTCTCTCTCTCTCTCTCTCCACCCTCTCCATCTCTCTCTCTCTCTCTCCACCCTCTCCAGCTCTCTCTCTCTCCACCCTCTCCATCTCTCTCTCTCTCTCTCTCTCTCTCTCCACCCTCTCCATCTCTCTCTCTCTCCACCCTCTCCAGCTCTCTCTCTCTCTCTCCACCCTCTCCATCTCTCTTTCTCTCTCTCCACCATCTCCATCTCTCTCTCTCTCTCTCCACCCTCTCCATCTCTCTCTCTCTCTCTCTCTCTCTCCACCCTCTCCATTCTCTCTCTCTCTCCACCCTCTCCAGCTCTCTCTCTCTCTCTCTCTCTCTCTCCACCATCTCCATCTCTCTCTCTCTCTCCACCCTCTCCATCTCTCTCTCTCTCTCTCTCCACCCTCTCCAGCTCTCTCTCTCTCTCCACCCTCTCCATCTCTCTCTCTCTCCACCCTCTCCATCTCTCTCTCTCTCTCCACCCTCTCCATCTCTCTCTCTCTCTCTCTCTCTCCACCTGCACCCTCTCCAACTCTCTCTCTCTCTCTCTCTCCACCCTCTCCATCTCTCTCTCTCTCTCCACCCTCTCCATCTCTCTCTCTCTCTCCACCTGCACCCTCTCCAACTCTCTCTCTCTCCACCCTCTCAAGCTCTCTCTCTCTCTCTCTTTCTTTCTCCACCCTCTCCTGCTCTCTCTCTCTCTCTCTCTCTCTCTCTCTCTCTCTCTCTCTCTCCAACCTTCAGTTTAACGTTTTCGCACTTTCAGTTTCAGTTTTCAGTATCAGTTTCAGTTTCAAAGAAGTGTCAAAACGCACAGACTGACTCATGTTCGCCACGCTAACTCTCCCCGAAAAAGAAAAGAAAAGAAAGAAGAAAGAAAGAAAGAAAGAAAGAAAAAAAAGAAAAAGAAAGAAAGAAAAAAAGAAAAAAAAAAAGAGAAGAAAAATCGAATGCACGCGAACTCCTACGATGTGTGCTTATCTGTATATGTATTTCTTTTTATCACAACAGATTTCTCTGTGTGAAATTCGGGCTGCTCTCCCCAGGGAGAGCGCGTCGCTACACTACAGCGCCACCCATTTTTTTTTTTTTTTTTTCCTGCGGGCAGTTTTATTTGTTTTTCCTATCGAAGTGGATTTTTCCTACAGAATTTTGCCATGAACAACCCCTTTGTTGCCGTGGGTTCTGTTACGTGCGCTAAGTGCATGCCAGCAGCACACGGGACCTCGGTTTATCGTCTCATCCGAATGACTAGCGTCCAGACCACCACTCAAGATCTAGTGGAGAGGGAGAAAATATCGTGATTTGAACCTGCGCGCTCAGATTCTCTCGCTTCCTATGCGGACGCGTTACCTCTAGGCCATCACTCCACAAAAAGAGAGAATAATTTGTATTTGTATTTCTTTTTATCACAACAGATTTCTCTGTTTCTCTTAGAGAGTGATTATAGATACAAAGTCAATATCTTAGACAATATAACTTTGTTTCTGACAAAAGTGTCGACAACAGAAACAAAAGATGCAGATCCTTTAAAAAAAAAAAGAAAGAAAAAAAAGTAACAATGATTTTCTAATTACAAAGAAAAGTCATCTCGTGTTGTTATTTCATGTTATATCATCTTATATTACCTAGTTCAAACGTATAGGACAAGATTTATTCCTGTCAGACGGGCGCAATAGCCAGAGGGTTAAAACGGAGGACTTTTCAATCTGAGGAACCCACGGTTCGAATCTCGGAAACGGCGCCTGGTGGGTAAAGGGTGGAGATTTTTCCGATTTCCCAGGTCAACATAAATCATGTCCAGACCTGCTTGTACCTGAATCTCCTTTTGTGTGTACACGGAAAGCAGAAGATCAAATACTGCACGTTAAAGAACCGGTAATCCATGTCAGCGTTCGGTGGGTTATATAGAAACAAGAACTATACCCATGCAGCATGCACACCCCCCGAAAACGGAGTATGGCTGCCTATATGGCGGGGTAAAAACGGTCATGCACGTAAAAGTCCCACTCGTGTACATACGAGTGAACGTGGGAGTTGCAGCCCACGAACGAAGGAGAAGCCCCCCACCCCCACCCCCCTTTATATATATATATATATATATATATATATATATAATTTCATTTGACCGAATATTTGATGCAAACATTTTTTCCCCCGAATATTTTCTCTCATGTCTCTTTTTCAACACCTCTCTCTGGGTTCTTTCTCTCTTTCTTTCTGCCTGTCTGTCTGTCTGTCTCTTACTTTATCTGTCTCTCTCTCTCATTTTCTCTCTATCTCTCTCTCTCTCTCTCACACACACTCTCTCTCACACACTCTCATTCTCTCGTTCTCTAGTTCTTT
>NC_134898.1:46241340-46246340 GCF_041734735.1 Babylonia areolata | reverse complement strand
TATTTCAAACGTCGACAAAACGTTGAAAAGAATGAACAGACGAACTTTTCCTGGTGCAACCAATCAGAGAAAGCCATCAAAAACAAAAGAACTACGTTTGACTATCGTACAACATGCTGTCTTTACAGTACACACGTTGAGCTGGTCGCTTCAACTGGATCATTCGCAATTACCCATACCTTCCCTATAACAACACAGAACTGGACTGTGTAATGTAATTATCTCTCTCTCTCTCTCTCTTTCTCTCTCTCTCTCTCTCTGTCTGTCTGTCTGTCTCTCTCTCTCTCTCTCTCTCTCTCTCTATCTATCTATCTATCTATCTATCTATCTATATATATATATATCTCTGTGTGTGTGTGTGTGTGTGTGTGTGTGTGTGTGTGTGTGTGTGTCTCTCTCTCTCTCTCTCTCTCTCTCTATATATATATATATATATATATATATTTCTATGTTTATACATAATATGCTATTCAGAGCTAGCACGCAACACAACACAACACAATACAACACAACACAACACAACACAACACAACACAACACATTTCATTACAATACAATACAATACAATATACTGTCAGACGATTATATGACGTCAGATGACTACCCTAACCCAACTTCTTCCCCCCCCCCCCCCCCCCAGCCGATCTCTCTCACTGTGTCTCTCTCTGCCTCTGTCTCTCTGTCTCTCTGTGCCTCTGTATCTCTCTCTGCCTCTGTCTCTGTCTCTCTGTGCCTCTGTCTCTCTGTGCCTCTGTCTCTGTCTCTCTGTGCCTCTCTATCTCTCTCTGTGCCTCTGTCTCTGTCTCTCTGTGCCTCTGTATCTCTCTCTGCCTCTGTCTCTGTCTCTCTGTGCCTCTGTATCTCTCTCTGTGCCTCTGTCTCTGTCTCTCTGTGCCTCTGTCTCTCTCTCTGCCTGTCTCTCTGTGCCTCTGTCTCTCTCTGTGCCTGTCTCTCTGTGCCTCTGTCTCTCTCTCTCTGCCTGTCTCTCTCTACCTCTGTCTCTCTCTGTGCCTCTGTCTCTCTCTCTGCCTGTCTCTCTCTCTGCCTGTCTCTCTGTGCCTCTGTCTCTCTCTGTGCCTCTGTCTCTCTGTGCCTCTGTCTCTCTCTGTGCCTGTCTCTCTGTGCCTCTGTCTCTCTGTGCCTCTGTCTCTCTGTGCCTCTGTCTCTCTCTGTGCCTGTCTCTCTGTGCCTCTGTCTCTCTGTGCCTCTGTCTCTCTGTGCCTCTGTCTCTCTCTGTGCCTCTGTTTCTCTGTGCTACTACTGTCTCTCTGTGCCTCTGTTTCTCTGTGCCTCTGTCTCTCTGTGCCTCTGTCTCTCTGTGCCTCTGTCTCTCTGTGCCTCTGTCTCTGTCTCTTGTCTCGATCTCTCTCTCTATATATATATTCACTATCCCTCTCTCTCTCTCTCTCCCTCCATCCTCTCTCTCTCCCTCCCCACCCTCCCTCTCTCCCCCTTCCCTCTCTGTGTGTCTCAGTCTCTGTGTCTGTCTGTGTGTCTGTCTGTGTGTCTGCGTGTCTGTCAGTCAGTCTGTCTGTCTGTCTGTCTGTCTGTCTCTCCTCTCACTATCCTTCCCCGTCTCCCAGTCTCTCTCTTCCTCCCCCCTCCCTCCCTCTCCCTCCAAAGAGAGAGAGAGAGAGAGAGAGAGAGAGAGAGTGTTCTGTGTTTTTTTCCTATGTCGTTTATTAATGCCATGCTTGTGCCTATATATATATATATATATATATATATATATATATATATATATATATATATATATATATATTTATATATATATATGTGTGTGTGTGTGTGTGTGTGTGTGTGTGTGTGTGTGTGTGTCCTATTATTACCATGCTTATGCCTTCATGTAGTATTGTATTCGCATGCTATGACTTTAAGTAGCATTGTGTAGTGAGTGCAATGACATATATAGTACAGTATTGTGTAGTGTAGACCCTGTTTCAGGGGGGGCGGGGACTGGATGAAAAAAAAAATGAAAAAAAAAAGAAAAAAAAAAAAAAAAAGCGCGCCAGAGCTTATCTATTATCCTCGAAAAATAAAGAATTTGTCTTGCCTTGTCTTGTCTTGTCTTGTCTTGTCCATCCTCTCCTCTCCTTCCCACCTTCCCTCCCTCCCTCCCTCTCTCTCGCTCCCTCTTTCTCTTCCTCACTCCTACCTCTCCCCCCCTCCTCGACACACACACACACACACACACACACACACACACACACTCTCTCTCTCTCTCTCTCTCTCTCTCTCCCCACTTTTCCCTTCTTGTCTGTGTGCCATTTCACAGCTGACGCTCAACGAGCCTTGAAGTCTGTACACGGACAATAGTCAAGACAGCACCATAAGGTACAAGCAGAGCTCACAGAGCTCTACCGCTGTGATAACTAGTAGTTCCCTTCCCCCCCCCCCCACCCCCTCCACGCGCCCCCCCCCCCCACCCCCACCCCCACCACCCCCTACCCTTACTTCCCTCATTCACGACAAAAGAAACACGCCACTTAACAATCAGGCAACCCAAACGAAGACTTTTACCCCCCGCACCCCCCCCCCCCCCACCACCACCACCATCCTCTCCTCTTGCCCCACGCCTTTCAGTTTTCGCTCCACTCCTCTCCCCCCTCCCGACACACACACACACACACCTAGCTCCAACACCACCCTCCCCTATCCCCTCTCTCTATCTAATCATCACAAAGTGTCAAAGACTTTATCAGCATTTACAGTGTCAACCTAACTACCTTTCTCCTCCTCCTCCTCCTTCTTCTTCTCCTCCTCTTCCTTCTCCTTCCGCATCCTTCCTCTTACTTTTTCTCACTACACACACACACACTCACACACCACACACACACACACAACACTCACACGTAACACACACACACACACAACACAACACACACACACACACCACACACACACACACACACACACACACACACACACACAACATACACATACAACATACACAACACAACGCAAAACACAACACAACCCCCCACGCCCACCCACACCCCACCCCACCCCAACCCACACACACACTTCTTCCACACTTCTATAATAATAATAATAATAATATAATAATAATAATAGAGTCATCGTGCCAGCTTGCCCTAGCAGTAGTAGTGGCAGTAGCTGTGGGCTGCTCCGGCGAGTTAACACCCTACCCTACCCTACCCTACCCTAGCCTAGCCAAGCCAACCCCCCACCACGCCCCACCCCACCCCACACACCAATCCCAGCATCCCCACAGTAGCGGAATCCCTGCGGAGAGGTGATTGGACGGATGATGGTGGACAAAAGCGCGGGCCGACATCTCCAGTCAGGGAGGTGAAAAGGCTAATCACTCTTCGAATTATCTCCTCGTTAGCTCTCTTGACGAAGAGACCAGTCCTGGTCTGCTGGAGTCGACGCTTGGGAGAGGTGGGTGGCAGGAAAGGGGGGGGGGGGGTTGAGTACGTGGGGGTGGGGGTGGGGTGGGGGGCACCTCCTTCCTTCCTCTTTCTTCCTCTGGTGAAGCGGTTATGGGCCTTGCGTGAGTGAGGGGGGTGGGGGCTGGGGGGGTTTGGAATCGGGTGGGGTTAGGGTGGGTGGTGGTGTGGGTGTGGGTGTGGGGTTGAGTCTCGGGTGGGTGTCTGTTGGGGATGTGGAAGGGGTGGAGGGGGATTGGGGGGGTGGGGGTGTGTGTGTGTGGAGGGGATGGCCGGGGGGGGGGGGGGGGGGGGCATGAGAAAAATGAGGATTGCGTTCTTGAAGTTCCTCGGTGCTTCTTTGTCTGTCTGTCTGTCTCTGTCTGTCTCTGTCTCTCTCTCTCTCTCTTACGACGTGATGGAAATCAGTGTGGTGAAACAGGATTAGGGACATACATTCATCAAAGCGTTTTCCAGTTTACAAAAAAAGACGACATGACCTGGAAATTAACAATGTGGAATGTATGTGGTTACAGGTCAAACCTTCTAATAATTATAAGTCCACTCCTCTCCTTGTAGGTTTTCTGTATAGAAACCCCTCAGCTAGATTCCCTTGGTATGATGACTTTGTACAAAATGATGGACAATGTAAACATAAACAAGATGTCATTCTGCTAGACCCCCCAAACCAAAGAAACCAACCTAAAATCATCACGCCCTTTTTTTGTGTGAAATGTATGCGTTGTCTATTCCTTTACATACACTGAAAGTGTTTCATCTTGTTTTCTACCTTTTGTGATGTTCATGTATTACATGTTCGCTTGTTGATCGGATGTTATTGCCTGCCACATCAGGATCAGAGTCGTCATCATTATTGGTGACGGGCGCAATAGCCGAATGGTTAAAGCGTTGGACTGTCAATCTGAGGGTCCCGGGTTCGAGTCACGGTGGCGGCGCCTGGTGGGTAAAGGGTGGAGATTTTTACCATCTCCCAGGTCAACATATGTGCAGACCTGCTAGTGCCCGAACCCCCTTCGTGTGTATATGCAAGCAGAAGATCAAATACGCACGTTAAAGATCCTGTAATCCATGTCACCGTTCGGTGGGTTATGGAAACAAGAACATACCCAGCATGCACACCCCCGAAAACGGAGTATGGCTGCCTACATGGCTGGGGTAAAAACGGTCATACACGTAAAAGCCTACTCGTGTGCATACGAGTGAACGTGGGAGTTGCAGCCCACGAACGCAGAAGAAGAAGAAGAAGAAGAAGAAGTCATCATTGTTGTATATGCACAGTGATATGATAGTTTTCTTTGTTCTTATATCTATTTCTCATTTCAGTCATGCCTCTTGTCTTGTATTCTGTGTGGTGATTAACTCTCTCCATACGAACGGCGAAAGAGACGACAATTACAGCGTTTCATCGCAATTAGCAACATCAAAATATTGCAAGCGGAAGGCTCCTACACTGAAGAGGTGAAGGTTGACAAAGAATACCGCACTTCTGACGACGGAAGCTAAAGGTTGGGTCATTCAGACACCCACTTCTGGGGGGAGTGGGGGAGGGGGGGGGTGCCTGTAGAGAAGACGAGAGTACTGGCCGTC
>NC_134898.1:46211340-46223840 GCF_041734735.1 Babylonia areolata | reverse complement strand
CCTGAAGGAATCTTTTGTCGATTTTTTTTTTACCACATCTTTTGCTTTACCACATCCTTGCTACTCAGTTTAACATTTTTTTTCCCCACTTTGTTATTTTCTAGTTGCAAACCTTCAATTACAGCTGGGTTTGGCCACGTCTCTCTGTTTCGTCTGTCCTTCCTATCTCGAGGCAAAGCATTGCAGGATATGTAATTATAGGAAATACAAAAAAAATGATAGGCACAAGAAGATGAAAAGGGTTGTGGGAGTTTGGGAAGGGGGTACGGGTGGGAGTGAAGGTGGGGGTGGGGGGGTGAGGGGGGCGTGGGGGGGGGGGTGGGGGGAGACCTCGTGAATAGCTGGGAAATAAGGCAGAAAGTGTCGCGAAAAAGCCATTGGATGCGATCCAGTGTTGGAAACTCTCTCTCTCTCTCTCTCTCTCTCTCTCTCTCTCTGTGTGTGTGTGTGTGTGTTGTTCGTTCTTTAGTTTAACGTCTTTTTACTGTAAGTGATATTAGACGTGTGTGTGTGTGTGTGTGTGTGTGTGTGTGTGTGTGTGTGTGTGTGTGTGTTTGTGTGTGTGTCTGTGTGTGTGTGTGTGTGTGTGTGTGTGTGTGTGTGTGTGTGTGTGTGTGTGTGTTGTTCGTTCTTTTGTTTAACGTCTTTTCCCTGTAAGTGATATTAGACGTGTGTGTGTGTGTGTGTGTGTGTGTGTGTGTGTGTGTGTGTGTGTGTGTGTGTGTGTGTGTGTGTGTGTGTGTGTTTAAATGTTGAGGTTCGTGGGTTTGATTAACGTCTAGTTTTCGTGTTTAAAATGCCATAGCTCAGTGCTTACGGTATAAACATGATAACAATCCGAAATATAGTCATGCGATGCGGACACACTCACATGCACATTTACAAACACGCACATGCGTGTATATGGAATATTATGTACAAATGACCGAATTGATTTTTGAAAACTCTCCCTCATATTCAATCCATTTATCAATCACGTAGAAAACTTCTTGGTAGCAGTAGCAGCAGCAGCAGCAGCAGCAGCAGCAGTATTAGTAGTAGTATAACCACCACCAAAGCCAACAACAACACATGTAGAAGTAGTATCAGAAGTAGTAATAGTAATATCATTTATGTCGTTTACGCTTCACTGTTAACAACATTTAATGGCCAGCCAGACTCTAAATAAGCGCTATCACTGGGCCTTCTGATGCTTCAGGACTGACAGACATTCACTTGTTCCACAGAGCGAGAAAAAAAAAGAAAGAAAAAGAACTGGTTAAGGTCAATACCCACGATGGACATTGGATCACTCAGGCGATCACTCACCGAGCGGAGGAATTTAACCACCGGCGGTGTTCAGCCTTTTCCACGCATCACTGAAGATCATTCTCGCCAAGTTCGTGCATGAGTAAACCAGCATTATCTCCCCATAGATAGCTGGATGAGGGCAGAAAACCGTGGCTGGCAATAGAAGGACAGCTCTGTGGCACTGCTGGCGAGGAAAATGAGTGTTGCTGGAAAAGAAACGAATCTATTATCAATGACAGGACTTTCTATAATATTTATTTGTTGTCATCTATAACTGTGTTGTATTGTGACGTGTTCCAAATAAGATACTGTTTAACTCTGTCCATACGAACGGCGAAAGAGACGACGTTAACAGGTTTCACCCCAATTACCACCATCAAAATATTGCAAGCGGAAGGCTCTTATACTGAAGAGGTGAATGTTGACAAAGAATACCACAATTCTGACGACGGCAGCTAAAGGTTGGGTCATTGAGACACCCACTGGACATCCGAGGGGTCTGTGTAGAGAGAAGAGAGGACTGGCCGTACTGAGTGAGTTAAACCAAACGAATCTATTATTTCAACTCATTTTCACAATGCTCGTGGCATAATTGATCAGGTGAACGCTCGACTCCTGCCTGATCCAATACTCACCAGTGATCAGGGTTCGAATCGAAGCCGCGTTTCGTAATGGCGTTGTGTCTTTGGGAAAATCTGTGAATGAGTGGAGTGATGGCCTTGAGGTAATACGTCCTCCTAGGAAGTGAGAGAATCTGATAGCGCTGGTTCGATTCACGACTCAGCCGCCGATATTTTCTCCCCCTCCACTAGACCTTGAGTGGTGGTCTGGACGCTAGTCATTCGGATGAGACGATGAACCGAGGTCCCGTGTGCAGCATGCACTTAGCGCACGTAAAAGAACCCACGGCAACAAAAGGGTTGTTCCTGGCAAATTCTGTAGAAAAATCCACTTCGATAGGAAAAAGAAACTGCACGCAGGAAAAAAATACAAAAAAAAAAAAAAAGGTGGCGCTGTAGTGTAGTGACGCGCTCTCCCTGGGGACAGCAGCCCGAATTTCACACAGAGAAATCTGTTGTGATAAAAAGAAATACAAATACAAAATCTGACTTCGGTTGGTGACAGTTAAAACGGCGGAATGAAAGATTTGATGTTTGGGACAAAGTCATGTTGTCGGACGGGAAGTGTGGGCGTGCGCATTCCGGAAGTAGGCGGAATGGTCAAGGTCATGGTGTGTACTAAATCAAAAGTGGCTCGATATTGTGACGTCATTCATTCATTTTGCCCATCGCTTCTGGTGGAGCATAGGCCATCGACGACCCCTCGCCATCGCACTCTGTTCTGGGCTGTTCTGGCCATTCCAGTCCAGTTGGTCCCTTTTCGTCGATGCTTCTGTAACTGGTCTTTTTTACAGGCAGGGTAGTTAACCCTACGCAAACCCCTTTATCCTCCGGGCGAGGTGGTCCTGCCTTAGTCGCCTCTTACGACATGCATGGCAGGGCAGTGGGTCTATTCTATCAGTGCCCAACCCACAGGGCAAGATATTGTGACGTGACGTGCTAAAAATAGATAGACGCGTCTTGACATGTGTCGGTTGACTGTGCACAACACGCCTTTGTCTCTCGGAGTGTCTAAAAATAGATAGACGTGTCTCGATATATTAGCCGGCGTCATGTCCTTTGTTTTTGCGGTGATAATGACAATGGCAATGATGATGATGGTGAATTGACAAGGAGGAGGAGGATGGCGAAAGAAGATTAAGAATGATGATAATGATAATATATATATATATATATATATATATATATATATATATATATATATATATATATATATATATATATACAGGTTAGGTCAGATAGATATATCTGCTACTGGTAACCTGGATCCCAGTACTACCTATCACAGGGTCGAATTGCTGGCGACTAAACCAGCACCCTCACCAGTCCTCTCAGGAGGATGGTGAGGAGGGTGGCTAGACACCCTGGTGGAATTAAATGACCCATCAGGGGGCGCCAGCTCTGGAGAGCTACCTGCGGCCACCTAGCTAAGGGAGTAAACCCTGACAGAAAATCCGGTGTGGGGTCCCTAAGGCGGTTGGATGGCAAACTTTGTCACTTTCCGGCAGCTCCTGCGGCCGCGTTGGCACCAAAACGCAACAGCCTTGCTGTTCCTTTGGATCTGTCAACGAGGTGGAGAGGGGGGACAAGCTGCATGGGCAACAGCCTGTCTTCCATATTACATTGCCCAGGCTTATATCCGTCCATCCATCCACTCTCACATCGGTCTCCACAGTCACAGGCGACGCTGCTTGGTCAAAGCAGACAGCCCAATTAGACATTAGGTCGGATATACTCTTTCCATGGTCAGCCATAATCATTTTATAAGAGAATACACACACACACGCGCATGCGCGCGCGCGCGCGCGCGCGCACACACACACACACACACACACACACACACACACACACACACACACACACAGATGTTTGGGTGTTAGCGCTGTGATTTGTTTTAACGGTAGATAAACACACACACACACACACACACACACACACATATATATATATATATATATATATATATATATATATATATATAATATGTATACGCTGTAATATATCTAAACGATAATGTAATACAATATAATACAATGCAATATAATATAACACAATACAATACAATGTAATACAATATGATACAATACAATGTAATACAATGCAATACGTTACAGCGTAATACAATACAATGCAATGCTATACAATACAATTTAATACAATATAATACAATACAAAACAATACAATGTAATGCAATACAATACATTACGTCACAGCGCAGTGCAATGCATTGCGATGTTGTTTTTGCTGTCGTGACGCGTTCACGCCCTTTGTGTGTTGCATAATATATTGTAGAAGAGGCAGGCCAGAAAGTCACGGGCAAACAAGCTCCCTGACAATGATATGCCTGTCTTTGTCTGCCCCAACTGTCAGCGAACTTTTCGTGCACAGATTGGACTATTCAGCCATCTGCGCATTCACAGATAGATTCATGAGCATCCTCCCCCCCCCACCCCCACCACTACCCTCCCCCCATCCCCCAGCTGGATGACAACGATGGTCATCATCGATCTCGATGGACACACCACCACCACCACCAATATATTGTATCTATTATAGTGTATGGTATCTTTCATTCTTATTTCACTCTGATTTTTTATTATCAATTTATTCTCTTTTATTCAGAAAACATTGTTCGCATACATACCATGAACAATATAGCAACAATAAGTTAAAGGGAGAGTGAACAGCAGTAGGTATAATTTATACCGCAGCATTTCACCCGGTCTGTTCATTATGTCTAATACTTATATCAATCTTACATTCGGAAACACCGTTTTTTCCCGGCTGTAGCTGTTTATCAGGGAGCCATTGAGTCTTAAACATCAATCAAATTCTTGTGAACAGTACATTTTGTTTCAGTTCTAGTCGATTATTAGGAAGTCTGCGAGGGGAGGTGCCAATCATTTCCAGAAGAAGCAGTGTAATATCAAGGTGTCTAGAAGTGATTGATATGCCCCATACTTCATTTGAATATTCGACAGCAGTTCTTGTTTTTCAGGCTGAGCGGTGGTATACGAAGTCTCCATGTAATTCGAACTTTTCCAGCATTCAGAGCCGAAAGTTGTTGCCTTAGATGTAGCTCTACCCAATAATAATTATGGTGAACGGGTGGCATAAATCATTCGAAAACACTAAACACCCTTACCAGCTCAAAGTGTGAGGGAGGGTGTTTAGTTATTTGCGATCGAAAGGTTCGCATCATGGAAGGAACCCCTGACAACATGTCATACCCATCAATCTATTTTGCCCTAGATCTAGCTCTAGTCATTAATGTTGTGGTGTACGGGTGGTATAAATGATTCGACCCCCCTTCACCCGGACCCCTCTCCACCACCCCCCCCCCCCCCATGACTAACGCCCTTACCCCTTTCCAGATCAAGGGTGGCGGAGGAGGGGGTGTTGTTATTTGTGATCGAAAGGTTCGCATCATCTATGGGTGAGGGAGGGTGATAAGTTATTTGTGATCGAAAGGTTCGCATCATCTGTGGGTGAGGGAGAGTGTTAAGTTATTTGTGATCGAAGGGTTCGCATCATCTATGGGTGAGTGAGGGTGTTAAGTTATTTGTGATCGAAAGGTTCGCATCATCTATGGGTGAGGGAGAGTGTTAAGTTGTTTGTGATCGAAGGGTTCGCATCATCTATGGGTGAGTGAGGGTGTTAAGTTATTTGTGATCGAAAGGTTCGCATCATCTATGGGTGAGTGAGGGTGTTAAGTTATTTGTGATCGAAAGGTTCGCATCATCTATGGGTGAGGGAGAGTGTTAAGTTATTTGTGATCGAAAGGTTCGCATCATCTATGGGTGAGTGAGGGTGTTAAGTTATTTGTGATCGAAAGGTTCGTATCATCTATGTGTCAGGGAGGATGTTAAATTATTTGTGATCGAAAGGTTCGCATCATGGAAGGAGCCGCTGACAACATGTCATTTTCCCATCAATTCATTTGGAGCGGTGGCTGAGCGATAATATTCCCGATTGGGAAAGCGAGCGCTCACGGGTTCAAATCCCACATTATTATACGGACCGGGAGTTCTACACATCTCGTCCATCCATAATTAGACCTGTGGTGGTCTGGGTGCTAGTCTTTCGAATGAGACGAGGACCCGCGCGTTGCAAGCCGGCGCTCAGCGCACATTAAAGAAACCACGGCAACACAAGGGTTGTCCCTGCATAGGTTGACAGATAGGAAAACAAATGCACCTGCAGACAAATAAACAACCCCCCACGCCTCCCCCCAAAAAACAACAACAACAACAAAAAAACAAAAAAAAAACACCCCCCCAAAAAAAACAAAAACAAAAAACAAACAAAAAAAACCAAAAAAAAAAACCAAAAAAAACAGGGGGTGGCGGTGCACTGTGGCGACGCGCTCCCCACGGGAAGAGCAGTCCAAATTTCACACAGAAATATATGTCGGGACAAAAACGTAATACAATAAAACACAATAAAACACAATACAATGCAATGCAATACAATACGATACGATACGATACGACACGACACGATACGACACGACACGATACGACACGATACGACACGACACGACACGACACGACACGATACGATACGATACGACACGACACGACACGACACGACACGACACGATACGATACGATACGATACGATACGATACGATACGATACGATACGATACGACACGACACGACACGACACGATACGATACGTTACAATGCAGTTCCGCTGTGGTATCGGACTCAAGAGATAATCATTTCGACTTTAATCCCTAGACTGAGATTAACCTTGGTCACGTGAGATGTGCCTGCCGTGAATCTGAAGTGCACTGGCGACTTTTGGGCCACTTGTCAACGGTGCAGTTAATCTGGCTGAACAGTCCAGTGGAGAGTGAGAAAATTCTGGCAGGTGTTTGTTCAGGTTGAACCTGTTCACTCATATTCTTTCGCTCCCTGGGTGAACACGTTATGACCACAAAGCCAAAACTCTGTGTGTGTGTGTGTGTGTGTGTGTGTGTGTGTGTGTGTGTGTGTGTGTGCGTGAGTCTGTCTCTCTCTCTAATATATATATATATATATATATATATATATATATTGAGAGAGAGAGAGAGAGAGAGAGAGATGTGAGTGTACGTGTATGCGTGTGTGCGTGGTGTGAATGTGCCTGTGGTTCCGTGCACGCGTGAAGCGCGCGCATAAAAGCATAAAAATTATGTCTATATACATGCGTGTGTAAGTGCGTCTGTTTGTGTGTGCACACAATTATGTACACTTACATGCACATACATTCACATTATGTGTGACAGAGGTGTGTGTGTGTGTGTGTGTGTGTGTGTGTGTGTGTGTGTGTGTGTGTGTGGATGTATGTATGTATGTATTGCGTGCGTGCGCAAGCGCGCTTTCGTCTTCGTGTCCGTATGCGCGCGCGTGTTTGTTTGTTTGTTTGTTTGTTTGTTTGTGTGTGTGTGTGTGTGTGTGTGTGTGTGTGTGTGTGTGTGTGTGTGTGTGTTCTCTCGGGAATGTGGTGCACAAATTTGTGTGTAATGTTCGTTTTCGCCATGAAATAGAAAGATAATCCATTTTCGCGTCGTGTAACGGCCAAAGCTATTTGTTTTCTTCTTCTTCTTCTTCTTCTTCTTCTTCTTCTTCTTCTTCTCCTCCTCCTCCTCCTCCTCCTCCTCCTCCTCCCCCCTCCTCCTCTCCCTCCTCCTTCTCCTCTTCTTCTCACTGTTTTTGAATTTTTTTTTTTTTTTTTTAGCCACAGGAACATCCTCAACAGGGAGCGACAAAAACACAATCACCTGTCATTATTCAAGTTAAACACCACTGCCGTGAGCAGCAGTTAAGAAAAAAGGGAGGGAGGGAAAGAAGGGGGGTGGGGGGGGGGGACAGAAGTGGGGAGGAGGTGTGTTGGGGGAAGGAAACCCACTTCTCTGTTTCCCATACATCATCCTGTAAAAATTTTTTTAACTCTCTCCATACGAACGGCGAAAGAGACGACGTCAACAGCGTTTCACCCCACTTACCATCATCAAAATATTGCAAGCGGAAGGCTCTTATACTGGAGAGGTGAATGTTGACAAAGAATACCACAATTCTGACGACGGAAGCTAAAGGTTGGGTCATTCAGACACCCACTGGACATCCGAGGGGTCTGTGTAGAGGAGAAGAGAGGACTGGCCGTACTGAGTGAGTTAATGTGACGCAGGCACGAACTCGGAAGGGTTTTATTGCATTGTGTTGCGTTGTACCATGTTGTATTGCGTTGTATTGTCTTGAATTGTGTTGTATTGTATTGTGTTTTGTTGGATTGCATTGAGTTGTATCATATTGCATTGCGTTGATTCATATTGAATTTTGTAGCATTGCATTGCGTTGCATCATATTGTATTGCGTTGTATTGTATTGAATTATGTTGTATTGTATTGAATTATGTAGTATTGCATTGTATTGCGTTGTATCATATTGTTTTGCGTTGTATTGTATTGTATTGTGTTGCAGTGTATCGTATTGTTTTGTTGCATTGTATTGCGTTGCATCATACTGTATTGCGTTGTATTGTATTGTGTTGTATTGCATTGCATTATATTGTATTATGTTACAGTGTATCGTATTGTTTTGTTGCATTGTATTGCGTTGCATCATATTACATTGCGTTGTATTGTATTGTGTTGCATTGTGTTGTATTGCATTGCATTATATTGTGTTGTACTGTGTTGCATTGTATCGTATTGTGTTTTGTTGCATTGTATTGCGTTGCATCATATTGCATTGTGTTGTATTGTATTGTGTTGTACTGTGTTGCATTGTATCGTATTGTGTTTTGTTACATTGTACTGCGTTGCATCATATTATATTGCGTTGTATTGTATTGTGTTGTAATGTATTGTATTGTATTGTATTGTATTGTATTGCATTGTGTTGTATTGTATGGTATTGTGTTTTGTTACATTGTATTCCGTTGCATCATACTGTATCGCGTTGTATTGTATTGTGTTGTAATGTATTGTATTGTATTGCATTGTGTTGTGTTGTACTGTGTTGTGTTGTATAGTATCATGTTTTGTTGCATTGAATTGCGTTGCATAGTATTGCATTGCTTTGTATTGTATTGTGTTGTATTGTATTGAATTGTATTATGTTGTACTATGTTGTATCGTATTGTGTTTTGTTACATTGTACTGCGTTGCATCATATTATATTGCGTTGTATTGTATTGTGTTGCATTGTGTTGTGTTGCATTCTGTTACATGTATTGTAGTATATTGTATTGTGCTGTACTGTGTTGTATCGTATTGTGTTTTGTTGCATCATATTGCATTGCGTGGTATTGTATTATGCTGCATTGCATTCCATGCATTGTATTGTATTGTGTTGTGTTGTGTTGCATTGTATTGTGTTGTACTGTGTTGTATCGTATCGTTTTGTGTTTTATTGCATTGCATTGCGTAGTATTGTCTTCTCTCCTTGATTTTTGTTTCCATTTTTTTTGTTTTTGTTAATTTTTTTTCACCACCAACGGAACTTTCCTGATGTTTCTGTGAAAAAAAAACACTTCTAAAATCCCTCCCCCCACCCCCACTCCCCCACACACACCCACAAAAAAACGACAACAAAAAACAAAAACAACAACAACAAAAGAACCACACTCCTACCCAACACGCACATGAGCAGGAAGAGGAACAGGAGGAGGAAGAGGAGGAAGAGGAGGAGGAAGACGAAGAAGACGAAGAAGAAGAAGAAGAAGAAGAAGAAGAAGAAGAAGAAGAAGAAGAAGAAGATTGATTGATTGATTGAATCTTTAATGGGTAAAGAATTAGGCACAGTAAAGGCCTTTTTATAATTCTGCCCATTTAACGACACAAAACATTAAAAAAATGAATAAATAAAGAACGACACAAAACATAAAAATAAAGAAGAAGAAGAAGAAGAAGAAGAAGAAGAAGAAGAAGGGCGAGAACGAAAAAACCCAAAACAAAACAAACAAACACACAAAAAAAAAAAAATCAAGAAGGGAACCAAGCAAAGTCGTCGTTCCATCCATCCATCCATCCATCCATCCATCCATCAATCAAGTCCAACCACTCATTGATAAACCAGACCGAATCTAGGACAGGAAACGGAAATATTTGCCTTCTTCATAGGGGGCGCAGCTGCTGGCCGCAGATACAATACAACTGGCCACGCAACGGGGAGATCATCTGTTCAAGGGTGACAATGAAGATTCCCCCCCCCCCCCCCACCCCCACCCTCCAGATTTACCATTCCTTTTCAGAGTTACACACTGTTTCAATCAATGTCAGTGGGTAAATGTTTTGCGGAGTTGATAGATGGTTGCAGTTGGAACCTATCTTTTCCGGTCTGAATGTTTTCCCTTCATCACAAAAACAAAAAAAGGAAAGAAGATCAAGAATGGAATACAGACTAGGATAGAGACAGAGATGGAAAGAGAGATGGAGATGGAGATGGTGACGGTTACACACACACACACACACACACACACACACACACACAGAGACGGAGACAGAGACAGAGAAATGCATGCATCACTATAAAAGCAGATCCCCAAAATCGAGTGGGGTGTAACAGAAAACAAAGAAAGAAACAGGAAGCTCGCGTAAAAAAACAGCAACAACAACCAAACGCACGCACACACACACACACACACACACACACACGCGCGCGCGCGCACGCACACACACACACACACAAGCACACACACACACACACACACACACAAACACACACACACACATACACACACACACACACACACACACACACACACACACACACACACACACACACACACACACACACACACACACACACACACACACACACACACACATATACACATACATACGCACACACACACACACACACACACACACACACACACACACACACACATATTTTTTTTTTCTTTTTTTTTCTGCTAGCCCCTGACAGGCTGATGACCTGAAGGCTGACTCTATCTCCACCCCACCCCCTTTTTCCCCCTAACCCCCTGCACTCTCCTTGGATTATGGCATAACATGGCCTACATACTTTCTGAAGAGTACAGGAGCCAGCCCGCGGATTGTGTGTGTGTGTGTGTGTGTGTGTGTGTGTCTGTGTGTGTCTGTATGTGTGTGCATTGTGGGAGCTGGGGAATGTGTGTGTGTGTGTGTGTGTGTGTGTGAATATTTGTCTATAAGTGTATGTGCCTGAGTGTATGTGTGCTCCTGTGTGTGTGTGTGTGTGTGTGTGTGTGTGCGCGTGTCTGTATGTGTGTGCATTGTGGGAGCTGGGGAATGTGTGTGTGTGTGTGTGTGTGCCTGCGTGCGCGCTCGAGTGTGTCTGTGTGTGCGTGTGTGTGTGAATATTTGTGTATAAGTGTATGTGCCTGAGTGTATGTGTGCCCCTCTGTGTGTGTGTGTTTGCGTACGTGCGCGCGTGTGTGCGTGAGTGTGTGTGTGTGTGTGTGTGTGTGTGTGTGTGTGTGTGTGTGTGTGTGTGTGTGTGTGTGTGTGTGTGTGTGTGCGCGCGCGCGCGCGCGCGCGTGGGTGGTGTGTGCATGTATGTCTGTGTGTATGTCAGTGTGTGTGCGTCTGTATGCCCGCGTTCCTACGTTCGTGATCACGTAGACACCTACCCAACCCCCACCCCCACCCAGCTGAATGGAAGAAGAAAAGAAAAAGACAACTGTAGTAGCAGAGTTCCCAAAGTGGAAAGCAATCAGACGTCCGATCTGTCTGGTCCATTCCAGAAGCTCACGGTTCAGCCAGTCCTGGGCACTGCAGAGTCCTGACAGCTCTGTGATGACATCACAGGGGGGAGAGGCGGGGGTGGGGTGGGGGTGGGGGGGGGATGAGATGAGGACGTCTGCTTCTGCGAGGTCGGTGTGAGCAACCCACATCTTACTTACTGTACAATGCAGATCAGCGAACACTGATCTCAAACGGGCGCAAAAGCCGTGTGGTTAAAGTGTCGGACTTTCCCATCTGAGGGTCTCCAGTTCGAATCTCGGTAACGGCGCCTGGTTGGTAAAGGGTGAAGATTTTTTTTTTTTTTCGAACTCCCAGGTCAACATATATGCAGACCTGCTTGAGTCTGAACCCCCTACGTGTGTATACGCACGCAGAAGATCAAACACGCGCGTTGAAGATCATGCAATCCACGTCAGTATCCGATGGGTTATGGAAACAAGAACATACCCAGCATACACACCCCCGAAAACGGAGTATGGCTACCTACATGACGGGGTAAATAAACAAAACGGTCGTACACGTAAAATGTTAAATGTTACATGTTTGTCGGAGTGTGTAGGTGTGCGTGCCTGACATCTGATTGAATGACACAGGAAACAAATGATGAGCGCCCAATGGCAGTCGTCAGTCGGCTCTACCCAGGTAGGCAGCTTGTTGTGTAAATGAATCCGTGTTTGTAAAGCGCTTAGAGCTTGGTCTCCGACCGAGGATAGGCGCTGTACAAGTATCCATATCAATCAATCAATTGGTTGCAGTCACCGCCGTTTGCTGAAAATTCTGCTTCATTTCACAACAATGTCCCCCCCCCCCCCACACACCCCAAAAAAAGAAAACAAAACAGGTTTCAAAGTGGTCCTTATCTTTACTCT
>NC_134898.1:46186340-46201340 GCF_041734735.1 Babylonia areolata | reverse complement strand
CAGCGTTTCACCCCAATTACCACCATCAAGATATTGCAAGGGGAAGGCTCTTATACTGAAGAGGTGAATGTTGACAAAGATTACCACAATTCTGACGACGGAAGCTAAAGGTTGAGTCATTCAGACACCCACTGGACATCTGAAGGGTCTGTGTAGAGGAGAAGAGATGACTGGCCGTACTGAGTGAGTTAACACTGATCATTCGGAGTGTGACCTGTTGGCTCTTGGGCTTCCTCAGAACAAGTCTTGGAGTGAAGGCCTAGAGGTAACGCGTCCGCCCAGGAAGCGAGAAAATCTAAGCGGACTAGTTCGAATCACGGCTCAGCTGCCGATATTTTCTCCCCCTCCACTAGACCTTGAGTGGTAGTCTGGACACTTAGTCATTCGGATGAGACGATAAACCGAGCTTCCGTGTGCAGCATGCACTTAGCGCACGTAAAAGAACCCACGGCAACAAAAGGGTTGTTCCTGGCAAAATTCTGTAGAAAAATCCACTTCGATAGGAAAAACAAATAAAACTGCAGCAGAAAAAAAAGGGTGGTGGCTGTAGTGTAGCGACGCGCTCTTCTTGGGGAGAGCAGCCCGAATTTCACACAGAGAAGTCTGTTGTGAAAAGATGAAATACAAAATACAAACAAGGTTAAACGTGCCATACCCCCACCGGGGCGGCGAATTCATTTCCGTTGTGTCCAGGCGAGTAGAATAGCTGTGGCATTGGGTGAGCGAGGTCTGCAGAAAGTTTCCTTCACTCAGATGGCTCGTGGACCAATAATCATCACCTTTCAACATTGGGTTATGCTGCTGTCAGGCATCTGCCTAGTTGATGGGGTGGAGCGTATATGGATTTGTCCGAACGCAGTGACACCTCCTTGAGAAACCGAAACTGAAACTGAAACCGTTTACACAAGTTTAGGAATTCAGTCTTATTACACTTGACTACTCTTCTCCACTGTCACGAAGAGAGTTTCAGTTTCAGTTTCAGTTTCAGTAGCTCAAGGAGGCGTCACTGCGTTCGGACAAATCCATATACGCTACACCACATCTGCCAAGCAGATGCCTGACCAGCAGCGTAACCCAACGCGCTTAGTCAGGCCTTGAGAAAAAAGAAAAGAAAAAAAGGTGAATAAATAATAGATAAGCTTACATAACTAACTAACTAACTAAATAACTAAATAAATAAATAATAATTATGATATAAAAAAGTACGTAGTAATGATAATAATAATAAATAATAAATAATAATAATAATAATAATAATAATAATAATAATAATAATAATAATAATAAAAATAAATAAATAAGACAACAATGATGATAAATAAGCAAATAAATGTAAAACATGAAGACACACATTTACGCATACACCCACACATGCATAACAGATATGCACCAAACATGCAGTTTCACAGATATGAAAGCACAGTCAAATACATATAAACGTACATGAGCTCCAACACACACACACATTACCCTGCACCTCCTCTACCCACCTATGAAGAGAGGTAGGGATAGAGACATCAGGTAACAAACCAACGTGGATTCGCATTCACGCCATTGAACATACAGAAGTTCCCTGAGTGATCTACAATTGTATTACTCTTTTTATCACAACAGGTTTCTCTGTGTGAAATTCGTGCTGCTCTCTCCACGGAGAGCGCGTCGCTTCACTGACAACGCCACTTTGTGTGTGTGTGTGTGTGTGTGTGTGTGTGTGTGTGTGTGTGTGTGTGTGTGTGTGTGTGTGTGTTTCCTGCCTGCAATTTTATTTGTTTTCCTATCCAAGTGGATTTTTTTACAGAATTTTGCCAGCGACAACAACCCTTTTGTTGCCGTGGGTTCTTTTAAGTGCGCTAAATGCATGCTGCACACGGGACCTCGGTTTATCATCTCATCCGAATGACTAGCGTCCAGACCACCACTCAAGGTCCAGTGGAGGTGGAGAAAATACTGGCGACGCCGGAGTGATTCGAACCAGTGCGCTCAGATTCTCTCGCTTCCTTGGCGTTACCTCTAGGCCAACACTGCACGATGAATGAATACGATGAATAGGTTTTAGGGACGTCAAATAGTCAAATAGTAATTTTGTGTGTGTGTGTGTGTGTGTGTGTGTGTGTGTGTGTGTGTGTGTGTGTGTGTGTGAAAATCTATTTCATTGGGAGACAGACAGACAGAAAGACAGACACAGAGAGTTTATGTATTTACGAGGACACTTTTCAGTGATTGTAGACCACGTCTGTACAATTTGCCCAAGAATTTATACATTGGGGAAAATATTACATACAATGCGTCAATTTTTTTTATATATACAATTTGGTCCAAGTACCATCTTAAAAAAAAAAAGAAAAAAAAAAAAGATTCCATCCATGTTCGTGTTCTGATATTTTATTGCAAAGATCGCTAAACAAAATTCGCGAAAACGATATTTTCCATGGATGATAATAATAATAATAATAATAATAATAATAATAATAATAATAATAATAATAATGGATACTTACATAGCACACTATCCAGAAATCTGCTCTGGGTGCTTTACAAAAACGCTTTTGTTAACATAAAACATCATATCTATGTTACATACACACACCAAAATGTGACTACACACACACACACACACACACACACACACATACACATACACACACACACACACACGCGCACACACACAAACACACGCTGCATACATACATTTTAACATACATGTGTATCTAACAGCTACCATAACACATACGCAAACATAGGCAGGCACAAACTTACATAAACACACGCACACGCACACACAATACACATTGGATGATGATAAGCAGAAAGGTTCGTGGCGCTCTGGGAAAATCATCGATCAGTGTATTTGTCCAACATACGTGCTTTGGGCCAAGGGAAAAAAAAAACCATTCAAAAAGAACTGTTTACCCAGATATTATTGAACCCGTCCAAACCTCGTTGAATTCCACTTAACTGGAAGAAAAAAAACAACAACAAAAGATTATTGTTGAAACTTAAATCCTTTATCTCTTCAGGTGTGTGTGTGTGTGTGAGTGAGTATGTATTGCACTGAATGGTGATCAGCAAGTGTTTTAGTGTGCATGGCCCATCAAAACAGAAAGGAGTGAGATGTCATCACCCTTTCCTCACATAGGCTTTCCTATTCACACTGTCCTCTTCTCATCACTTGACAACGGGCCTATGGTCCGAAACGTCGTGTAAAAACAAAGAGGATTCAGCCACCACCAAACAGGTTTTTATAAACTTTATTTTTTTTGTATTTGAAGAATCCTGCAGTCATTTTTGTCTTCTTCCCTCTTCAGTACTTTTTTTTTCTGTCGCTAGGAAAAATTACTGTTATTGTGTATCAATTTGCTTCTTTGCTCAATTGGGATCAGTAGTTTGTTTATTTCATTCATTTATTTTTTGTTTTGTTTTGACATAACTCTTTCTGTTTTTATGGCATGTAAAACTAAGCATGTGTTCAGTGTTTCAATACCCGTGGTCGGTACATCAAATAAACTTTTTGCCTTTACAAGTGGACAGTCGGGTATTTGAAGTCGCGAGTAAAACACAAACTGCATACAGTTAGCAGCTGAAGTGAATGAAAGCTATGGCTGACGAAAAGAGAGATGATGTTATATCATGAAGAGGTAGCTGCAATCATGAAGATGAATTCGCCAGAAGGTGTCTAGAATCGTCAGGATTCTGCTCGGCTACAGGAGACTCCTTTTTTTTCCAGAAAGATTCTTCTGAAGCCTGCAAGCAAGAGGGAGGAAGGGGGTGGGGGGAGTTGGAATTTTGTGAGCTGCTGCTGAAGATTTTATAGGAGCGTGATTCCAAATACCTCAACACCTCAAGGAAATCACCTTCTTCTTCTTCTTTTTCCACTACTACTACTACTACTACTACTTCTTCTTCTTTCTCCTCCTCCTCCCCCTCTTCTTCCTCCTCATCCTTCTTCTTCCTTCTCCTCCTCCTTCTACTTCTTTTTCCTTCTCCTTCTCCTCCTCCTTCTTCTTCTTTCTCCTCCTCCTCCTCTTCCTCCTCATCCTCCTTCTTCTTCGTTCTCCTCCTCCTTCTACTTCTTCTTCTTCTCCTTCTCCTCCTCTTCTTCCTTCTTCTTCTTCTTTCTCCTCATCTTCCTCCTCCTCCTCCTTCTACTTCTTCTTCTTTCTCCTTCTCCTCCTCTTCTTCCTTCTTCTTCTTCTTCTTTCTCCTCATCTTCCTCCTCCTCCTCCTCCTTCATCTTGTTGTTGTTGTTGTTCTTCTTCTTGTTCTTCTTCTTCTTCTCCCTCAACTTTGTGAAGAGTCCTTTGGACATCGCACAGAACTGTTCACCAGATTTCTCCAGGTCTGTTGGTTGTGTGTCAAAGCCTGGGTCTCTTCAAGTGAAATCACTACAGGCAGCGAAGCCCGAGAAAACCACTGCGACACACTCTCAAAACCAGGTTATGCTTGCGAACATTGGAGAGTCACTTTTTTAGATGGCTCCTTGGCGCCACTCTGCAAGTAAAAACTCTCTCTGCACGATTTTCTTTTATCAACGAAATGGGAGTGGGAGTTGTATGTTGCAAACATTGCACAAGCCCGATGACAACGATCACTTGGGAATCATGAAAGGGGGTCGAGCACTTTACGAGTTTAAAGAAATAATTATGTAACAGTGCGTCGAGCAAACAGTGGTGGGGTTGAATATTCCATTACATGAAAAAGTATCTGCCCACAAGTCTTGCACAAGAAAGTTTCAGTTTCATTGTCAAAGCGTGCATGATCCATACACGCTACACCACGAAAAAACAACAACAACAAAAACAAAAAAAAAAACCAACCAACAGATGCCTGACGTTAGAATAAACCAAACACCCTGGTTAGGCGTTAAGAACGTACCCTATGTTTGTATGAAACATTACTATAAAATGATACAAAATCAATGAAAAATAGTTTCAGTTTCAGTTTCACTTTCACAAGGAGGCGTCACTGCGTTCGGACAAATCCATACACGCTACACCACATCTGTTGAGCAGATGCCTGACCAGCAGCATAACCCAACGCGCTTAGTCAGGCCTTGAGTGCATGCTTACATATTTGTGTACCTATGAAAGTGGATTTCATTTTACGTAATTTCGCCAGAGGACAACACTCTCGTTGCCATGGGTTCTTTTTCAGTGCGCCAAGTGCGTGCTGCACACGGGACCTCGGTTTATCGTCTCATCCGAAAGACTAGACGCTCAGTTTGATTTTCCAGTCAAACTTAGGAGAAAGGGCGAGAGCGGGATTCGAACCCACACCCTCACGGACTCTCTGTATTGGCAGCTGAGCGTCTTAACCATTCTGCCACCTTCCTCCTATGAAAAATGAAAAATAAGTAAACCAAGTATAAAGAAAAAAAAAAAGAAAAAAAATAGTAAATGCATCAAAATATAATTGAATGAAAGACACATTTGAAGCAAATGATCGGAATAAAATCTTGATGGATCAAAGTGTATTAATTTGAAGCTATAGATATCATTTTCCAAACAGACACAGCAAGAGAATATGTCGGTTAGCCAACAAAAAGGTCACACAGTGGGCTTGATTAATCAAGGAGTATATTAACTCACTGATTACGGCCAGTCCTCTCTTCTCCTCTACACAGACCCCTCGGATGTCCAGTGGGTGTCTGAATGACCCAACCTTTAGCTTCCGTCAACATATCACCTCTTCAGTGTAAGAGCCTTCCACTTGCAATATTTTGATGATGGTAATTGGGGTGAAACGCTGTTAACTCTCTCCATACGAACGGCGAAAGAGACGACGTTAACAGCGTTTCACCCCGATTAACATCATCAAAATATTGCAAGCGGAAGGCTCTTATACTGAAGAGGTGAATGTTGACAAAGAATACCACAATTCTGACGACGGAAGCTAAAGGTTGGGTCATTCAGACACCCACTGGACATCCGAGGGGTCTGTGTAGAGGAGAAGAGAGGACTGGCCGTAATCAGTGAGTTAACGTAGTCTCTTTCGCCGTTCGTATGGAGAGAGTTAAGCTGTAATTATTTTTTCCACAGACATATCAAAAAATAAAATCTTGATTAATCAAGGAGTATTAATTTGAAGCTATTGATATACTTTTTCCATGGACAGACAGACAGAAAGAGAACCTGTCTGTCAGCCAACGAAAGGGTCATGGTGATCCCTCCCCGTCCTTCTCCAGATGAACTCCTTTCTGCCCACACACCTTCCAGACGGGCGCAATAGCCGAGTGGTTAAAGCGTTGGACTTTCAATCCAAGGGTCCCGGGTTCGAATCTCGGTAATGGCGCCTGGTGGGTAAAGGGTGGAGTTTTTTTTTTTTTTTCTCGGTCTTCCAGGTCAACATATGTGCACACCTGCTAATGTCTTAACCCCTTCGTGTTTATACTGACGCAGAAGATCAAATACGCACGTTAAAGATCCTGTAATCCATGTCAGCCTTATGGGAATTAACGGGAGCAGCTTTTGACATTCAATATTGTGACATTAAGAAAGATGAAAATCCCAATATACTGGCTTCTCGAGTCAAAACACACTGGTCTGAAACATACCCCAACCACTTAAAAATATATACAGACGGTTCTGTTCTAGAAAATCAGTTTGCTGGTTCTGGATATGCAATTCCTGCTTTGAAAATTGAAAAGTCATATCATATTGGAAAGGGCTTCTCAATTTTTACAGCTGAATTAATTGCCATCCTTATGGCATTAACATATCTAATTGATCTGCCCCTAAACTTCATTAATGTTTTATTTTTTGTGTCGATTCAAAATCAGTTCTGCACTCTATCAAATCAGGTTGTACGAACATTAATTATAACATCATTTTTGAAATAAGATTTTTGATTCACTGTATTCAAATTAGAGGAACTAATATTGGAATGTGCTGGATTCCCTCACACTGTGGGCTTTTGTCTATTGAACGTGCAGATCATCTTGCAAAGCTTGGAGCTAAAAACGCTTTAAATGCAATTGAACTTCCTCATCGTTTATCATCATCTGAAATGTGTAATATTGTTGAAAGAAATATGCAAAATTCCTTTCTGTCTTTAGAAGTTAACACTTCTGCCTTATTAAATGCTAAATGAACTGGCAGGGCTGTTAAGAGCATGGCATTTAGGTTATTATTAAATGTCCCATACACAAAATATTGTGAAAATATTGAATGCATTTGCGAGGGACGTTTAACGGTAGAGCACGTTTTAACCCGCTGTTTAGTAATGAAACCTTTTTTGCCTCCAGAAATTACGGAACACGTGTTACCAGTTTCAAATGTTAACATTTTTTGGAAAAAGTTATATATTTCAAACTGTTCTTTATTAAAGTTAGCTAGTTATGTGTTAAATAGTCCAGTTGGTTGTTTATTGTAGGTCCCCACATGAATCTCTTTAAAAAAAAAAAAAAATCTACAGAAGTAGCGCATACAATATTTGATTTTTTTCCGAATCCCGCTTCCCCCGTCCCGCCTCTCACACACACCCTTCCAATATTGTGTTTTTTCTTTCTCCAATCACTGACACTCACCTCTCCATTTTAGAATTTGTACCGTACTCTATCTTTTCCACATTCTGTTCTCTCTGTCTGTCTGCCTGTCTGTTTGTCTGTCTGTCTGTCTCTCTTCCTTTCTTAGTCCCCTCCCCCTTGCTACCCCCCCCCCTCCGCACCTCAACCACCCCCCTTTTCATTCGAATATACAGAAATGTCGATTTCTAATTAATACTAACAATCATCACAATGCTAGGAATGATAATAATCCAAATAATAATAATAATAATATCATTTATTTTCAGTCTAATATCATCATCTTAGATGAACAGACTATAAATAAATAAACGAATAAACGAACTTCGGTGGGTTATATAAACAAGAACATACCCAGTATGCACCCCCCCCGCCCCCCCGAAAACGGAGTATGGCTGCCTACATGGCGGGGTAAATATACAAAATGGTCATGCACGTAGAATATTACATGTCTGTCTGTTTGTATGTGTGCGTGACAGAAATCTGATTGAATGACACAGGAAACGAATGATGAGCGCCCAAATGGAGGCCAGTCAGTCGGCTCTAACCCAAGGAAAGCAACCTGTAGTGCAAATGACCCTGAGTTTGTAAAGCGCTCAGAGCTTGGTCTCCGACCGAGGACAGGCGCCTATGTAAGTATCCATATCAAAATCAAAATCAAAATCAAGACAACTGCAAAGCCCCTCACCCCCCCAAGCCCCCTCCCACGACCTCCATCCCCCAGACACCACCTCCCCGCCCCCCAACCCCAACCACCACTGTTCCTCTAGTGTCTGTCACGTAATACCCCTGGAAACCCATCGATCGCATCTCTTACGACTGACTAAGAAACTGCAGAAGTGTATGGAAGCCAAGGGCTGCTTCCAACAACCGGAGTGAATTGTTTCGAGCGGTCGGTGTTGAGTCTACGACGTATGTGTCTCTGGTTTTATTTTCATTGGAAAGTGCTTTGTGTGTGTGTGTGTGTGTGTGTGTGTGTGTGTGTGTGTGTGTGTGTGTGTGTGGTTGTGCATGTATGTGTCTGTATGTGTGTGTGTGTGTGCACTGGTGTCCAGTTTTGTCTTGATGTCGCCCACAAGTACGTTTACACACACAAACACACACACTCACACACGCACACACACACACGCACGCACGCATGCACGTACATACACACATCCCAAATGCAAACACACACAACAAAAAGCACCACACACACACACACACACACACACACACACACACACACACACGAAATATACACCCCCACCCCCACATACCTCCTCTCTCCCTACCCCCACCACCACCCCATCCACACACACACACACACACACACACACACACACAAACCCCCGTGTCCACCGATATTCACAACCTGTAGTGGAGACAAACAAAAATCGAAAAGACAAGCGCACAGAATAGACAGAGGAGAAGAAAAGAAAATCCCTGAGCTAATGGCATGTTTACCACATCATCACACCGTCATTAGTGTCCCCACAAAACGGAGCGGTAGTGCACGTGCTGCTCGCTTTCTCATCGACTGGGGGCTTGCACGCGCGCTTCGGTCGCGTCGCGCGATCGCTCGCTGATCCCCAGGAAGTCAACAGATTACCCCGCCGCCTTGTTTTCAAGCTGGGTCCCTGTTAGTGAGTGAGTGGTTGTTGTCTGGGGACGGGGGGGGGGGGATGGTGGAGGTGGGTGGTTCTGGTGAATTAAGGGGTGAGGGGAGGCAAAATTGTCCCAGTTCGTGAGTGAGTGGTTGTCGATGTTTGGGGATGGGGGTGTGTTGTGGATGGTGGAGGTGGGTGGTTCTGGTGACTTAAGGGGTGAGGGAAGACAAAATTGTCCCTGTCAGTGAGTGAGTTGTTGTCGTTGTTTGGGGATGGGGGGTGTGTTGGCGAGGGTGGAGGTAGGTGGTTCTGGTGAATTAAGGGGTGAGGGGAGGCAAAATTGTCACCATCAGTGAGTGAGTGGTTGTCGTTGTTTGGTGATGGGGGTGTGTTGTGGATGGTGGAGGTGGGTGGTTCTGGTGAATTAAGGGGTGAGGGGAGACAAAATTGTCCCCTTTAGTGAGTGAGTGGTTGTTGTTGTTTGGGGATTGGGGTGGTTGTGGATGGTGGTGGATGGTTTTGGTGAATTAAGGGGTGAGGTGAGGCAAAATTGTCCCAGTTAGTGAGTGAGTGGTTGTCGTTGTTTGGGGATGGGGGTGTGTTGGGGATGGTGGAGATGGGTGGCTTTGGTGAATTAAGGGGTGAGAGGAGACAAAATTGTCCCCGTCAGTGAGTGAGTGGTTGTCGTTGTTTGGGGATGGGGGTGTGTTGGGGATGGTGGAGGTGGGTGGTTCTGGTGAATTAAGGGGAGAGGGGAGACAAACTTGTCCCAGTCAGTGAGTGAGTGGTTGTCGTTGTTTGGGGATGGGGGTGTGTTGGGGATGGTGGAGGTGGGTGGTTCTGGTGACTTAAGGGGTGAGAGGAGACAACATTGTCCCCGTGAGTGAGTGAGTGGTTGTTGTTTGGGGATGGGTGTGTTGGGGATGGTGGAGGTGGGTGGTTTTGTTAAATTAAGGGGTGAGGGGAGACAAAATTGTCCCTGTCAGTGAGTGAGTGGTTGTCGTTGTTTGGGGATGGGGGGGGGGGGGTGTTGGGGATGGTGGAGGTGGGGGGTTCTGGTGAATTAAGGGGTGAGGGGAGACAAACTTGTCCCAGTCAGTGAGTGAGTGGTTGTCGTTGTTTGGGGATGGGGGTGTGTTGGGGAGGGTGGAGGTGGGTGGTTCTGGTGAATTAAGGGGTGAGGGGAGGCAAAATTGTCACCATCAGTGAGTGAGTAGTTGTCGTTGTTTGGGGATGGGGGTGGTTGTGGATGGTGGAGGTGGGTGGTTCTGGTGAATTAAGGGGTGAGGGGAGGCAAAATTGTCACCATCAGTGAGTGAGTAGTTGTCGTTGTTTGGGGATGGGGGGTGTTGTGGATGGTGGAGGTGGGTGGTTCTGGTGAATTAAAGGATGAGGGAAGACAAAATTGTCCCCGTCAGTGAGTGAGTGGTTTGTTGTTGTTTGGGGATGGGGGTGGTTGTGGATGGTGGAGGTGGGTGGTTCTGGTGACTTAAGGGGTGAGTGGAGACAAAATTGTCCCCGTTACTGAGTGAGTGGTTGTCATTGTTTGGGGATGGGGGTGTGTTGGGGATGGTGGAGGTGGGTGGTTCTGGTGAATTAAGGGGTGAGGGGAGACAAAATTGTCCCCGTTACTGAGTGAGTGGTTGTCGTTGTTTGGGGATGTGGGTGTGTTGGGGATGGTGGAGGTGGGTGGCTTTGGTGAATTAAGGGGTGAGAGGAGACAAAATTGTCCCCGTCAGTGAGTGAGTGGTTGTCGTTGTTTGGGGATGGGGGTGTGTTGGGGATGGTGGAGGTGGGTGGTTCTGGTGAATTAAGGGGTGAGGGGAGACAAAATTGTCCCCGTCAGTGAGTGAGTGGTTGTCGTTGTTTGGGGATGGGGGTGGTTGGGGATGGTGGTGGATGGTTTTGGTGAAGTAAGGGGTGAGAGGAGACAAAATTGTCCCCGTTAGTGAGTGAGTGGTTGTCGGTGTTTGGGGATGGGGGTGTGTTGGCGAGGGTGGAGGTAGGTGGTTCTGGTGAATTAAGGGGTGAGAGGAGACAAAATTGTCCCCGTGAGTGAGTGAGTGGTTGTTGTTTGGGGATGGGGGTGTGTTGGGGATGGTGGAGGTGGGTGGTTCTGGTGAATTAAGGGGTGAGGGGAGACAAAATTGTCCCCTTTAGTGAGTGAGTGGTTGTTGTTGTTTGGGGATGGGGGGTGTTGTGGATGGTGGAGGTGGGTGGTTCTGGTGAATTAAGGGGTGAGGGGAGACAAAATTGTCCTCGCCTGTGAGTGAGTGGTTGTGTTGTTTGGGGATGGGGGTGGTTGTGGATGGTGGAGGTGGGTGGTTTTGGTGAATTAAGGGGAGAGGGGAGACAAAATTGTCCCCGTCAGTGAGTGAGTGGTTGTCGTTGTTTGGGGATGGGGGGTGTTGGGGATGGTGGAGGTGGGTGGTTCTGGTGAATTAAGGGGTGAGGGGAGACAAAATTGTCCCCGTCAGTGAGTGAGTGGTTGTCGTTGTTTGGGGGTGGGGGTGGTTGTGGATGGTGGAGATGGGTGGCTTTGGTGAATTAAGGGGTGAGAGGAGACAAAATTGTCACCATCAGTGAGTGAGTGGTTGTCGTTGTTTGGGGATGGGGGTGTGTTGTGGATGGTGGAGGTGGGTGGTTCTGGTGAATTAAGGGGTGAGGGGAGACAAAATTGTCCCCGTCAGTGAGTGAGTGGTTGTCGTTGTTTGGGGATGGGGGTGTGTTGGGGATGGTGGAGGTGGGTGGTTCTGGTTAATTAAGGGGTGAGTGGAGACAACAGGGGGAGGAATGGGGAAACATGGAGAGGTCTCCCTCTTTTTCTCTCGCTCTCTCTTTCTCTCTTCGTCGGTCTGTCTGCTGTGTCTGTCTTTCTCTGTCTGTCTGTCTCTGTCTCTATCTGTCTGTCTGTCTGTCTGCCTTGTCTGGCTGTCTGTCTTGTCTGGCTGTCTGTCTGTTTGGCTCTCTCTCTGTGCCTCTGTCTCTGTCGCTGTTTCTGCATATTTTTTGCTCCAAGATATGTCCATCAGTTGGCTGTCTCTCTCTCTGTATCTCTGTCTCAGTCTCTTTCTCTCTCTCTCTCCCTCTCTCTCTCATTCTACATCTCCCTGTCTCTCTTCTTTGCCTCTGTCTGTTTCTTTCTCACCATCTCTGTTTCTCTGTCTGTTTGTGCATTGTTGGCTCTCTCTGTCTCTGTCTCTGCATCTATCTCTCTCTCTGTCTTTGTCTCTGTCTGTTTGTGCATTGTTGACTCTCCCTGTCACTGTCTCTGCATGTATCTCTATCTCTCTCTCTCTCTGTCTTTGTCTCTGTCTGTCTGTGCATTGTTGGCTCTCCCTGTCTCTGTCTTTGCATCTATCTCTGTCCCTCTCTCCGTCTGTCTCTGTTTGTGCATTGTTGGCTCTCTCTGTCTCTGTCTCTGCATCTATCTCTGTCTCTCTGTGTCTGTCTCTGTCTCAGTCTCACACACATGTACATATACATATGCACACACATGCAGACACACAGAGAGACATGGACAGAGACAGACAGAGACAGACAGACACAGACAGACAGAGAGACAGACAGAGAGACAGAGAAAAGGCAGACAAGAGAGGCAGAGGATTTTCTTTTTGTGGAGAAGAAACATAAAGGCTAGCGGCGCGCCCATCAGTCTAGGATCAATAATCAGTTCAAAATAACTACTGCCTTCAGCAGATGAAGCAACTCACTTCTGGGGGGCCTCAGCCAGGATCACTACCCCGCTTTGTGCCCGTTATTCATTGTCATCCTCTTACTGGGCATGACAATAGTTTCGTCCTCACAGAATGAGTTCGTTTGTGGCCACACACACACACACACACACACACACACACACACACACACACACACACACACACACACACACACACACACACACACACACGCACGCACACGCACACACACACACACACACACACACACGCACACACGCACACACACACACACACACACACACACACACACACACACACACACACACACACACACCTGCGAGCCTAACTCTATTCCTTTTCCATCTACTTGCATGTTTTCCCCCATTTCTAACAACAACCAAAACAACAGTAATGATGATAATGATAATGGCAACAACAACAACAACAACAACAATAATAATAATAATAATAATAATAATAATAATAATAATAATAATAATAATAATAATTACAACAACAACAATAAACAACAACAATAACAATAATTAGAAGAAGAAGAAGAAGACGACGAAGAATGAGTGAATGAATGAATGAATGAATGAGTGAACACACACACACACACACACACACACACACACACACACACACACACACACACACCTGCGAGCCTACCTCTATTCCTTTTCCATCTACTTGCATTTTTTCCCCATTTCTAAAAAACAACCAAAACAACAATAATGATGATAATGATAATGGCAACAACAACAACAACAACAATACTACTACTACTACTACTACTACTACTACTACTACTACTACTACTACTACTACTACTACTAATAACAACAACAACAACAGCAACAATAAACAACAACAACAACAATAATTAGAAGAAGAAGACGAAGAATGAGTGAATGAATGAATGAATGAGTGAATACACACACACACACACACACACACACACACACACACACACACACACACACACACATACACACACACACACAACTGCGAGCCTACCTCTATTCCTTTCCCATCTACTTGCATTTTTTCCCCATTTCTAACAACCAAAACGACAGTAATGATGATAATGATAATGGCAACAACAACAACAACAACAATAATAATAACAAGAAGAAGAAGAAGAATGAGTGAATGAATGAATGACTGTGTGTGTGTGTGTGTGTGTGTGTGTGTGTGTGTGTGTGTGTGTGTGTGTACATATATGAAGAAGAAGAAAAAAAAAACTGCCTAGTAATTCAATTCCTAAGCTACATTCACTGTTCTACTACCTCTTCTTCTTCTCCTCATTATTACTATCACAATCATTATTATGAGAGAAAGACAAAAAGAGAGACAGAGAGAGGCAGAGTGAGAGAGACAGAGACAGAGAGAGAGCCAACTGATGAATACATCAGGCGCACAGGAAGGGGGGAAAAAAACCCACTAATGGCATGTTTACCACATCATCACACCGTCATTAGTGTCCCCCCAAGAGGAAGCATCGCACGTGCTGCTCGCTTTACTCATCGACTCGGTCTTGCACGCGCGCTTCGGTCGCGTGATCGCTGATCCCCAGAAAGTAAACAGATTACCCTGTCGCTTTGTTTTAAGCTCTCGCGAAGCATAGAGTGAGCTATTGCTGGTAGCGAGTGGGAGGGGTTTGGGATGACAGAGGGTAGTAGTAATTACGGAATAGAGGAGCAGAGCAAGGAAATTGGTGTGGCTGGGAAGGGAGCTGGACAGAACTATTGAAAGGAAGCTGTGACGGATGCAATAGCCGAATGGTTAAAGCGTTGAACTTTTCCATTTGAGGGTCTCGAGTTCGTATCTCGGTAACAGCGCCTGGTGGGTAAAGGGTGGAGATTTTTTTCCGATCTCCCAGGTCAACATATGTGCAGACCTGCTTGTGCCGGCCTGAACCCCCTTCGTGTGTTCGCAAGCAAAAGATCAAATACGCACGTTAACAGAGTATGGCTGCCTACGTGGCGGGGTAAAAACGGACATGTACGTAAATGCCCACTCGTGTACATACGAGTGAACGTGGGAGTTGCAGCCCATGAACGAAGAAGAAGAAGAAGAAGGAAAGTTGTGAGTGTGATGGGGAAGCTGAATGTGGGCAGTAAAGCCTAAAAACTGGTTAATTTAGCAGACAATGCCTGTATTGACAAACACTTATAAACATAGCAAATAAGTTTTTAAAAAAACAATCCCC
>NC_134898.1:46153840-46173840 GCF_041734735.1 Babylonia areolata | reverse complement strand
TTCATCTGGCTTCACTTCTTAACTATAACATTTTTATACATGCTCTTTATACAGTGGTATAACTTACCATTTATTTCGTTTTTTAAAAGGATAGACAGAAGCAGGCGGAGTTTATGAGGGAGAGGTGAGGGAGGGAGAGAAAGAGAGAGGGAGAGAGAGTGGGAGGGGAAGAGAGAGAAGGAGAGAGAGAGGTAGATAGAGAGAGAAGGGGGGCAGGGAGAGAGAGAAGGAGAAAGAGAGAGAGATAATGAGAGAGAGATAGAGTGAGGGGGAAAGAGAGAGGGGGGGAGAGAGAAGGAGAGAGAGAGAGGGAGAGAGAGAAGGAGAGAGAGAGGGAGAGAGAGGAGATAGAGGGGAAAAAGAAGAGAAGGAGAGAGAGAGAGAGGAGAGAGAGGGAGAAGGAGAAGGAGAGAGAGAGAGAGAGAGGGAGATAGAGAGAGGGGGAGAAAGAGAGAGAGATGGAGAGAGAGAAGGAGAGAGAGAGAGAGGGAGAGAGAGAAGGAAAGAGAGAGAGAGAGAGAGACAAACGGACGCACACAAAGACAGAGACAGACAGAGGCACGCACAGACAGAGATACTCAAAGACAGATAGACCAAAATAGACAGAAGGACAAACAAAAAGCGAGAGCGAGAGGGTGGGGGAGAGAGGGGTTGTGTCAGAGAAAAAGAGAGAGAGACAGATAGACAGCCAGTCAAACATTGAGGCAGAAACAGAGAGAAAGACATACAAACAGAGATACTGACAGAGAGAATGAGAGAAAGACATAGAGAGGAGGGGGGGTGGGGGACTGACAGAGAGAGACAGGGAAAAACAGAGAGACAGAATTAAAGAGACGCACAGACAGAGAGAAAGACAGTCTGACAGACATATGGAGACAGAGAAAAAGACAACTTGAGAGAGGGGGGACAGAGAGAGGGAGAGAGAGGGGGGGGGGGGTGGAGAGAGAGAGAGGGAGAGAGAGACTGAGATGGGGAAGGGAGAATGAGAGAAAGAGAGGTGGGGAGAGAGAGGGAGAGAGAGAAAAAAGAGAGAGAGACAGAGAGACACAGATAGAGAAGAGAGATTGAGATGGGGAAGGGTGAGAGAGGGAGAGAGAGAGGGAGGGGAGAGAGAGAGGGAGAGAGAGATTGAGATGGGGAAGGGAGAATGAGAGAGAGAGAGGTGGGGAGAGAGAGGGAGAGAGACAGACATACACAAAGAGAGAGAAAAAGAGAGAGGCAGAGAGACATAGAGAGAGGAGAGAGATTGAGATGGGGAAGGGTGAGAGAGAGAAAGAGAGAGAGGGAGAGAGAGAGAGAGAGAGAGAGAGAGAGAGAGAGAGAGAGAGAGGAAGAATACATACATACATACATACATACAGACAGACAAGGCAGACAGACAGACGGACGGACAGAGATAGGCCTTTCCTCTTTAGCGGACAAAAAAAAAAAAAAAAAAAAAAAAAAAAAAAAGAATGATGTGAGTAGTCCTTTAGACTGCATCAACAAACAGTTCACGAATTCCCAAGCACTCCCTTTATTTACAGATCAATGCAGCCTCTTACAGCCCTAAATCTGAGACAGGACCCAATTTATGTCTCCAAACCATTTCATCGTCATTTCCGGGCATGCTTTGGACCTGATCCTCACGGAATGAGTTTGTTTGGCACATTGATGTGGACAGCGTGTCTCCCTTAATATCTCAGCAGCCACATAACACACACACACACACACACACACACACACACACACACACACTCACACACACACACACACACACACACACATATATATATACACACATAAAATAACACACACACACACACACACACACACACACACATATATATATATATATATCTATATCTATATATATATATATATATATATATATATATATATATATATATATATATATATATATATATATATATATATATATACATACATAAAATAACACACACACACACACACACACACACACACACACACACACACACACACACACACGCACACACACACACGTAAGAACACACACACACACACACACACACGCACACACACACACACACACAGGCACCAAACACGCTCGCTCGAACAAACACACGCGCGCGCGTCCGATAATCTATCTCACCATCTATCTATCCATCTGTCTATCTATCTAATTATCTATCTATCTATCTATCGATCTATCTATCTATCTTATGTATTTTTCTACCCCACCCCCTCCTCCTCTCTCTCTCTCTCTCAGTCCTTTGTCTCATCCCCTGAGGCACTCGCCTTCAAGCTTCCTCAGGCGGGCGTCACAAGAATAGTGCCCACTCCATCAACCGTCTGCAGTGTGAATTCCCCACAGATGATAACCTCCCACCCCCTGCCCCCCCACTCCCCTTGTTCACCTCTATCCTCCTCCCTTCATCCTCCTCTCCACCACCATTCCCTCCCATGTTCTTCCTACACTCCTATCCCCCACACAGCTCCCTCCCCCCCACCCCTCTCGTCCCTCACCCCTCCCACCTCTCTCGTCCCTCCCCCTCACCCCTCTCGTCCCTCACCCTCCCACCTCTCTCGTCCCTTCCCCCCACCCCTCTCATTCCACCCACCCCTCTCGTCCCTTCCCCCCACCCCTCTCGTCCCTCCCACCTCTCTCGTCCCTTCCCCTCACCCCTCTCATTCCACCCACCCCTCTCGTCCCTTCCCCCCACCCCTCTCGTCCCTCCCACCCCTGTCATTCCCCCCACCCCTCTCGTCCCTTCCCCCCACCCCTCTCGTCCCTCCCAGCCCTCTCGTCCCTTCCCCCCACCCCTCTCGTCCCTCCCACCCCTCTCGTCCCTTCCCCCCACCCCTCTCGTTCCCCCCACCCCTCTCGTCCCACCCACCCCTCTCGTCCCTTCCCCCACCCCTCTCATTCCCTCCACCCCTCTCGTCCCTCCCACCCGTCTCGTCCCTTCCCCCCACCCCTCTCGTCCCACCCACCCCTCTCGTCCCTTCCCCCACCCCTCTCATTCCCTCCACCCCTCTCGTCCCTCCCACCCGTCTCGTCCCTTCCCCCCACCCCTCTCGTCCCTCCCACCCCTCTCGTCCCTTCCCCCCCTCTCGTCCTTCCACCCACCACTCTCATCCCTTCCCCTCACCTCTCGTCCCTTCCCCTCACCTCTCGTCCCTCCCACCCCTCTCGTCCCTTCCCCCTGCCCCTCTCGTCCCTTCCCCCTGCCCCTCTCGTCCCTTCCCCCTGCCCCTCTCGTCCTACCCACCACTCTCGTCCCTTCCCCCTGCCCCTCTCGTCCTACCCACCCCTCTCGTCCCTTCCCCCTGCCCCTCTCGTCCTACCCACCCCTCTCGTCCCTTCCCCCTGCCCCTCTCGTCCCTTCCCCCTACCCCTCTCGTCCCTTTCCCCTGCCCCTCTCGTCCTACCCACCACTCTCGTCCCTTCCCCCTGCCCCTCTCGTCCTACCCACCACTCTCGTCCCTTCCCCCACCCCTCTCATCCCACCTACCCCTCTCGTCCTACCCCCACCCCTCTCATCCCTTCCCCCCACCCCTCTCGTCCCTCCCACCCCTCTCGTCCCTTCCCCCTGCCCCTCTCGTCCTATCCACCCCTCTCGTCCTACCCACCACTCTCGTCCCTCCCCCCACCCCTCTCATCCCACCTACCCCTCTCGTCCTACCCCCCACCCCTCTCATCCCACCTACCCCTCTCGTCCTACCTACCCCTCTCGTCCCTCCCACCCACCCCTCTTGTCCCTCCCACCACTCTCGTCCCTCCCCCCACCCTCTCGTCCCACCCACCCCTCTCGTCCCTCCCACCACTCTCGTCCCTCCCCCCACCCTTCTCATCCCACCCACCCCTCTTGTCCCTCCCACCCACCCCTCTCATCCCACCTACCCCTCTCGTCCCTCCCCCCACCCTTCTCATCCCACCCACCCCTCTTGTCTCTCCCACCCACCCCTCTTGTCCCTCCCACCACTCTCGTCCCTCCCACCCACTCCTCTCGTCCCCCCACCCCTCTCGTCCCCCCACCCCTCTCGTCCCTCCCACCCCTCTCGTCCGTTACCCCACCCTTCCCCGTAGGGTGTGTTTGTGCATGGGTGGGTGGGTAGGTTTGTATGCATGTGTATGCGTGAGTGATGTTTGTGTGTGTGTGTGTGTGTGTGTGTGTGCGCGCGCGCGCGCGTGTGTGTGTCTCTTTCTGACTGTCTTTCTCTGTCCGTCTTTCTCTTCCTCTCTCTCCCTCTTATGGTCTGAACTTAATCATATGTGCTTACACCCGCAAAAGACGAAATACATTGTCATTACCACAAGGCAAAAGCGCCAAAACCTACTGCCCACTCGTTCTCCATTGTATATCAATGGCGTAATGATTGAGGAAGTCAGTCATCACAAAGTACTTGGTCTCATTATTGACAATAACTTGTCATGGTCTCAACATGTTATGATGACTTGTAAAACTTTATCCAAAAAGATTCATCAACTTTCTAGAATCAAGCATTTCTTGAACAAACATTGCCGTAAATTATTTTTCCATGCTTATATCGAACCACATGTAAATTATGCCTCAACAGTATGGGATTCTGCCAGTGAAAATGTTTTAAAACAACTCATGAGTCTGCACAGAAGAGCCTTAAAGCTGATACATCTGAAATCTTCGTTATTAACTGTCTCTGATTACAAAGATTTAGATATTCTGCCATTTAAATGGAAACTCATTCATAATAAGGCTCTTTTCATGTTTAAGATCATGTCTGGTTTTGCTCCTCCATATCTAAAACAGCGATTCCTTACAAGTACTATACGTAACAACAACAAACTCATGGTACCACTGCCAAGAATTGATTTATTCAAATCGAGTCTCACTTACTCTGGCGGTTGCCTCTGGAACAACATTTTAACTAGTTTTAATGTTCATACAAGTATCACTGTGTTCAAGAAAAGGTATCATGAATACCTGATGGAAAATTTTGCAAATTCTGTTTAGTATACCATATTATGTTATGTCATAAGATATTACTGTATTTCGCCACATGTCTCACTCTATCTCTTTATCTCTTCCTCTCTATAAATACTATCTCATCTCCTGTTGCTTCCCCCCTCTCTCTATCTCTCTCCCTCGCTCCGCATTTTATAAATTGCGTGTTGTTTCTTATAAATATGATGCTTATTACTGTTGTCTCTTTTTCTCGTTTTTCTATGAATTTGTTAACGTTTACTCATTTTTGGGGGTCTTCTTCATACCTTTTCTTTAGACATTTTTCCCTTTCGAGGGCTGGAGAAAGCAATTGTTTGCTTACTCTAATGCTATCGGAAATAAGATTCATTCATTCATTGTCATTCATTTATTCCTTCCTTCATTCATTCATTCATTCATCCTCTATCTCCCTCTCTCACTCACTCACTCTATCTCTCTCATTACCATATTCATATACATTATTGTCATTAATGCAGGTATCGTGATTGTGTACTTGTAAATGCTACTGTGCAATTGAGTGTATTTGAATTTCATGTATGTTTTTCTATAACCTTTTGTTATCTTGTGAACATTTTGATTTCATTTCTTTTTGCCCTGAGGGCTGGATGTAAAAAAGCATATGCATGCTTATTCCACTTCCCTCATTAAAAAGATTCGTTCGTTCGTTCGTTCGTTCAATCTCTCCCTCTCTCTACCTATCCCTCTGTCTCTCTCCCTCTCTCTGTGTCTCTCTCCCCTCTCTCCCCCTCTCTTTTCCTCTATCTCCCCCTCTCTCTCTTTCTCTCCCTCTCTCTCTCACTCTCCCATTCTTTCCCTCTCTTTCACCCCTCTCTCTCTCTCTTGTCTGAAGGGCGTTGTAACGCTGAATGGACATTAAAAGCTTTATCATTGCCAATGTCATTGTCTCTCTCTCCCTCTCCCTCTCTCTCTCTCCCCCTCTCTCTTCCTCCCTCTCCCTCTCCTTCTCTCTCCCTCTCTCTCCCTCTCTTGTCTGAAGGGCGTTGTAACGCTGAATGGACATTAAAAGCTTTGCCCTTGTTATTGTCATTGTCTCTCTCTCCCTCTCTCTTTGTCCCCCCCTCTCTCTCTCCCCCACTTCTCTCTCCCTCTCTCTCCCTCTCTTGTCTGAAGGGCGTTGTAACGCTGAATGGACATTAAAAGCTTTGCCCTTGTTATTGTCATTGTCTCTCCCTCTCTCTGTGTTTCCCCCCTTCTCTCTGTCCCTCTCCCCCTCTCTCTCCCTCCCACCTCTCTCTCCCTCTCTCTGTGTCTCCCTCCCTCCCTCTCCCCTCTCTCTCTCTCCCTCTCTCTGTGTCTCCCTCCCTCCCTCTCCCCTCTCTCTCTCTCTCCCTCTCTCTGTCTCCCCTCCCTCCCTCTCCCCCTCTCTGTGTCTCCCTCCCTCCCTCTCCCCCCTCTCTCTCTCCCTCTCTCTGTGTCTCCCTCCCTCCCTCTCCCCTCTCTCTCTCTCTCTCCCTCTCTCTGTGTCTCCCTCCCTCCCTCTCCCCTCTCTCTCTCTCTCCCTCTCTCTGTGTCTCCCTCCCTCCCTCTCCCCTCTCTCTCTCTCTCCCTCTCTCTGTGTCTCCCTCCCTCCCTCTCCTCTCCCCTCTCTCTCTCTCCCTCTCTCTGTGTTCCCTCCCTCCCTCCCTCTCTCTCCCTCTCTCTGTTCCCTCTCTCTGTGTCTCCCTCCCTTCCTCTCCTCTCCCCTCTCTCTCTCTCCCTCTCTCTGTGTCTCCCCCATCTCTCTCTCCTCTCTCTCTCTCTCTCTCTCTGTCTCCCTCCCTCCCTCTCCCCTCTCTCTCTCTCTCCCTCTCTCTGTGTCTCCCCCATCTCTCTCTCTCTCTCTCCCTTTATCTGTGTCTCCCTCCCTCCCTCTCCCCCTCTCTCTCTCTCTCCCTCTCTCTGTGTCTCCCTCCCTCTCTCTCCCCTCTCTCTCTCTCTCTCCCTCTCTCTGTGTCTCCCTCCCTCCCTCTCCTCTCTCTCTCTTTCTCTCTCCCTCTCTCTGTGTCTCCCTCCCTCCCTCTCCCCCTCTCTCTCTCTCTCCCTCTCTCTGTGTCTCCCTCCCTCTCTCTCCCCTCTCTCTCTCTCTCCCTCTCTCTGTGTCTCCCTCCCTCCCTCCTCCCCTCTCTCTCTCTCTCCCTTTCTCTGTGTCTCCCTCCCTCCCTCTCCCCTCTCTCTCTCTCCCTCTCTCTGTGTCTCCCTCCCTCCCTCTCCTCTCTCTCTCTCTCCCTCTCTCTGTGTCTCCCTCCCTCCCTCTCCCCTCTCTCTCTCTCTCCCTCTCTCTGTGTCTCCCTCCCTCTCCCCCCTCTCTCTCTCTCCCTCTCTCTGTGTCTCCCTCCCTCCCTCTCTCTTTCTCCCTCTCTCTGTGTCTCCCTCCCTCCCTCTCCCCTCTCTCTCTCTCTCCCTCTCTCTGTGTCTCCCTCCCTCCCTCTCCCCTCTCTCTCCCTCTCTCTGTGTCTCCCCCCTTCTCTCTGTCCATCTCCCCCTCCCTCTCCCCCCTCTCTCTCTCCCTCTCTCTGTGTCTCCCTCCCTCCCTCTCCCCCCCTCTCTCTCTCCCTCTGTGTCTCCCTCCCTCCCTCTCCCCTATCTCTCTCTCTCTCTCTCTGTGTCTCCCCCCTTCTCTCTGTCCCTCTCCCCCTCTCTCTTCCTCCCACCTCTCTCTCCCTCTCTCTGTGTCTCCCTCCCTCCCTCTCCCCTCTCTCTCCCTCTCTCTGTGTCTCCCCCCCTTCTCTCTGTCCCTCTCCCCCCTCTCTCTTCCTCCCACCTCTCTCTCCCTCTCTCTGTGTCTCCCTCCCTCCCTCTCCCCTCTCTCTCTCTCTCTCTGTGTCTCCCTCCCTCCCTCTCCCCTCTCTCTCTCTCTCCCTCTCTCTGTGTCTCCCTCCCTCCCTCTCCCTCTCTCTCTCTCTCTCCCTCTCTCTGTGTCTCCCTCCCTCCCTCTCCCTCTCTCTCTCTCTCCCTCTCTCTGTGTCTCCCTCCCTCCCTCTCCTCTCTCTCTCTCTCCCTCTCTCTGTGTCTCCCTCCCTCTCCCCTCTCTCTCTCCCTCTCTCTGTGTCTCCCTCCCTCCCTCTCCCCTCTCTCTCTCTCTCCCTCTCTCTGTGTCTCCCTCCTTCCCTCTCCTGTCTCTCTCTCTCTCTCTCTCTCTCTCCCTCTCTCTGTCTCCCTCCCTCCCCCCTCTCTCTCTCTCTCTCATAAACTCCGCCTGGTTCTCCAGCGATCCCTGTGGTCTGCTGCCTGCAGACTGCTCTCTGTGTTTGATCCCTTCTTTGCATGGTCTGCTGCCAGGAGTCGTGATCTGACAAAGAACTGCCAATAAACTCTGGATCAAATGACACCCCAGAGAGCAGAGTCCGTCTATTGTAAACATCCCGCGAAGCACTGGTAGAGGAGGAAGACTTCAAACGTTCATGTGACAGTGGGGGGGTTCCTGCATGTCATGTTTTGAAAAACTCCCATGGTTTTGTCACTTTCCTTTTTTCTCATGGCAACTGACTGAGACAGAGACAGACACTGAAGAAGGAGAGAGACAAACGGAGAAAGAGTCACAAGGAGAGAGAGAGACAGAGAGAGAGAGAGAGAGAGAGAGAGAGAGAGAGAGAGAGAGAGAGAGAGAGAGAGAGAGAGAGACGAACGAACGAACGAACGATTTATTCAAAATAAGGCCCATTTGAAGGGGTTAAACAAAAGTAAAGGAGATTTTTTTACCTTACATAGTGTTATGAATTTTGTTAACATACAAACAACATACGAACACAAAAGTATTGCGCGAACAAGTAAATATGGAGACTCCAAGAGAACCTCCTCCCCCAAAAAAAACAAACAAAAAAACAAACAAAAAAAACAAACAAAACAAAACAAAAAAACAAACAAAAAAAACACAACCAATTGTCATTGCCTTGCTCTCTGGCATCGAACAATTCTATTGTATTCTCACGCCTCTTCAAAGCTTTGTATATATAGAGGGATAATTTTGTTATTATATTTTCATTTCTTGATGACAAGAGCATTTGTAACGGAAACAGGTTTTGCCGATCATGATAAATGTGTGGTATGAATTTTGTTCGTAAATCGTGAAGATTGTGGCAACGTAATACAAAATGGATTTCATCTTCAGTTTTTTTCTTTACACAATGGACATATTTAATCTTTCTCGTAACTAAATCGGAAACTATGTACAGCAATTTCCGACATCCCCAATCTAACTATTTTGTCAATGCATTCATCACATGTCTATTCATATTCAACAAGATGTAAGGCTCGACGGTGGGAAGTGTCTTAAATTTTCCATAAAAGCTAAATCTATTACTTTAATTTATGCGTTCTTCCCCACTGTTGCCATCTAACATCAACGAGTCTTTGCCTGAATGTCCTAATAAAAGTTTGCATGCATCCTATCCCCTGATATTCTCAAACATACAAGAACCCATTATTACATAGGACATAATTACAGAGAGAGACAGAGAGAGAGATAGAGAGAGAGAGAGAGAGAGAGAGAGGGAGGGAGGGAGAGAGAGAGATCAGAATTCAGAACTCAGAACTCTTTAAATATAAGGCCACCGACATGTATACATATGGATGCACGTGCTGTACACACACACACACACACACACACACACACACACACACACACACACACACACACACACACACACACACACACACACACACACACACACACACACATATGAAAACCAAACCTTGAGTTGGATGAACAAACACAATTTAGAAAAGAATAAACTGATAACATAACCAAACTAAATAACAAGCTAAGGGGAATGTAAAAAACATGTCTTTCATTTAAGACTGAGCACTTTCTGCTCTCTGTTTTAACGCATAAAAAACAACATTGCTAAATATCTTGTCACAATGCTGTTTACATTTTGAAGCAAGTGAGAGAGAGAGAGAGAGAGAGAGAGAGAGAGAGACAGAGACAGAGACAGAGAGAGAGAGAGAGAGAGGAGGGAGAGAGAGAGAGAGAGAGAGAGAGAGAGAGAGAGAGAGAGAGAGAGAGAGAGAAGGGGCGAGGCGGACTAGACAGAGAAAAGCAATTCGTTTTATAAAGCACTCTCGTCTGTTGCAACGTGTAGAAATAGCAATCAAGTGAAGTATCAGTATCAGTATCAGTATCAGTAGCTCAAGGAGCGGTCATTGCGTTCGGTCAAATCCATATACGCTACACCACATCTGCCAAGCAGGCAAGGCAAGGCAGGGCAGGGCAGGGCAAGGCAAGGCATAGGAAGGCAAGGCAAGGTAAGGCAAGGCAAGGCAGGGCAGGGCAGGGCAGGGCAGGGCAGGGCAGGGCAGGGTAGGGCAAGGAAAGGCATGGCAGGGTAAAGCAAGGCAAGGCAGGGCAGGGCAAGGCAAGGCAGGGCAAGGTAAGGCAAGGCAGGGCAGGGCAGGGCAGGGCAGGGCAAGGCAGGGTAAGGTAAGGCAAGGCAGTGCAGGGCAGGGCAAGGCAAGGCAAGGCAAGGCAAGGCAAGGCAAGGCAGGGTAAAGCAAGGCAAGACAGGGCAGGGAAAGGCAAGACAAGGCAAGGCAAGGCATGGCAGGGCAGGGCAGGGCAGGGCAGGGCAGGGCAAGGCAGGGTAAGGCAAGGCAAAGCAGGGCAAGACAAGGCAAGGCAAGGCAAGACAAGGCTAGGCAGGGCAGGGCAGGGAAAGGCGAGGCAAGGGAAGGCAAGGCAAGGCAAGGCAGGGCAGGGCAGGGCAGGGCAGGGCAGGGCAGGGCAGGGCAGGGCAGGGCAGGGCAAGGCAAGGCAAGGCAGGGCAAAGCAAGGCAAGGCAGCGAACGCCAGGGCAGGGCAGGGCAGGGCAAGGCAAGGCAAGGTAAGGCACGGCAAGGCAGGGCAGGGCAGGGCAGGCCAAGGCAGGGTAAGGCAAGGCAAAGCAGGGCAAGGCAGTGCAAGGCAAGGCAGGGCAAGGCAGGACAGGGCAAGGCAAGGCAAGGCCACAAGCAATAGCCGAGTGGTTAAAACGTTAGACTTTCAATCTGAGGGTACCAGGTTCGAATTTCGTTGACGGCGCCTGGTGGGTAAAGGGTGGAGATTTTGCCGATCTCCCAGGTCAACATATGTGCAGACCTGCTAGTGCCTGAACGCCCTTCGTGTGTATACACACGCAGAAGATCAAATACGCACGTTAAAGATCCTGTAATCCAGGTCAGCGTTAGGTGGGTTATGGAAACAAGAACATACCCAGCACACACACCTCGGAAAACGGAGTATGGCTGCCTACATGGCGGGGGGAAAATAAAACAAAGCGGTCACAAACATAAACTGTTACATGTCTGTCTGAGTGTGTACGTGTGCGTGCATGAAATCTGATTGAATGACACAGGAAACGAATGATGTGCACCCAAATGACAGCCGTCAATCGGCTCTACCCAGTTAGGCAGGCTGTTGCGCAAACGACCCCGTGTTTGTAAAGCGCTTGGAGATTGGTCTCCGACAGAGGATAGGCGCTAAGTATCCATACAAAACAATCAATTATATAAAAAAAAATATATAAAAATATATATATATATATATATATATATATATATATATATATAATAAAAGCCAAGCGCCAGACCGTGGTATTGCAACAGTCATGAACTGGAGGGAAGTTCCAGGCCAGTGTCCCGGTGTCGCTCCTGGGCTTCATCCTCTTGATGTGGACGTCTTCTTTGATGATGAATGATGGGTTCAGTTCAACTCAGCTCAGTTCCTCAAGGAGGCTTCACTGCGTTCAGACAAATCCATATATATATATATATGCATACGCAACACCACATCTGATAGGCAGATGCCTGAACAGCAGCATAACCCAACGCATTTATTCAGGCCTTGAATGCATGTATATATCTCATATTTGTGTACTTATCAAAGTGGGTGGATTGATATTCTTTCTACAGAATTTTGCCAGAGGACAACACTCTCGTTTGCCATGGGTTCTTTTTTGCAACGCGCCATGTGCGTGCTGTGCACACGGGACCTCGGTTTATAGTCTCATCCGAATGACTACACGCTGAATTTATTTTTCCGTTTAAACGTGGGAGAAAGGGCGAGAGTGGGATTCGAACCCAGACCCTCACGGACTCTCTGTATTGGCAGATAATCGTCTTAACCATTCTGCCACCTTCCTCTGTAATGATGGATGGTATGGATACTTACACAGTGCCCATCCTTGGTCGGAGACCAAGCTCTAAGAGCTTGACAAACACGGAGTCATTTGCACAACAGGCTGCCTACCTGGGTAGAGCCGACTGACGGCTGCCACTGGGGTTCATCATTCGTTTCCTGTTCCACTCAGTCAGGTTTAAGTCATGCACGCATACACACCCAGACATGTAACATTTTACATGTATAACCGTTTTGTTTATCTGTCCCGCCTATCTATGCCTAGCCAGACTCCGTTTTCAGGGGATGTGCATGCTGGGTATGTTTTTTTTTGTTTCCATAACCCACCGAACACTGACATGGATTACAGGATGTATTTTGATCTTCTACTTGCGTTATACACACGAAGAGGGTTCAGGCACTGGCAGGTCTACAACATTTGTTGACCTGGGAGACCGGAAAAATTTCCACCCTTTACCCACTAGGCCCCGTTACCGAGATTCGAATCCGGGACCCTCAGATTGAAAGTCCAACGCTTTAACCACTCGGCTATTCCGCCCGTCTTTCACCTTCCTCTCCCAAAAATGGATGTCTGTGCACAGCACCGATGCCACGTCCAGATCAGTGTTGTGATTCTGTTACACAAGATACTTGTGGAAAGCAGAGTCACTTGAAATTTCGATTCTGAGTACAGGAATCTTCTCTACAAGCAGTAAAAACAATAGAATAGAATAGAATATGTCTTTATTACCAATTGTACCGGGGTCACAAGGAATATTGGGGGGGATTGTACATAACAAGGTACAAACATAAATCGAAAATCATACACAAACACAGATACAGTAGAAATTAGGATACATACAAGTGCATATCAACATAAAAACTTGTGCATACTCACACATGCACGTACTGCACACACACACACACACACACACACACACACACACACACGCACGTACTCCACATACACACACACACACACGTTTGAATAGAAGCTGCATATTACATGTGGATGGGGATGATGACTAGATCTTCAGGTAGATGGTTGTTGATTGCACAATTCTATTTATCATACTGGATTTGTTCAAGAGACAGGGCATTGACTGCTTTGGGGAAAAAGCTATTGGCGAAGAGACTGGTTTTCGTCTTTATACTTCTGTATCGTCGACCAGAGGGGAGCATCTCGAAAATCCCAAAAGCTGGACGTGACTTGTTCTGGCTGATCGATTTTGCTTTTTTGAGTAGCCGCTTATAATATATGTCTTCTAGAGAAAGTAGATCAGCCCCGATAATCTTGGTGGCAGTTTTTACGATTCTGTTAAGGGCTGCAACTTCTGCCTTGGAAATGTTTCCGTACCAGACAGTAATAGCGGAGGTCCCGTACTAAATTGCGCCGAATAAGACAAACTATTAACAGCATACTGTCATCCTACTTCCTTAGAATCTGTGACTGGGTAAACTGGAGGTTAAATAAAACAACATTTGTGCAAGTATGAAAGCTTCGTGCTGCTATTGATGATAATACTAATAGTATCACTGTTACTGGCTCTCCCGCTAAAATCGATGCAGGCGCTGCTATTAACACAAAAGTGCTTCTGTTGCTGTTGCGGTTGTTACTGCTACTACTACTACTACTACTACTGCTGCTGCTGCTGTTTTGCTGCTTCTACTGCTGCTTCTGGTGATGTTGCTGCTCTTTTTGGGTTTTTTTAATAGGAGCTGTGGCGTAGCGTATTACATTTGGATCAGTCTGCATGCTTTGAAGCGTTGAAAACTGTTGCTGTTGCTGGTATTGCTTATGACGACTGGGTCCACAAGCACCAACATCGCTGCTACTATTGCAGGAGCAGCTGCTGATGCTGCCGCTGCTGATGCTGCTTCCATAGGGATCACTGTGGGCCTGAAATCTTCTGGTTTCAGTTTCAGTTTCAGGGAGGTGACAAAACATCGAGACTGATCCATGTTTGATATACTTCACCTCACTTGAATGTATGTGTGTGTGCGTGCGTGCATGTGTGTGTGTGTGTGAGGGGGGGGGGTTGTGTGTGTGCGTGCGTGTGTATATGTGTGTGTGTTTGTGTGTGTGTGTGTTTGCCTGTGTGTGTGTGTGTGTGTGTGTGTGTGTGTGTGTCTGTCTGTCTGTCTGTGTGTGTCTGTGTGTGTCTGTGTGCGTGTCTGTGTGTGCGTGCATGCTTGCCTGCATACGTGCGTGCGTGTTGCATGCGTGTGCGCGCGCGTGCGTGCACACACACACACACACACACACACATACACAAAAAAACCCAGAGGAGCTTGGGGACTGGAGGGGGGGTGGGGTGTGTGGACTGATGTGTTGCTGGGAGAGGAGGGGCGCGTAGGCTTTGTGGGGGGGGGGGGGGGGAGGTAGAAGTGTGGGGGGGTGAGGGGGATGGGCTGGCGGGTGGGTGGGTGGGGTGGGGGTGGGGACAAAGGGAACCGAGGTCAGTGGGGAAGGGTCTCCATCACCGCTTGGTGTCTGAACAATTCTGGTGAAGTCTGAGAACCGCTGGAAGAGACCGTCCCAGGAGATAAAGGGGAAAGAGAGAGAGAGAGAGAGATGGGGATGAGGCAGACAGAGAGACAGAGACAGATAGAGAAACAGACAGACAGACAGAGACAGACAGACAGAGACAGAGAGACATACGAAGTCCTTTAAGTAATTTCCTGTAACTGTATTTAGAGGGGTTTTTTTTTTGTTTGTTTGTCTGTTTTGTTTTTCTTTCAAATTTCACCCCCATTTTTACCCTCATTTGCCCAGTTTCCCCAAACCCTCCATTCATCCACATCTCCCACCCCTTCTAACCGATAATACTCAGATGTATTCATAAATACTTTTACAAAATGTCTTCAATCACCGATATGTGTGACGGGACATTAAACAAAATTCCTTCCTACAGAGAGACATATACAGACATAGAGTACGACAAACAGACAGACATAGACAGCGACAGACATAGACAGAGACATGGAAAAGAGAGACAGACAGACACACAGACAGAGACAGACACACAGACACATAGACAGAGAGACAAAGACAGACAGAGAGCCGTGGGGATGGAGAAAGAGAAGAAGAAGAAGAGGAGGAGGACGAAGACAAGAACAAGAACAACAAGAGAGGCAAGGCCTTCAAGACTCACTTGTGATACACTTTTTTTTTTTTAAATCCAAGCTTTTTATGTATTGAGTATAATTTCAAAATATAAGTTTAAAGCATCAGTTTAAAGCAAATTAAGTCCCCTAGCATTAATTACAGAGTAATTTCCCTTTTTTACTAGCTGCACCAAACCGTTTGCAAAATAAATAAAACTTCCATGCTTAGCAAAAAAAGTTCCTGTTTGAACAAAAAATGATAATAATGACTGCTCTTGTTGTTGGGTCAGAATATCAGATCAAAGTGCCAAGTTCAGAGAATACAAAAAATATAAGTATAACAGTAAATGCAGTTTGCATATAATTAGGCTTCATTTTTTTTTTTTGTGCCCATCCCAGAGGTGCAACATTGTTTTAAGCAAGATGACTGGAAAGAACTGAATTTTTCCTATTTCTATGCCTAATTTGGTGTCAACTGACAAAGTATTTGCAGAGAAAATGTCAATGTTAAAGTTTACCACGGACACACACACACACACACACACACACACACACACACACACACAGAGAGAGAGAGAGAGAGAGAGAGAGACAACCGAACACCGGGTTAAAACATAGACTCACTTTGTTTACACAAGTGAGTCAAAAACGAGAACCAAGCAGACCAAGAATAACAAGAAGAAGAAGAAAGGCAGAGATACATATAAAAACACACAAAGAGAGAGAGAGAGAGAGAGAGAGAGAGAGAGAGGAAAGAGAAAAAGAGATAGAAAGGAAAAGAAAAAGAAAGAAAGAAAGAGAGAACGCAGGAACGCAGGAAGTTTAATGCGAAGGCCACCAGCCTGTCCACATGAGAACACGTACACATAAAGATAAGGTTTTGAAACAAAAATTGACGGGCGCAATAGCCGAGTGGTTAAAGCGTTGGACTGTCAATCTGAGGGTCCCGGGTTCGAATCACGGTGACGGCGCCTGGTGGGTAAAGAGTGGAGATTTTTACGATCTCCCAGGTCAACATATGTGTAGACCTGTTAGTGCTTGAACCCCCTTCGTGTGTATATGCAAGCAGAAGATCAAATACGCACGTTTAAGATCCTGTAATCCATGTCAGCGTTCGGTGGGTTATGGAAACAAGAACATACCCAGCATGCACGCCCCCGAAAAAGGAGTATGGCTGCCTACATGGCGGGGTAAAAACGGTCATACACGTAAAAGCCCACTCGTGTGCATACGAGTGAACGCAGAAGAAGAAGAAGAAGAAGAAACAAAAATTAAGGAAAAAAAAACAGATTCAACAGAACGTAAACATAACTGCTCTGCCACGCAGTTTGATTTTAACATTTTAAATTAAACTTCACGTCAGTTCCTCTCTGGAACGGTAGTAAATGAACATGGCAACATCTCTTATTATACACCTGTCTTCATTTTGTAACAAAAATGGAACTGGCGGAGTATTACTATTTCTATAATGTTTAAATAGATACGTTTCTCGTAGTTTAGCATATACAGGACGAGAGAGAGAGAGAAGAGGAGATGTAGAGACGAAGAAAGGAAGGAAGGAAGGAGAGATTACCCAACAGTTTATCAAAGATGTCAGAGTGTAATGCAGTTACGTGAAGATTATTGCCAGGTTCAAAATGGGGAAAATATGTAACTGCTTTCATCACAAAAAAAACAAAACAAAAAAAAACGTGAGAAAATATTCAGAACAAGACCAGTAGACTGTGATGGTTTTGATCATACGCTGAGCAAAAGAAAAGAAAAAAAAAAGAAAGAAAAGTTTCTATTTATGTGTGCAGATTTTAAAATTTTGCTTAATATATACACTATGGACGGGTGCAACAGGCGAGTGGTGAAAGCGTTGGACTTTCAATCTGAGGGTCCCGGGTTCGAATCTCGGTAACGGCGCCTGGTGGGTAAAGGGTGGAGGGTTTTCCGATCTCCCAGGTCAACATATGCGCAGACCTGCTAGTGCCTGAACCCCATTCGTGTGTAAACGCAAGCAGAAAATCAAAATACGCACGTTAAAGATCCTGTAATCCATGTCAGCGTTCGGTGGGTTATGGAAACAAGCACATAACTAGCATGCACACCCCTGAAAACGGAGTATGGCTGCCTACATAGCGGGGTAAAAACGGTCACACACGTAAAAACCCACTCGTGTACATACGAGTGAGCGTGGGACTTGCAGCCCACGAACGAAGAAGAATATACAATATACGTTTCTTTTATTAGTTAAGATTTTTTGATGTCCCATCTTCCGTGCCGAAGAAGGAAGGTGGCAGAATGGTTAAGACGCTCGTCTGCCAATACAGAGAGTCCGTGAGGGTCCGGGTTCGAATCCCGTTAACGCCCCTTCCCCCCAAGTTTGACCAGAATATCGAACTGAGCGTCTGGTCGTTCGGATGAGACGATAAACCGAGGTCCCGTGTGCAGCATACACTTGGCGCACCGAAAAAGAACCCATGGCAACGAGGGTGTTGCCCTTTAGGCAAAAATTCTGTAGAAGAAATCCACTCGGATACGTACCCAAAGATATATATATATATATATATAGAGAGAGAGATAGATAGATAGATAGATAGATAGATACATACATATATATATCTATATCTATCTATATATCTATCTTTGGGTACGTATCTATCTATCTATCTATCTATCTATCTATCTATCTATATATATATGCAAGCGCTCGAGTCCTGACTATGCGTGTTGGGTTATGCAGCTGGTCAGGCATCTGCTTGGCAGATGTGGTGTAACGTATATGGATTTGACCGAACGCAGTGACCGCTCCTTGAGCTACTGATACTGATACTGACACTGATACTGATACTTCACTTGATTGCTATTTCTACACGTTCCAACAGACGAGTGTGCTTTATAAAACGAATTGCTTTTCTCTGTCTAGTCCGCCTCGCCCCTTCTCTCTCTCTCTCTCTCTCTCTCTCTCTCTCTCTCTCTCCCTCCCTCTCTCTCTCTCCCTCCCCCCCCCTCTCTCTCTCACTTGCTTCAAAATGTATATGGATTTGCCCGAAGGCAGTGACGACTTCTTGAGAAACTGAAACTGAAACTGAAACTGGAACCGTGTCGGTTTCCGCAAAATTTACTCTCACACCATTCACCCCTGAGGAAGGAGGAAGGTGGCAGAATGGTTAAGACGCTCAGCTGCCAATACAGAGAGTCCGTGAGGGTGTGGGTTCGAATCCCGCTCTCGCCCTTTCTCCTAAGTTTGACTGGAAAATCAAACTGAGCGTCTAGTCTTTCGGATGAGACGATAAACCGAGGTCCCGTGTGCAGCACGCACTTGGCGCACTGAAAAAGAACCCATGGCAACGAGAGTGTTGTCCTCTGGCGAAATTACGTAAAATGAAATCCACTTTCATAGGTACACAAATATGTAAGCATGCACTCAAGGCCTGACTAAGCGCGTTGGGTTATGCTGCTGGTCAGGCATCTGCTCAACAGATGCGGTGTAGCGTGTATGGATTTGTCCGAACGCAGTGACGCCTCCTTGAGAAAGTGAAACTCACCCCTGATTCCCCAATGAACAGAATCAGTAGCTCAAGGAGGCGTCACTGCGTTCGGTCAAATCCATACACGCTACACCACATCTGCCAAGCAGATGCCTGACCAGCAACGTAACCCAAGGCGCTTAGTCAGGCCTTGAGAGAAAAAAAAAATTAAATAAATGAATAAAAAAATACTAGATAAATACGTAAATTACTACTACTACTAATAATAATATTTATAAGGCGCAAAATCTTGATGAAATCAACTCTAAGAGCAGAAAAAAAGACAACAATGATGATAAATAAGCAAATAAATGTAAAACATGGAGACATACATTCTCACATACACGCACACACACATGCATAACAAATATGCAACAAACATGCAGTTTCACAGATATGAAAGCACAATCAAATACACATAAACATACATGAGCCCCAACACACACACACACACACACACACACACACACACACACACACACACACCACAGGGGCAGTTTTTTGTGGTCTAACTGATTCTGGCTCTCCCTCTGTAACTCTCGTAGCTGTTGTCGCAGCGGGATTACTTTGCCTTGGTGGGGGAGGAAACTGGAGTAAGAGGACAAGATGCCAAGCACCGGCCAGGGACCACAGGAGACTAAGACTATAGAATCTGATTTCGCCGACTAGGCCTGGGGGAATTCTGCGAGAGGTCAATTACGACAATGAAAAGAGAGACAGACAGACATACAGACAGACAGTGGAGGGAAAAGAAAGACAGAAAGGAAGGGAGGAAGGAAGGAAGAAAGGGACGAAGAAGAAGGAGGAGGAAGAAAGAAAGTATTAGTATCAGTATCAGTATCAGTAGCTCAAGGAGGCGTCACTGCGTTCGGAAGAATCCATATTTTCTCGCTACACCACGTATGCCAAGCAGATGCCTGGATAGCAGCGTAACACAACGCGCTTAGGCCTTGAGAAGACAAAAAAAAATCAGAGAAGGTAGTAAAGGAAGGAAGAGAGGAAGGAAGGGAGGGAGTGAGGAAGGAACGAAGGAAAAGAAAGAAAGAAAGAAAGAAAGAAGAAACATGGGAGAGAGAAAAAAGAATGAAAGAAAGGAAGGAAGGAAGGAAGAAGAAGACAAAAAGCACACGTGGAAAATGGTGGTGGTGTGTGTCCATCGAGATCGATGATGACCATCGTTGTCATCCAGCTGGGGGATGGGGGAAGGGTGGTGGTGGGGTGGGGGGGAGGATGCAAATGAATCTATCTGTGAATGCGCAGATGGCTGAATAGTCCAATCTGCGCACGAAATGTTCGCTGACAGTTTGGGCAGACAAAGACAGGCATACCATTGTCAGGGAG
>NC_134898.1:46133840-46138840 GCF_041734735.1 Babylonia areolata | reverse complement strand
TACTTTGTTACTAAAGAAAGTAAGAAGAAGAAGAAGAAGAAGAAGAAAAAAAGAAGATACAGGGGTAGTAATAGAAGAAGAGGAATAAGGGGGAAAGAAGAAAAATGGAAAAAGAAGAAGAAGCAGTAGTGGTAGCAATAAAAATCAGAAAAGATGATGATGATGATGAGATGATATGCGATGATGAAGAAGCATTATTAAATAGAAGAAGAAGGAGGGGAAAGAAGAAGAGCGGTAGATGTAGAATACAAGAAGAAAATAAGGAAGACGAGGAAGAGGTCAGAGAAGAAGAAGGAAGACGAGGAAGAGGGTCAGAAGAAGAAGAAGGGAGACGAGGAAGAGGGTCAGAAGAAGAAGGAAGAGGGGGGCGAGGGGGATGAGGATCAGAAGAAGAAGAAGGAAGAGGGGGAGGACGATCAGAAGAAGAAGAAGGAAGACGAGGAAGAGGGGTCAGAAGAAGAAGAGGTAAGACGAGGAAGAGGATCAGAAGAAGAAGGAAGACGAGGAAGAGGATCAGAAGAAGAAGAAGGAAGACGAGGAAGAGGGTCAGAAGAAGAAGAAGGAAGACGAGGAAGAGGATCAGAAGAAGAAGGGAGACGAGGAAGAGGATCAGAAGAAGAAGGAAGACGAGGAAGAGGATCAGAAGAAGAAGAAGGAAGACGAGGAAGAGGATCAGAAGAAGAAGGAAGACGAGGAAGAGGGTCAGAAGAAGAAGAAGGAAGACGAGGAAGAGGGTCAGAAGAAGAAGGAAGACGAGGAAGAGGGTCAGAAGAAGAAGGAAGACGAGGAAGAGGGTCAGAAGAAGAAGGAAGACGAGGAAGAGGGTCAGAAGAAGAAGGAAGACGAGGAAGAGGGTCAGAAGAAGAAGAAGGAAGACGAGGAAGAGGGTCAGAAGAAGAAGAACGAAGAGGAGGAAGAGGGTCAGAAGAAGAAGGAAGACGAGGAAGAGGGTCAGAAGAAGAAGAAGGAAGACGAGGAAGAGGATCAGAAGAAGAAGAAGGAAGACGAGGAAGAGGGTCAGAAGAAGAAGGAAGAGGAGGAGGAGGGTCAGAAGAAGAAGAACAAGAGGAGGAAGACGAAGAGGAAGAAGAAGAAGAGGAAGAAGAAGAACAAGAGGAAGAAGACGAAGAGGAAGAAGCAGAAGAGGAAGAAGAAGAACAAGAGGAAGAAGACGAAGAAGAAGAAGAAGAAGAGGAAGAAGAAGAACAAGAGGAAGAAGACGAAGAGGAAGAAGAACAAGAGGAAGAAGAAGAAGAAAAAGAGGAAGAAGACGAAGAGGAAGAAGAAGAAGAGGAAGAAGAAGAACAAGAGGAAGAAGAAGAACAAGAGGAAGAAGAAGACGAAAAGGAAGAAGAAGACGGAGAAGAACGAAGAGGAGGAGGATCAGAAGTAGAAGAAGAAGAAGAAGAAATAAGTCAAGAAAAGGAGAGTCATACAGTATATAGCTAACCACCACTACTACCCCAATCAACCCCTGCCCTTGCCCTTTCAGTGAACTGAATAAGCACATAAGATAAAGTATCAACTTACAAAAAGAAGTCAGGGTTAAATGTTATAAAAGCACAATTAAGTACATTATGAAAGCACAATTTAAAACAAAAAGTATATATATATATATATATATATATATATATATAGAGAGAGAGAGAGAGAGAGAGAGAGAGAGAGAGAGAGAGAGAGAGAGAGAGAGAACAAGAACAAGAACAAAACTTTAATCTCCAGGCCTCCGGCCCCTAGAAAGAGGTCAAAAGTACACAATATGGTGATCACTCAACCACAACAAAATGTAAAATACGTACTAACTTAACCTGTAGAACAAAAGTGCTTCTCGTGCATAGTAAATTAATTCTAACTTTCATCATTGTTGTCACAGAATTCCTGTCGTATCTTCAGGGCATTAAATATGTAAATGCATAGTTTACGAGAGAGAGAGAGAGAGAGAGAGATATGATTATACCATACACAACATAGATACAAAGTACAATACTCCGAAACATCCCAGTCTACGTAACGGTATGGTGGATGAGTAACATTCAACAGTCCCGCTCTTCTTTTAACCAAGAGTATGATCTCGCCTTTTAAAGGCTTTGTACAGATACATGCATATATTTCTCAGCATTGCCTTGTTTTGAATTGTCATCAGTAAGGTCACACGAAACAAACTTGGGTTTATACGGAATTTAATGAAAGGAATATTCATAATATGTCAAGACATTGAGAGTGGGGCATTCCTACGGCCCCCCCCCCACCCCCACCCCCACCCCCACCCACACACACACCCACACACATTCAAAGAATTATCATCTCCAAGGGAGAGAATTACATAAAATCCAAGCTTTCCGAAGCTGTCAAAGTCTGACGCTGGAATAGCTAGAAAAAAAAATACAATAGAGTATAAAATGTTGCTTTTAAAAAAAAAGGTAACTGAATAATTGATCATTTATTCTGGAAAACGGATATTAGACGTGTTAATGTTACGCACTTGCACTTGCACTTTCACTGACCCATTTGAGGGCCGTGTCATGATTCTTTAAAAAAAAAGAAAAAAGAAATCAAGTAGTGAATGACTGAAAAGAAGCTTTTGTGTCATATCCTGATTCTCAGAAAGTCTGGCCGGTCAATACATGGGCAGCTTGGCCAAAGTCAGATCTGTGTGTGTGTGTGTGTGTGTGTGTGTGTGTGTGTGTGTGTGCGTGCGTGTGTGTGTGTGCCGGGTGATGGAGATGGAAATAGAGAGAAAACTGGACAGGTCCAATACTTCACAACTGCTTGTCTGTTGTGATGTTAGGTCCTGCGCGATGGGTGTGAAATGACACGGCCAAAGAATCTGTGGCAGAGAGAACGAGAGCTCATTCTTCAACCGCAACATTTGCCGAAGAAAATATTGTCCCCTAGTGATCCACAGAGGCATAGCCGAGCACGGGGAGATATCTAAAAACAAGATGATCATGAAAGCTATAAAGAAAACATTTCACGTTCAACTCTTGTCATGGCGTCCGTTTGCGAGAGAAAATTGGACCAGTAACATCTCTTTATGTGTGCTGAAAGCGTACATTACACACACACACACACACACACACACACACACACGCGCACGCACGCACGCACACACACACACACACACACACACACAAATATGTCTTTGTGTGTGCGTGTGCGTGTGTGTTTGTCTTTGTGTGTGTGTGTGTGTGTGTGTGTGTGTGTGTGTGTGTGTGTGTGTGTGGTTGAAACATTGGACTTTTCAATTTTAGGGTCCAGGGTTTTAATCTCGGTAACGGCGCCTCTTGGGTAAAGGGTGGATATTTTTTTCGATCTCCCAGGTCAACATATGTGCAGGCTTGCTTGTGCCTGAACCCTCCGTGTGTATACGCACGCAGAAGATCAAATACACACGTTAAAGATCCTGTTATCCATGTCAGTGTTCGGTGGGTTATGGAAACAAGAACATACGCAGCATGCACGAAAACGGAGTATGGCTGCCCACATAGCGGGGTAAATAATATTTTTAAAAAAAAGATCAAACACGTGCAATGTTGCATGTCTCTATGAGTGTTTGTGTGTATGACTGAAACCTGATTGAATAACACAGGAAACGAATGATGAGCACCCAATGGCAGCCGTCAGTCGGCTCTACCCAGGTAGGCAGCCTGTTGTGCAAAATGACACCATGCTTGTAAAGCGCTTAGAGCTTGGTCTCCGACCGAGGATGCGGGCTATATAAGTATCCATATCCTATCCTATCATTGTCTTCATGCACCTTTTACTTACTTGTTCTTGTACTTTTACTTAGGTGTTCAAGGCCCAGTCCTTGAGAAAGGCATTTTTCCTTACTCAGCAAGCTGTGAACGGCTACCTGACTTTTGGTTTGGGAAAAAGTGAAAACGGCGGAAAGAGGGGATTCACGATGAATATGAATTCATTTCCCCGATATTCGATAAAGAGACTCGGACCTTTTTCTTTAACCTTTCATACTGTATGTACGTCAGTTGATACGAAGCAGCTGAATAGTTTTTTGCATTGAACTCGTGTGCGTTAAAGGAGCTTAAGTCAATGTACCTGTTTCTTGTTTGACATTTGTCGTGAAGAGTCTATGTGGACCGCACCCCCCCCCCCCCCCCCCCCCCCCCCCCCCCCCCCCCAAAAAAAAAAAAAAAAAAAAAACGACCACCACAATCATGAACATCAACAACAACAAGAACAAAAAAAATAAACAAAAATTGCTGTACAGATTTTTTTTTCTTTATGGTGACGAAGGGTTGTCGTTGTCACTTTACTGAATCATGTAATCTTTCATGCCATGTGCGCAACGGAACGTTTTTTTTTCAAAGAAACCATGAAACCGTTTAGGAAATGTCATGGAAACTGTCTTTCCCTATACAGAGTTCAAGTCAAGTAAAGCGAATTTTCACAGGGACTGGCATGACGAAGATTAACAATTATAATTTTTCTAAAGATGTTGAAAAAAAAAGGTATTCTCATAAACAAAGATACAAAGGAAACGATAAAAAGAAATAAAATGCACTGTTCCACTTTTCTCCACAATAAAAAAGAGGAGGAAAAAAAAAAAAAAAGCTCTTTGAATAATAGAACACTGGACACATATTCTGTTTTATTTTATTAGATGAATACAAACGGGGTTAAAAAAAAAAAAAAAAAAAAAGAAGAAAAAAAAAAGAAAAGAGAGAGAAAGAGAGAAGAAAAAAAAAAGAAAAGAAACAAAACAGTGCTCCAGAATGTCACAAAAAGGAAATTGGATTGGATACAGAATCTTCAAGTCCTGTCGTTGCATTAATTTTCTTCCCTTCCTTCTTCATTTCTTTCTTTCCCCTCTCTCTCCCTCTCTCTCTCTATCTCTTTCATTCATTCTTTCTTTCTTTCTTTCTTTCGTTTCTCCCTTCTGTGTTTCTTTCTTTCTTTCTTTCGTTTCTTCTTTCTATGTTTCTTTCTTTCTTTTTTCCCTCTCCCTTTCTTTCTTTCTTTCTTTCTTTCTTTCGTTTCTT
>NC_134898.1:46101340-46116340 GCF_041734735.1 Babylonia areolata | reverse complement strand
TTTTTGTTGTTGTTGTTGTTTTTTTGTTGTTTTTGTTTTCATTTATTCCTTTCTTTGATAAGGGAAAGACCGTGTGCCAGACACCAGCTTCCAAGTGAGTTTTCAACTGCTGTATTCTGGCTGAGGTAGTGGAAGAGCTGGCTTTGTGCGTGTCCCCTGTCCTTCCTGTTGCATCAGAAATGTCATCTGTCGCGGTCACCTCCATGCAGAAAGCATCAATGGTATCTGGCCCTGCAGCTTTCCTATGGTGGCCTAGAGGTAACGCGTCCGCCTAGGAAGCGAGAGAATCTGAGCGCGCTGTTTCGAATCACGGCTCAGCCGCCGATATTTTCTCCACCCTCCACTAGACCTTGAGTGGTGGTCTGGACGTTAGTCATTCGGATGAGACGATAAACCGAGGTCCCGTGTGCAGCATGCACTTAGCGCACGTAAAATGAGCCCACAACAACAAAAGGGTTGTTCCTGGCAAAAATTCGGCGGAAAAATCCACTTCGATACATAAAACAAAAACAAAAAAATGCATACAGGAAAAAATACAACAACAACAACAAAAAGGGCGGCGCTGTAGTGTAGCGACTCGCTCTCTCTAGAGAGAGCAGCCCGAATTTCACACAGAGAAATCTGTTGCGATAAAAGAAATACAAAATGCAAAAAGAAAATACAAAATGATGCTGCAGATTCCGCTGAGCGTTGACGTCGACTCTTCGTGAACTTGTCAGACTCGTTTAACTGTGTTCTCCTGTCTGACCCAGTTTCCTTTCCTTCCCTCAACTCTCCTGGCTTGGGTTGTAGGTTATGGGATGTGTTTTCTTCTTCCCTCGCGCGACTTGTATTGATGATATATTGCTCGTGAGGTGCGCGTGCTTCTGACAGCCACAAAAAGACTCGATTTGCATCGGCACGAGTCCAGTTATATTTCATCGCAACGTCCACTGAAGTTGGGAATTAATTCTGAGTCTTTGTGTGAATAATAACAGCCTTTTATGAAGGAGAGTTTTATTTGATTTTCCTTTTTGTTGTTGCAAAGCAGTGTTTTGTAAGAAACAAATTCCTTGTCGTCTTGTTTCTTTCCCTCATTTTGTTTAAGCAATTGACTGATGACCGAGTTTATTCAGCAGCCCGTAGTATCATTTTGTGAACTGGCAGAAAATGAATACCTTTATGTGATGATTATGGTCGCAAAATATTCCTTAAGAATTGCATTGAATCATATCCAAGGTTTAGATTAAATCGATGAAAGTGCTTGGATAGTATATGGAATGGGAAGCGTTTTGTTATTTTCTTTTATTTTTTTCCCCCTTTTTTTTTCTTCAGTGGGCTCACAGTGGATGATTCCGTCCTCGTGTTAGCAATGGGCAATCACATTTTGTTAATACAATGTAAAACCAATAAGTCTGTGTTTTTCAACTGTCTTGCTTCCCACCCCCCACCCCCAGCCCCCACCCCCACCCCCCCACCCCCCTCACCCCACTCCCCTGTTTCTTTCTTCAAATCGATTGCTTCTTGCAGCTGAAATGAAGCTGCTTCTTCTTTTTTTTTTCTTTTTTTTTCTTTTTTTTTTTTTTTTTCGACCGTTTGATTTGGACACGAACATTCTTCATAACAGTTCACCAGATGTAGTAAATTCCCCATGGAGTACAGAAGAAGTCTCCGCATACTGTAATAACATCACACTATCCACTCTCTCCCCCCCACAAGGGAGAAGGCGTCTGAGAATGACACACTATGTTATTAATCCAATTTGGTAGGAGGACCCATACGGCCATAGTATTGATCCAGGAGAAGTCCGTGGCTCACCATCACCAACTGGATCGATTCCACCAACCCCTGTACTGGGACAGCAGTCATCCCAAAGAACCTGGGGCTTGTTCCCACAGAGGTTTGATTCACAGTTCATTACAGCAGAGGCTAGACAGTTAAGCCCCTCGAGGTCTAGAACTCATGGCCTCAAAATAATGACCAATCACAAGAAGTCCATGGATCTTTTTTTTTTTCTAGAAAGGAGTAATCTCCAGCTCTCTGTATTTCACTACCGTTAACCCAAATGAGTCAAAAACTCTCCCCCAGAGAATCTTCACAGCAATCACTACCAGCAGCGAGTGGTTTGCATGATCGATCTTAGAACAGAATTTTTTTTATTAGATCTGACAGTTTTCCTTATTAATTTCCTTAGCGTCACGAATTTTTCTGTGTCAACGGAATTAGCGTCAACATAACAAGAAAACCCTGGCTGCAATAATGCAGACCAAGCGCTGCTAATATCGCCCATGATACCCAGCCCATGGTTGTTCAGTTCAGGAAATCAGACCTGAGTATAACCAAAGACGAATTTTACTGAGCATTGGACTTTGAAGAATGATAAACGAGCATGAATCATAATCGAACCCAGGAGTGTATGATAAACATGCTGCCAGTGTATCATATTTATGCGGATAGTTTCATGGAAACTCAAAAGACCTTCGTTCTACAAAACTGGCCTAAATTCCAAGAAACACAGAGCTCTAAACCATCGATTAAAAAAAAAAAAAACACTCAAGCAAGCCAGACGTCATTGCTATCAGAGAATGTTCAGTGATTTGATTTGTATGACAAACACACAGCATCCGTCATACGGGATCCAAGATTCATTCACAAGGAATCAATCCCAGCAATACAGTAGAACACTGAAACCCCTGTGTTTGAGCGATGACCAGAGGTAATGTGCCCGCAGTACAATAGAACATTGAAACACTTATGTTTGAGTTTTGACCAGCGGTAATGTGCCCGCAATACAATAGAACATTGAAACACTTATGTTTAAGTTTTGACCAGCGGTAATGTGCCCGCAATACAATAGAACATTAAAATACCTGTGTTTGAGCGATGACCAGAGGTAATGTGCCCGCAGTACAATAGAACATTGAAACACTTATGTTTGAGTTTTGACCAGCGGTAATGTGCCCGCAATACAATAGAACATTAAAATACCTGTGTTTGAGCGATGACCAGAGGTAATGTGCCCGCAGTACAATAGAACATTGAAACACTTGTGTTTGAGTTTTGACCAGCGGTAATGTGCCCGCAATACAATAGACCATTCAAATACCTATGTTTGAGCGATGACCAGAGGTAATGTGCCCGCAATACAATAGACCATTCAAATACCTATGTTTGAGCGATGACCAGAGGTACTGTGCCCGACATGGTAGTGAGTCTACACGGGTTTCAATACCCATACGGACCGAGATTTTCACCTCACTCTCAACTGCACCTTAAGTAGCGGTCTGGGTACCAGTCTTCCGGATGAGACGACAAAACCAAACAAACCGAGGTCCCGTGCGCAGCATGCGCTTTGCGTACGTAAAAGAACCCGTGGCAACAAAATGGTTGTCTCTGGCAAAAATCTTGTAGAAACATGCATTCTTCCAGGCAGGAAAAAATATTCTAAAATATGGGTGGAGCTGTACCGTTGCAACACGCTCTTCTCGCTCTTTTTGTTGTGACAACAGCTGACGGGCGCAATAGCCGAGTGGTTAAGGCGTTGGACTTTCAATCTGAGGGTCCCGGGTTCGAACCTCGGTGACGGCGCCTGGTGGGTAAAGGGTGGCTATTTTTCCGATCTCCCAGGTCAACATATGTGCATACCTGCCAGTGCCTGAACCCCCTTCGTGTGTATTCGCAAGAAGAAGACTAAATACGCATGTTAAAGATTCTGTGATCCATTTTAGCTTTCGGTGGATAATGGTAAAAAGAACATACCTAGCATGCGCACGCCCCCTCTCCCACCGAAAACGGAGAATGGCTGCCCACATGGCGGAGTAAATAAACAAAACGGTCATACACGTAAAATGTCACATGTCTGCCTGATTGTGTGTATGTGTGTGTGCCTGAAATCTGATTGAACGACACAGGAAACGAATGATGAGCGCCCAGCGGTAGCAGTCAGTCGGCTCTACCCAGGTAGGCAGCCTGTTGTGCAAATGACCCCGTGTTTGTAAAGCGCTTAGAGCTTGATCTCCGACCGAGGATAGGCGCTATATAAGTATCCATATCAATCAATCAATCAATCAATCATATTAATCAATCAAAAAGTAATACAACACAATACAATGCAAAGATGGGCCTGGTCTGGATTCAAAGACAAACGACCACATCAAATGAAATATCCATATACTTTCATCCTTTGAACTTTGAACATTTCGGGATTTTTATTTATTTATTTTTTTATTATTTTTTTTTTAATTTTTAAGGCAACATAAAGATTGCAGCATAATGCCAAGCAGTTCACGTCACCATGTTGTGCTTTTGATGTCATGATGTCATTATGGTCAATTTTCAGGTGTGGGATGTTTCCAATGTTACGAGCCACTAAAAATAATAATAATTCACATTATTGAGATTTATTCTTTTCCTGTCATCTGGGCGCAGTTTGAGTGAACGTCGGATGATGTTCTTATCACAGAAGCATCATTCTCGGCAGTTGGAAACCTGTCGAATAATCATTTTCTGTCATGCGTGTACGTGTGACATGGAGCTTACACTGATAAGCATAGCCGTGTGTGATCCGCTTGAAGCTTTCAAATGTGATCGTTCATTCTGGAAAGAGACTTGTCGATGCTTGGACACACTGCAGTGGTGTTGCCAGTGAGTTGATGCCTTATTACACCTCCCCAAAACATACACAGAGAGACGCGCGCGCGCACGCACACACACACCACACACACACACACACACACACACACACACACACACACACACACGCATGCACACACACACACACCACACACACACACACCACACACCACACACCACACACACACACACACACACACACACCACACACCACACACACACACACACACACACACACACATCGCATACTGTACTCTGCTGTGTGATTTCTGTCGGCACAAGAACACTAACGTTGTTGATAAAGACTGTATCTAAAACGAAAAGTTATTCCGAGAAGTATTTCCGGCTGTGGGATATCCAGTGTTTCCTTTTACTTGAATATGTTGACCACACCACACAGTTAGTTGTGATACTGCTTTAGCGATATAGACGATCATTTCTGGATTAACCCTTTCACCGCCAGTCAATTTAGAGTACAAAATTCCCTTATGGTATATACACAGAAAAGACAGTGACTAAGAATAGCTGGGGATTCCCCCTGTGATGTATAGAAAATAATGTGTCTATCCTACCACCGAACATTAAGAGCAGTAGGTTCATGGATAACAGACCAATGAATGGTCACCTTTCAGTGACATGGGTCCTCTACCACGCCTGTGCATAAATGCGAGCTTGGCGGTGAAAGGGTTAAGATGAACCCCATTTTCCCTCCTCTTTTATCTAACATTTTCCAAAATGGAAACACTAGGACACTTTCTGTGGGTGTTTATTATGTTTAATCATTACATTCCTTTCTCTCTTTTTTTGTGTAAAAACGTGTTTTATGCAAGCCTTGTGTAAGCTCTCTATGCCTGACTTGTGCGTTAGGTTCATGTGTAGGCGAGACTTTTTTGTTTTTGTTTTTTTGGTTAAAGCAGATGTCATGCAGCGGGTATGGATCAGTCCGTACTCTTTAAAAACCTCATCGAAACTGAAACTGAAACACTTTCCTTAAACTGAAACTTCCTGTCCAGAGGAACTGAATGAATTTCTGGTCGCTGTTTGAGAAGTTCAGAGTCAATCTATTTACCGTGCAACTCATTAGTCATCTACCAAAACGTAACCGTTTGTTTGTGTGGTTGTTTTTCTCCCATTTTTCCCCTCTGAAGCCATTTCGGTCCTTGTGTACTCTTGGTTCCCCCACCCCCACCCCCCCTTCAACCACCCCCGGCCCCCAGAGTTATGTCGGCTGCAACCGTTAGCAGATTCAATGTCTGGAGTGATTACGGTGCCAGAGAGGGGGAGGAGGGGGAGGAGGAGGAGGAGGAGTAATTTTGTTTGAGATATCCCATCACACATACTGCTGATTCTTGACATTTTGAGTCAAGTATCAATTTTGTTCGCATTTCAGTGTTATCGTTGACAAGATGGAAGAGGATGGGGAGTTGAATGAGGAGTTGACGGGCGCAACAGTAGAGTGGTTAGGGCGTTGGACTTTCAATCTGAGGGTCCCGGGTTCGAATCTCGGTAACGGCGCCTGGTGGGTAAAGGGTGGAGATTTTTACGATCTCACAGGTCAACATATGTGCAGACCTGCTAGTGCCTGAACCCCCTTCGTGTGTATATGCAAGCAGAAGATCAAATACGCACGTTAAAGATCCTGTAATCCATGTCAGCGTTTGGTGGGTTATGGAAACAAGAACATACCCAGCATGCACACCCCCGAAAACGGAGTATGGCTGCCTACATGGCGGGGTAAAAACGGTCATACACGTAAAAGCTCACTCGTGTGCATACGAGTGAACGCAGAAGTTGACAAGGTGGAAGAGGATGGGGAGTTGAATGAGGAGTTGACGGGCGCAACAATAGAGTGGTTAGAGCGTTGGACTTTCAATCTGAGGGTCCCGGGTTCGAATCTCGGTAACGGCGCCTGGTGGGTAAAGGGTGGAGATTTTTCCGATCTTCCAGTCAACATAATTATTATGCGCAGACCTGCTCGTGCCTGAACCCCCTTCGTGTGTATACGGCAAGCAGAAGATCAAATACACAACGTCAAAGATCCTGTAATCCACGTCAGCTTTCTGTGGGTTGTGGAAACAAGAACATGCCCAGCATGCACACCTCAGAAAACGGAGTAGGGCTGCCTACATGGCAGGGTAAAAACGGTCATACACGTAAAAGCCCACTCGTGTACATACAAGTGAACACGGGAGTTGCAGCCCACGAACGAAGAAAAATAAGTAAAAGTCCACTCGTGTGTATACAAGTGAATATGGGAGTTGCAGCCCACAAACGAAAAAGAAGAAGAATTGCAGCCCACGAACGAAGAAGAAGAAGAAGAAGACGAAGAAGAAGAAGAAGAAGAAGAAGAAGAAGAAGAGAAGAAGAAGAAGAAGAAGAAAATTGATTGATTGATTGAATCTTTAATGGGTAAAGAATTAGGCACAGTAAAGGCCTTTTTACAATTCTGCCTATTTAACGACACAAAACATAAAAGAAAATAAAGAACGACACAAAACATAAAGCTAAAGAAATAAACTGAAATAAAATAAAATAATAAGAACGACGAATAAGAATAGGAACTTGAATAGTCTATTAAAGGTAACAAAGCGATGAAAACTGGAACAATTGGTACATTACATGTACATACGTATTTACACACACACACACACACACACACACACACACACACACACACACACACACACACACACACACACAATTATAAAACAAGCAAACAAAGACATACGTACACATTCACGCCCACACAAGGAGAAGGAGAAGAAGAAGAAGAAGAAGAAGAAGGAGAAGAAGAAGAAGAAGAAGAAGAAGAAGAAGAAGAAGAAGAAGAAGAAGAAGAAGAAGAAGAAGAAGAAGAAGAAGAAGAAGGAGAACGGGCGCGGGGAGTTGGGGAAAGAGGGTAGGTGGCGTATGGAATCAATGATGAATATTTCAAACAAACAGAAGTAGCATAGAAGGAAAAAAAAAAGAAAAAAAGAAAGGGAGGGGTGGAGGAAGAGAGGCACACTAAAAAAAAAAAAAAGAAAAAAAAAGAGTAAAACCTGAAGTTCTGCGCGCGCATCATACCGTCAAACATTACAGTCAGTGCCTGCGAGATGGAGCGATTGAAAGCGTCATTACACATGACGTAACACTAACACACACTAAAGCAAGAAAAAAAAAATACAAACCCAGACATGGGTAACCTCTCGCCAAACATTGAAGAGTACAGGAATCAGCAAGATATCACACAGCTGAAGAAACGTGCGTAAATGATGTATGTGTGTGTGGGAGGGGGGTAGGGGTGGGGGTGTTCTTTCTCACTTTTGGTTTCGTCCATTAAAGACATACATGTATAGAGCAGTTGTTGTTTTTTAAATAGTGATACAAAGTGCTTCGTAATCTTGCACGAAACCGAGGTCGCAAAAATAAATAAACAAATAAGTTAATAAATAAATAAGTAAATGAATAGATATATTAGTAAATGAATAAATAAATAAATAAATATATAATAAATAAATAGATAAACAGATGAATAAGTAGATGGATGAATAGATAATGAATAAAAGTGAAGACCGGAAGTGTTCTTATCACTTCCGCTCCAAATGTATTTAACTGGGAGGAAAAGAATGGGGGGAGGGGGGGGGGGGAGACGAGAATGAGGGTGGGGGATGGTGGGGAGGGTGGGGGGGGATCGGAGGTATGGGAGATAGTTGCGGGTGGGGAAGAGGTGGGTGGAAGGGAAGGCTGGTGGCTAAATAAACGTGCAGTAACTCGGCTTAATACTACGCAGGGAAGACAAGCTAAGGAAGATAACCTGCTTGACCTTCCTCTTCTTCTTCTGCGTTCACTCGTATGCACACGAGTGGGCTTTTACGTGTATGACCGTTTTTACCCCGCCATGTAGGCAGCCATACTCCGTTTTCGGGGGTGTGCATGCTGGGTATGTTCTTGTTTCCATAACCCACCGAACGCTGACATGGATTACAGGATCTTTAACGTGCGGTATTTGATCTTCTGCTTGCATATACACACGAAGGGGGTTCAGGCACTAGCAAGTCTGCACATATGTTGACCTGGGAGATCGTAAAAATCTCCACCCTTCACCCACCAGGCGCCGTCACCGTGATTCGAACCCGGGACCCTCAGATTGACAGTCCAACGCTTTAACCGCTCGGCTATTGCGCCCGTCACCTGCTTGACCAAAACGGAACAGTGTTGTGTTGTAAAGCTAGCCAGGAAGCAACTTCCGTCAGTCTGTGCGGTTTCCACAGTTATTGATCGTACTGCCGAACATCTCAGCCGCAAAGAACCTTTCTCCTCTTTTTTTTTTTTTTTTTTCCTCATCCTTCTTTCTCTATTTCTTTTCACTTTTTTTTGGTTTTTGTTGTTGTTGTTTTTTTGCTATTTTCCCAACACTTAACCCCTAAAGTGCCCCTTTGACGTAAATTTATGTCCGCTTTCCGTGTGCAAAAAAAAAAAAGAAAAGAAAAAAAAAGAAAGAAAAAGAAAAATGTACCTCAGGATGGAGATTTCCGTCCCTGTCATGGCAGGGTTGTTGTTGTTTTTTCTATCACAAAATCATTAACTTCATGTGCAATTGTAAATAATTAGATAGTGTGTTAATTTTTCCTTTCAGAAAATTATTTAGGTTATTTAACTACTTAAGTAGTTTGAATGCTGGATTTAAACAAAACAACAAAACAAAAAATCAAATGAGAATTAATTTCCTCCGTGACCGAAACAACCCTTGGCAGATATTTCATCACTGAGAATTAAAACAGGCTGGGGACTAAAAAAAAAAAAAAAAAAAAAAAAAAAAAAAAAGTTTAATGGTGTGCCAAACACGAGAACCACCAAGGAAAACGTTTAATTATGCTGTACTCAGTTAAGCTGCCGGTCTTTATATATTTGTTTTGTTTCTGTGTTTTTGGGTTGCTGTTGTTGCTGTTGGTTGTGTGTGTGTGTGTGTGTGTGTGTGTGTGTGTGTGTGTGTGGTGTTATTGTTGTTGTTGTTGTTATCTTCTTTTTTTGTATGTGTTTCTTATAAAAAAAAAAAAAAACAGTGACACAAATGTTATGTGGTGGCATCAGCGCTATCATTCTGACAAAAACTGCACCTAGACAAACGAACAATATCATTTCTTCATATCTGAGTTCATCGAGGAGTGGTGGAACTATACACAGAAATGGGCAGAGGAGGGGCGGGGGGGGGGGGGGGGGGGGGGGGGGGTCCAGACACAGTAGATATTGAATAACTGCACGGATGGCCATAAAAGTCTATGGAACCTTTGATAACGTTTTTTTTTTAAATATATATACATATATATATATGTATATATATATATATATATATATATATATATATATATATATATACATATATATATATGTATTATTTGAGGTCTCAATGTGATGACACGCCAGTTGTATGATACAGAGCGCGTGGATGGTTGTGAAATACATTTATGGTTTCACGCGCGCACGCGCGCGTGTGTGTGAGAGAGAGAGAGAGTATGCGTGTGTGTGTTTGTGTGTGCGTGGGGGAGGGGGTTGGGTGTGTGTGTGTGTGAGAGAGAGAGAGAGCATGTGAGAGAGAAAGGGAGAAAGAGAGATAAAAGAAAGAGAGACAGACAGATAGGACAGACAAGAAGAGATAGAGACAGAGACAATAATGTTTCATCTTTTCATTCATTCATTCATTCTCCTTCATTCGCTAATGTGCTGCTTTGTTTAGTTGCTTTTGTGTTTTTGTTTTTGTTTGTTTGTTTGGGTTTTTTTTATAACGCATCCTGGTTTCAATTTCCACCAGGGGGTTAAAAATGACAGAGGGGAGGTGGTACTTCTTTCTTGCCCGGTACACCTACTCAGCCCCAGGGGGAAGTCAAGTGAAGACTAGACAGCATGATGACTGACCTGACTGACTGCACGGAACGCTGTACCTGGTGATACGCAGAGACAATGAGAGGGAGAGGAAGGAAGGGAGAGACAGACAGACAGAGAGAGAGACAGACAGAGAGAAACAGGGGACAGAGAGAATGAATGAATGAATGAATGAATGAATGACAAAGTGAGTGAGAGAGTAAGAGGAGGGGAGAGAGAGGAGTAAGAGAGAGAGAGAGAGAGTGAGAGAGAGAGAAAAAGTGTGTGTGTGTGTGTGTGTGTGTGTGTGTGTGTGTGTGTGAATGACTGAGAGAGTGAGTGAGAGAAACAGACAAACAGACAGATAGAGACAGAGAGATAGAATAAATGAATGGGAAAGAGACAGACAGATAGACAGAGAGAAACAGGAATAGAAAGAATGAATGACTGAGAAAGTGAGTGAGAGTGAGAGGAGGGGAGAGAGAGGAGTAAGAGAGAGAGTGAGAGAGAGAGTGAGAGAGAGTGAGAGAGAGAGTGAGAGAGAGTGAGAGCGTGTGTGTGTGTGTGTGTGTGTGTGTGTGTGTGTGTGTGTGTGTGTGTGAATGACTGAGAGAGTGACTGAGAGAAACCGACAAACCGACACATAGAGACAGAGAGACTGAATCAATGAATGGGAGAGAGATAGACAGACAGACAGACAGACAGACAGAGAGAAACAGGAATAGAAAGAATGAATGACTGAGAAAGTGAGTGAGAGTGAGAGGAGGGGAGAGAGAGGAGTAAGAGAGAGAGAGTGAGAGAGAGGGTGAGAGAGAAAGTGTGTGTGTGTGTGTGTGTGTGTGTGTGTGTGTGTGTGTGTGTGAATGACTGAGAGAGTGACTGAGAGAAACCGACAAACAGACAGGTAGAGACAGAGAGACTGAATCAATGAATGGGAGAGAGAGAGATAGACAGACAGACAGACAGACAGAGAGAAACAGGAATAGAAAGAATGAATGACTGAGAAAGTGAGTGAGAGTGAGAGGAAGGGAGAGAGAGGAGTAAGAGAGAGAGAGAGAGTGAGAGCGTGTGTGTGTGTGTGTGTGTGTGTGTGTGTGTGTGTGTGTGTGTGTGTGTGTGTGTGTGTGTGTGTGTGTGAATGACTGAGAGAGTGAGTGAGAGAAACAGACAAACAGACAGATAGAGACAGAGAGACTGAATCAATGAATGGGAGAGAGATAGACAGACAGACAGACAGACAGAGAGAAACAGGAATAGAAAGAATGAATGACTGAGAAAGTGAGTGAGAGTGAGAGGAGGGGAGAGAGAGGAGTAAGAGAGAGAGAGAGTGAGAGAAAGTGTGTGTGTGTGTGTGTGTGTGTGTGTGTGTGTGTGTGTGTGTGTGTGTGTGTGTGTGTGTGTGTGTGTGTGAATGACTGAGAGAGTGACTGAGAGAAACCGACAGACACATAGAGACAGTTTCAGTTTCAGTTTCAGTAGCTCAAGGAGGCGTCACTGCGTTCGGACAAATCCATACACGCTACACCACATCTGCCAAGCAGATGCCTGACCAGCAGCGTAACCCAACGCGCTTAGTCAGGCCTTGAGAAAAAAAAAAATAAAAAAATAAAATAAATAAATAAATAATAAACAAAAATAAAATAAAGGTGAATAAATAATAGATAAGCTTACATAAATAAATAAATAAATAAATAATTATAATACATAGAGACAGAGAGACTGAATCAATGAATGGCAGAATGACAGACAGACAGAGGAGAAAAGGTGCGTAAAGAAGGAACAGGAAGAGACGGTGTCGGAAGGGGCAAGACAGTTCCCCCCCCCCCCCCCCCCCACCCCACCCACACACACACACACACACACCCCACACCCCCAACCTGACATTGAACGGGAGTGCTCATCACAGGCGGACACTTCAATCCGCGCGACACACGGACTGAATGAATATGTAAGAATGATAGTCAGCATCAGTATCAGTAGCTCAAGGAGGCGTGAACTGCGTTCGGTCAAATCCATATACGCTACACCACATCTGCCAAGCCTGAAAAAAAGAAGAAGAAAAAAAAAAATAGATAAATTAATTAATAATAGATAAATACATAAAAATACCACCACTAATAATAATAATACTAATATTTAAAAGGTGCAAAATCTGACTATGACCATCAGAACAGTAGAGGAGTGTGTGTGTGTGTGTGTGTGTGTGTGTGTGTGTGAAGAGAGACAGACAGACAGACAGAGACAGGTAAAGAAACAGAACGTTTGAACGATCAAACGAACTTTCTTTTAGATAACGAAAGTGGACAACAACAAAAAAAGCATGCATATACGTTGGTGTTTTTGTTTGTTTGTTTGTTTGTTTGTTTTTGTTTTTTTGTTTGTTTGTTTTTTTAACATCCAGCCCTCAGGGCAAATAGAAAATGAAAACAGAATATAGGAGACAAAGAGCCGGGGGCTGGGAGGGTGGTGGGGGGTGCGGCGAGGGGCGGGCGGGTAGTAAGGATGTTTTAGGATGATAAATGTGAATGGGGATGGGGGTAGGGGGGGTTGTTGTTGCCCATCAATTCTCGCAGTTTACTTTTGTTTTGGCATTTACGTGAATAATTGTTTGTTGAATAAATTTCTATTACCTCACTATTCCTTTTGAAATGTTTTTCCAGTGGGTACACGTAAAAATGGACAGACAAAACATTAAATTAATCTCTCGTGGATTTTTTGTTTGTTTGTTGCTGTTGCTGTTGGAGGTGGTGGTGGTGGTGGTGGTGGTGGTGTGTGTGTGTGTGTGTGTGTGTGTGTGTGTGTGTGTGTGTGTGTGTGTGTGTGTGTTTTCCTTCTGTTTTTGTCTTATTTTCGGGTTTTGTATTTATGTCAAACTTAATTGCTTCCCTTGGGTATACGTAGAGATGGATAGACAAAACATTTGTTTAACTTAATTGTATGGCATCCTTCTGGGAACGCTATAGACACAGGAATAAAGAAACAAATAAGTTTAATAAGATATACTGCTGCTCTATCATTTGCAACATACAATACAATACAACACAATACATCTTTATTCATCCATTTTGAAATTAATCGTGCATCCATAGGCTCGTCACTTACCCAACACAGTATCTCAGCCTATAGGCGAGTCCAGTATACACACACACACACGCGCGCGCGCGCGCACACACACACACACACACACACACACACAGATTGGACCAAAAATATGAAAAAGCTACATATATAAAGCAAAATGCATACACACAAGTTATACACAACAGCGGCTTCATGTCCACACACACACACACACACACACACACACGTTTTAGTGGCACAACTCTCAAGCCGCTCGTTTCGATTCAAGGAAGACTTTAATGCGACTCATCGCCCAGCCGACTGCCGATGCCATGACAGGCTGAAAGCAAGTTAAAAAAAACAAAAATAACAACTCTGTTGTCGTTCGACCCATTGGGAAATTTTGACTATTGAGAGCTATGAAAACTGACTTTATGTCATGCTGTTTTCAGACGCTGGGCAAGTGAGATATGATACTATTTTCACATATGATAAGCAAGCAAGCGCGCGCACACACACACACACACACACACACACACACACACACACACACACACACACACACACACACACACACACACACACACACACACAGTGCCATGTCTTGCCACTAGCCAGCTCATGTACTTACGTTTCAGAAGTTCCAGAACTGGGCTTTAGTTCCGAGTGTGCCCCGCAGATAGCAGAGCATGTAGACTTGTGGCCCAGTGGGTACACCAACTAGACAGGAATCGAGAGAACTATGGTGCGACGTTCGGGTCTCCCTCGAGCCAAGCTGTAAAATACTATTGTTTATATTAGTACGTTCTAAATTCTTGAAAAGTCTCTCTGAAACAGTCTCATGTCCATGAAATATAGAACATTGTTTATAAAAGTTATACGACTAATAAGCGTGGACATGTACCAGAGGATTGAACACACAACTGCATAAAACCGATAGCAAAATCATGGAAGCGACTACCGCATCCTAACTATCAAACATTAACAACAAAAAAAACAAAAAAACAAAAAATTCACTTATTATTTTACTTCCTTGTTAATATGTCCCTAACACTAACAGTCTCTTCCACCCCCTTCCCCCACTCCTGCCCTCTCACCCCCTGCCCATCTTCCCTCACCCTTCCCTTTCAGAACCCTTTCTTTCCCTCATACATTCACACTGACAGTTCTACTCACCCTGCTTTGTGTCCTTTCCTGTGACTTCTCATCACTTTCCTTTCCTGAACTTTACTCTCTCTCTCCCTCTCTGTCTGTACCTTTCTGTCTGTCACTCACTCATTTCATTTGCCTGAAGAAGAGCTTGTGGCTCGATACGTCGCCTCTTTTATCCCAAGTAAGTCGACTTTTACCAAGATGTTTTTAGTCTACCTCCCACTATCAAACATTTAGCTGGAAAGCTTATGGAACGTAAAACAGCAAGGAAACTTGCGAGATATATTCAACAGAAGCACATTCTTCCTCCAAATCAAGGCGGGAACAGAACAGGTA
>NC_134898.1:46091340-46096340 GCF_041734735.1 Babylonia areolata | reverse complement strand
CAGATAGACAGATAGACAAAGAGGCAGACCGACCAACCGACCGACAGACAGACAGACAGAGAGAGGGGGGGGGATAGAGAGATAGACAAACAAACTGACCGACAGACAGACAGAGAGAGGTGGGGGATAGAGAGATAGACAAACAGACCGACCGACCGACAGACAGAGAGAGAGAGGGGGGGGGGATGATAGAGAGATAGACAAACAAACCGACCGACCAACAGACAGACAACAAACACAAGGCACAGAGAGTGAAGAACACTCTCTCTCTCTCTCTCTCTCTCTCTCTCTCTCTCTCTCTCTCTCTGTCTCTCTCTCTCTGTGTCTGTCTCTCTCTTATTGTGCGAGTAAAGCAAGTAAAGGATGGTATTGTCAATGGCAATAAAACAATGGCAATGTCCGTGTCCGTGTCTCTGTCTCTGTGTGTCTCTCTCTATCTGGTAATTTCTCTGTCTCTGTCTCTGTCTGTCTGTCTACCTGTCTTTCTCTTTTCTCTCTCTCTCTCTCTCTGTCTCTCTCTCTCTCTGTCTGTCTCCTCTCTATCTCTCTGTCTCTGTCTCTCTGTCTCTGCGTCTGTCTCCTCTCTATCTCTCTGTCTCTCTATCTCTGTCTCTCTGTCTCTGTCTGTCTGTCTGTCTGAGAAAGAAAGACAAGAAGGGAGACAGACAGACAGAGAGACAGAGAGGGAGAGAGAGGGGGCAGGGAAAGAAAGAGAGAAAGACAGACAGATACAGAGGCAGAGACAAAGAGGGAGAGAGAGGGCGGGGGGGGGGAGAGAAAGAAAGACAAGAAGAGACAGACAGATACAGAGACAGTCAGGGAGAGAGAGGGCGGGGGGGGGGGAAGATAAAGAAAGACAAGAAGAGAGACAGACAGACAGAGACACAGAGACAGAGAGCGAGAGAGAGGGTCGGTGGGGGTGGGGGGGGGAGGAGGAGGAGGGAAAGAGAGAGAAAAAGAGAAGAAGAGAGACAGACAGAGACAGAGAGCAAGAAAGAGAGAGGGGGGAGGAGGGAAAGGGAGAGAGAAAGAAAGATAAGAAGAGAGACAGACAGAGACAGAGAGAGAGAGAGAGAGGGGGGGGGGTGAGGAGGGAAAGAGAGAGAAAAAGAGAAGAAGAGAGACAGACAGAGACAGAGAGCAAGAAAGAGAGAGGGGGGAGGAGGGAAAGGGAGAGAGAAAGAAAGATAAGAAGAGAGACAGACAAACAGAGACAGAGAGCAAGAGAGAGAGGGGGGAGGAGGAGGGAAAGGGAGAGAGAAAGAAAGATAAGAAGACAGACAGACAGAGACAGAGAGCAAGAGAGAGAGGAGAGGAGGAGAAGGGAAAGAGTGAGAGAAAGAGAGACAGACAGACAGACAGAGACAGAGAGCAAGAGAGAGAGAGGGTGGGGGTGAGGAGGGAAATGAAGAGAGAAAGAAAGATAAGAAGACAGACAGACAGAGAGAGAGAGAGAGAGAGAGAGGGAGGAGGGAGGGGGGGTGGAGAGATGGAAGGGATGAGGCAGAGACAAAGACAGATACTGAAGCGAAGGATGGGAGTTTGTGTGAGGAAGGCAACAGAGATGTGGGTGTGGTTGTGGTGAGAGTGCGGTGAACTGGACCAGCAAAGCGAAAGGACGGTGGAGGGCAAGGGGGGAGGGGGGGGGGGGGGGGGGGGGGGGGGGAAGGAAGGGAGGAAGGGAGGGGTTGAGGGAAGGGAAAGGGAAGGAGGGAAGTGGAGGGAAAGGATGTGGGGGGGGGGGGGGGGGGGGGCGGGGGGGGAAGGAGGGAGGGGAGAGGAGGGGGGGCACAACAGCCTATCGATCACACTGAGCAGATCTCTAGGCCCCACAACCCACTTAGCCAGCCACACTGCATCTCCTCCCTCCCTCCCTCCTCCTCCTCCTCTCTCCCCCTCTCACCCCCCCCCCCCCCACCCCCCCACCCCCATCTCTCTCTCTCTCTCTCTCTCCTTCTCCGTCTCTCTTCCCTCCACCCCTGCCCCGCCTCTCCCCCTGTCTCTCTCTGTCTCCTCCATTCCTATTCCTACCCCTTGCCCCTGCCCCCCCACCTTGCCCCCCTTCTCTCTCTCTCTCTCTCTCTGGCTGGCTAGCTATCTGTCTCTCTTCAGCTTTCCTCCTGGTTTACAAGTCTTTCTGCCACGCGCTCTCTCTCTCTCTCTCTCTCTCTCTCTCTCTCTCTCTCTTGTGCCTGCCGATTTGGAGTGAGAACGTGCGGCGTGGGGGGATGTGCGTGCGTGTTTGTGTGTACAGTATGCGTGTGTGTGTGTGTGTGTGTGCGGGTATGCTTGTGTACGTCGTGTATGTATGTGAGTGTGTGTGTGTGGGGGTGGGGGGGGGGGGGTGGGGGGGGGGTAAAGGTTGCGGGTATGCCTGGGTACATCGTGTGTGTGTGTGTGTGTGTGTGTGTGTGTGTGTGTGTGAGTCTGTGTCAGAGAGAGAGAGAGAGGGAGAGAGAGAGAGAGCCCTGATCTACAAGCACTGGGGGGTTTTTAAACCTGCGTGCACGCGACTCACTGCGTCAGTAACTTTCAGAGACATCCGACGAGCCTGAACCTGAATCTGAACCTGAGCTTTGAGCCTTGAGTCTGTGCAGCGATCTGACGCCCCCCACCCCTCCCACACCCTCCACCACCACCCTTGAATCAGTGGAATGTAGATCGAAGGAAACGAAGGAGACTTCTTGTAGTCATCCTCCCTTCGAAGGCGATTGCTATTACTCTTGAACTGGCGGGAATCGTGGTAGTGGTGGTTTTAAAAAAGCACTGACTTGGCTGTGCTGTGGCTGTTGTATGTGAGTGCATTCACCGTTTTGCTCTCTGTGTGTGTGCGTGTGTGTGTCGGAGGGGATGTTTCTCTTGCGCCATGTCTTCGCTCGCCAGTTGTCGCAGAAGTAGTAGCAGTGCTACCACCACCACCACTACTACTACCACCACCACTACTACCACCATCACCACCACCAGCCTCTTCCGATGTGGAGTCTGAGATGTTGGTGTTGTCGTTGTTGTTGTTGTGAGGTAAGTGGGTGATGTTTTCCTATTGGTTGTGTTGCTGTTGGGAGCGCGCAATTTGGCGCCAAAAAAAGAGTGTTGTGGTTGTTGTTGCTGTTGCTGTGTGTGTGTGTTTGTGCGTGTATATCTTTCGTGTATGTTTAGTTTTGGGGAAGTAGCGTGGAATGAATTTCTTTATTTGGGTGAGTTCGATTTTTGTTGTTGGTGGTGGTGGTGTTGGTTGGTTGGTTGGTTGGTTGTTTGGCTGGTTTGTTTGTTTATTTGTTTGTTGTTTTCTCCTTCTATTATCTTTTTATTTCATATTGTATTTATTTCTTCTGTCATTGCTGCTGTGTTTTGCACGTGTCAAATGATCGGTCGGTATAAGGACAAGCCCAGGAATTCATCTTTTCTTTCTTTCTTTTTTCTTTCTTTCTTTCTTTTTTTCCTTTGGGGGTCTGGGGCAGTGTCTGGCTTTGTTCCATGATTCCTTTCATTTACTCGTGTGCGAGCTGGGTTGGTAGCAGAAGCAGCATTGACTTTGAAGGTGTGTACGTATACTTTGTAGATGGAGAGAGTTGCTTCTCTTTATTTGTTAACTTATTCATTTGTTTGTTTTGTTTTGTTTTGTCTATTTATTGAGTGTCATTTTGCGTCAATGTTTTGTGCAAACTTGGGGTAGGCTCCGAAAACTTAACAAACGTGTTGGGTTTATGCGCAGGTCAGGTAAATGTTATGTGGGTTGTTTTTCTTTTAATCATTATTAATTTATCTAATGTGTTGTGTCGTGTGTGTGTGTGTGTGTGTGTGTGTGTGTGTGTGTGTGTGTGTGTGTGTGTGTGTGTGTGTGTGTGTGTGTGTCTGTGTCTGTGTCTGTGTGTCTGTGTCTGTGTGTGCGTTAGGGTTTTTTGTTGTTGTTGTTTTTTGTTGTTGTTTTTCTTTGTTTTGTTTTTTTGTTTGTCTTTTTGCTGTGGGTTCGTATTATTGCAAATTTATCACAGTGTTATGTCGCTGTCCACGTTTGTCAACGAATTCTGTTTTCATGCTATGTGTCTTTCATTAGTCTTATCATTTCTGTTGTTGTTCATCATTGTAATTATCGTCAGTAGATATTTCGTATGGAAAATAATAATTATTTATAATGAACTGGTGGCTGCAGCATGCATTCCGCTGAAGAACATCATTTGCAATTTTTAAACTAACAGTTACGCGCCCGTGCAAGTAAAAATGTGTGTGTGTGTGTGTGTGTGTGTGTGTGTGTGTGTGTGTGTGTGTGTGTGTGTGTGTGTGTGTGATATTTGGTGTGAGTTTCTGTCTGATTATCTATTTTTGTCTCTGTCTCTTTCTCTGTCTGTGACAGTCTGTCTCAGTCTCTTTCTATGTCAGCACAGTCTGTCTCTGTCTCTTTCTCTGTCTGTGACAGTCTGTCTCAGTCTCTCACACATTGGCTCTGTCTGTCACACACATTCTCTCTCTTCCTCCCCCCTCTCTCTCTCTCTCTCTCTTTCTCCTTCCCCTCCTCTCTCTATCTCTCCCCTCTCTCCTTGTCTCCCTCCTCTCTCTCTCTCCCCTCTCTCTCTCCCCCCTCTCTTTCTCTCAGCCCTCTCTCTCTCTCCCTCCCCCGTCTCTATCTCTCCCCTCTCTCCTTAACTCCCTCTCCCCTTATCTCTCTCTCTCCCTCCCTCCCTCTCTCTACCTCTCTCCGCTCTCTCTCTCCCATCTCCCCCTCTCCTACTCTCCCCACTCTCTCTCCTCCTCCTCTATCTCCCTTCTCTCTCTCTCTCTCCCCTCTCCCCCCTCATTCTCCCCACTCTCTCTCCTCCCCCTCTCTCTCTCCCTCCCCTCTCTCTTCCCTTATCTCTCTCGCTCCCTCCCTCTCTCTCTCCCCTGTCCCCCTCTCTCACTCTCCCCGCTCCCCCCTCTCTCACTCTCCCCACTCTCTCTCCTCTTCCGCTCTCTTTCTCTCTCTCCCACCCCTCAACCCCCTTTCTCTCTCTCTCTCTCTCTCC
>NC_134898.1:46083840-46086340 GCF_041734735.1 Babylonia areolata | reverse complement strand
GCACAGAACACTACAGTACACTAAAGTACAGTACACTACAGCACAGCACAGCCCAGCACAGCACAGCACACTACAGCAGAGTACAGCACAGCACAGAACACTACAGTACACTACAGTACAGCACAGCACAGCACAGCACAGCACACTACAGCACAGTACAGCACAGCACAGCACACTACAGTACACTACAGTACACAAAAGTACAGTACACTACAGCACAGCACAGCACAGTACAGCACAGCACAGCACAGTACACTAAACTACAGTACAACACAGCACAGTACACTACACTACAGTACAGCAAAGCACAGTACACTACACTACACTACAGCACACTGCAGTACACTAACGTACACAACAGTACAGTGCAGTACAATTCAGTTCAGCGCAGTAGAGTAGAAGCCTACAGAGTTAGCCGCGGAATATTTGATCAACAGATCATACCGATAGAGCATAGTTTGTCAAAGCTGGCCTAGTTTGTATCAGTTTGACTTTGAACAGTAATCTGTATGACACACAAACCTACGATCTAGAAGTTATACCCACCCGAGAGAAAAAATATTATAGCTAAAAGACTTGGGTGTTGCGTAGTGTTGCGCAGTGTTGCGTGTCGTCGCCATATTCGTGACTTGGGAAGGAGCCTATTATCATAAACTAATAATAATAATAATAATAATAATAATAATAATAATAATAATAATAATAATAATAATAATAAATCTGAAACATAGCCTATTTCAGGTTACCGAACCGTTTTACTGATCTTATCAACTTAAAGACCTCATTCGTCCACCCTCTACCCCCTCCCTGCCCCCTCCCTAGTTTTTCACAACGTTTAGACAGAATTAAGTATGTGCTGAAGTAGTTTCTCTCTTTCTTTCTCTCTCTCTCTCTCTCTCTCTCTCTCTCTCTCTCTCTCTCTCTCACACACACACACACACACACACACACACACACACACCTGTTCAACATAGTACGTATTGCCGATCTTCCCAATTTCATAACTACACACACACACACACACACACACACACACACCTGTTCAACATAGTACGTATTGCCGATCTTCTCAATTTCATAACTACACACACACAAACACACACACACACACACACACACACACACACTCCCCTACCCTCCATCCCGACTCCTAGCTCTCTCGCTCCGCCCCCCCCCCCCCCCCCCCCCCCGCCCTCTCCCCTCCCACCCCCCTGCCCTCTGTCCCCCTTCCTCCCCAAATATTCCTAGTGTCATGTTCTTGGTGGCATCAAGTACGACGATCTTCAGCAAAATATTCTGTTCGATTTTTCTCCCCCTTTCACATTCTCAGTTGATTTCTATTCTGGATCGGCACGGGAACACATGTATAGGGAAGCAGGTGTTGGAATCGTTACTATCTCCGCTTTGTTAGTTAATTTGGAGGCAGACCAACAACGATGATTGTTTTATCGCCTCTAATTTGGAGGCAGACCAACAAGGTTTTGTCGCCTCTAATTTGGAGGCAGACCAACAAGGATGATTGTTTTGTCGCCTCTAATTTGGAGGCAGAACAACAAGGTTTTGTCGCCTCTAATTTGGAGGCTGACCAACCCAGCAAGGATGATTGTTTTGTCGCCTCTAATTTGGAGGCAGACCAACCCAACAAATATGATTGTTTTGTCGCCTTTAATTTGGAGGCAAAACAACAAGGTTTTGTCGTCTCTAATTTGGAGGCAGGCCAACAAGGTTTTGTCGTCTCTAATTTGGAGGCTGACCCAACCCAGCAAGGATGATTGTTTTGTCGCCTCTAATTTGGAGGCAGAACAACAAGGTTTTGTCGTCTCTAATTTGGAGGCTGACCCAACCCAGCAAGGATGATTGTTTTGTCGCCTCTAATTTGGAGGCAGAACAACAAGGTTTTGTCGTCTCTAATTTGGAGGCAGACCAAAAGGATGATTGTTTTGTCGCCTCTAATTTGGAGGCAGACCAACCCAGGAAGGATGATTGTTTTATCGCCTCTAATTTGGAGGCAGAACAACAAGGATGAATGCTTTGTCGCCTCTAATTATGAGGCTGACCCAACCCAGCAAGGATGATTGTTTTGTCGCCTCTAATTTGGAGGCAGACCAACCCAGCAGGATGATTGTTTTGTCGCCTCTAATTTGGAGGCAGACCAACCCAGCAGGATGATTGTTTTGTCGCCTCTAATTTGGAAGGATAACAACAAGGTTTTGTCGCCTCTAATTTGGAGGCAGACCAACCCAACAAAGATGATTGTTTTGTCGCCTCTAATTTGGAGGTTGACCCAACCCAGCAAGGATGATTGTTTTGTCGCCTCTAATTTGGAGGCAGACCAACCCAACAAATATGATTGTTTTGTCGCCTTTAATTTGGAGGCGAAACAACAAGGTTTTCTCGTCTCTAATTTGGAGGCAGAACAACCAGGATGATTGCTTTCTTGCCTCTAATTTGGAGGCAGACCAACCCAGCAGGATGATTGTTTTGTCGCCTCTAATTTGGA
>NC_134898.1:46073840-46076340 GCF_041734735.1 Babylonia areolata | reverse complement strand
CTCTCTCTCTCTCTCTCTCTCTCTCTCTCTCTCTCTCTCTCTCTGGAAGAATGGGCCATGCCTAAAATATTAATCCTTGAATGAAAAAAAAAAGAGAAAAGAAAAAAAACGTTTTGAGTTCTCCTCCCTCTCTCTGTCTCTCTCTGTCTTTATCTGTGTGTCTGTCTGCCTGCCTGTCTGTCTGTCTGTCTGTCTGTCTGTCTGTCTCTCTCTCTCTCTCTCTCTCTCTCTCTCTCTCTCTCTCTCTCTCATTTTCTTCAATGACCGTGCTTGGATGTGATGTGGATTATACCCCATTCATGAGGGGCAATGGCGTTTACATGAATATAACATCAGCATCCACATCCTCATCTCATGTCTGTCTCCCTGTCTCTGTCTGGCTGTCTGTCTGTCTGTCTCTCCCTCTCCCATCTCTCTCTCTGTGTCTCTCGCTAGCTCTCTCTCTCTCTCTCTTTCTCCCTCACCCATCTCTCTTTCTCTCTCTCGCTCTCTCTCCCTCTCTCTTTCTCCCTCCCCCATCTCCCTGTCTCTGTCTCCATCTCTGTCTGTCTGTCTGTCTGTCTCTCCATCTCTCTCTCTTTCTCCCTTCCCTATCTCTCTGTCTCTGTCTCTCTCTGTCTCTCTCTCTCAACGAATGAACAGACAACCAATACATCTGCTGCTCCCCCCCCCCCACCCCCCCCCCCCCCCCCCCCGCCCAGCCCCCGCTCCACCACCACCCAACCCCCTACTCCCACCCCTACCCTTCCCTTCCACACACACACACACACACACACACACACACACACACACACGCCTGAGCTCCGGTGGTGTAAAATGCAGCACTGGCGTCAACGCAGCCGACACTGGAACCTGTCCAGTTAACTGCACCAGGAGCAAGCAATCCATTTTCCATAACGTCACCCCCCCCCACACACACACACACACACACACACACACACACACACCCCGCACCCCTTCCCCCACCACACACACACACATCCCCCCCCCCCCCCCCTCTTTCTTTGTCTGGTCCGTCCGTCCTTCGAATTGGCCATGCGTCTGTCTGTCTGTCTGTTTGTCTATCAGTCTGTCCGCAACGTCCTGTTTCACTATCTCTAATTTCAAGAACCTGTTTTACCGGCAATTCTATTATTTTTGTGCAAGTATGAAACCGAAACTACAATCATTAGTCGATGTTGTAAACCCATTTTTAGTGGATTTCTCGACTCTTTTATTTTGTTCGTTATTTGACTCAGTTTTGTTGCGGTGTTAAGTCACTAAACTAAGGTGCCTCAAGCTTGCTCTACTTTTTGACTCACTTTGTGTAAACAAATTTTTCATAACTTTGTGTAAACAAAGTGAGTCTATGTTTTAACCCGGTGTTCGGTTGTCTGTGTGTGTGTGTTTGTGTGTGTGTGTGTGTGTGTGTGTGTCTGTGTCTGTGTCTGTGTCTGTGTGTCTGTGTGTCCGTGGTAAACTTTAACATTGACATTTTCTCTGCAAATGCTTTGTCAGTTGACACCAAATTAGGCATAAAAATAGGACAAATTCAGTTCTTTCCAGTCATCTTGTTTAAAACAATATTGCACCTCTGGGATGGGCACAAAAAAATTTAAAAAATGAAGCCTAATCATATGCAAACTGCATTTACTGTTATATATATATTTTTTTGTATTCTCTAAACTTGGCACTTTGATCTGATATTCTGACCCAACAACAAGAGCAGTCATTATTATCATTTTCTGTTCAAACAGGAACTTCTTTTGCTAAGCATGGCAGTTTGATTTAATTTGCAAACGTTTTGGTACAGATAGTAAAAAAGGGAAATTACTCTGTAATTAATGCTAGGGGAGTTAATTTGCTTTAAACTGATCTTTCTCATCTTAAACATTACATTTTGAAATTACACTCAATACATAAAAAGCTTGGATTTTTTTTAAAGTGTATCACAAGTGAGTCTTGAAGGCCTTGCCTCTCTTGTTTTTTTCCATTTTTTGAGGTACCACTGTACAATGATTTAGGACGCTAAAACAGGACATTACCTGGTCTGTCTGTCTGTCTGTCTGTCCGTCTGTACACAAACACGAAAATGCAAAAACTATTTGCAATGGTTTAGAACGCTGACATAGGACATTACCCAGTCTGTCTGTCTGTCTGTCCGTCTGTCTGTCTGTCTGTACACAAACACGAAAATGTAACCAATATGTGCAATGGTTTAGAACGCTGAAATAGGACATAACTCAGTCTGTCTGTCTGTCTGTCCGTCTGTACACAAACACGAAAATGTAACCAATATGTGCAATGGTTTAGAACGCTGAAATAGGACATAACTCAGTCTGTCTGTCTGTCTGTCCGTCTGTACACAAACACGAAAATGTAACCAATATGTGCAATGGTTTAGAACGCTGAAATAGGACATAACTCAGTCTGTCTGTCTGTCTGTCTGTCCGTCTGTACACAAACACGAAAATGTAACCAATATGTGCAATGGTTTAGAACGCTGAAATAGGACATTACC
>NC_134898.1:46061340-46068840 GCF_041734735.1 Babylonia areolata | reverse complement strand
CTTCTTCTTTTCCACCTCGCGGCTGGAGTGGCTAGGTTCTTCGCAAGTCAAGTATGGATAGCCTTCAGAGCAACCTTGCCGCAAGGTAAGAATAAAATCTACTTCCCACGCACTCGCCTCTCGCTCTCTCGTCACCAGCACGCAAGCGTCCTCGTGATTTAGAAACACGTCTCTGGTCTGCCGTATATATATATATATATATATATATATATATATATATATATATATATATATATATATATATATATATATATATATATATTCTTTTTTTTATGATAGTCAGTCGTGTCCGACTATGACTATTAGAACAGCTTTGTTGGAGGCAACTGCTGTTCGGACTATTTGGGCTAGAATTTGATTATAGTGGAGAGTGTCTTGCCCAAGTTGCATCCCCACTCTCTCGGCCAAGAGGGTTTTAGGACAGTCAGTGCTGGGATGGTTCCCAAAGGCCAACTAGCCCGCAAGGCTGCGGCACTAAGAGCCAGTGCAATTTTGCCTCCTAGTTTGAGAGTCATAGTCCTTCACAAAAGACAAAGCTGTAAATGGTTTCCCATTCAATGGAGAAACCATTGATAATACAGTTCTCACTTTGCTGTTGGCCCAAATGTAAAAACTCGTGTCAATCTGTGATATAAGCCGAGTGTTGGGCCTGGTCTGCCGTAGGGTTGAGATTAACAATCTATTGGCATTTCGCCCTTAAGGTCAAGTTGTTCGTGGCTGTGGTTCTTGTCCGTGAGGGATGGTGTGGTCGAGGCGTTGGTCCTCTGTCTGGTCTGCCCTGTCGTTCACGTCGCTGAAATAGTCCCATGGAAAGGCAGAAGCCGATGTTCTCGGTCCCAGGGCCAGTGCCGTCTCAGAAGTTGCAAGGTCTTTGCCGTATGCAGCTTCCATCTGCTTCAGAGACTCCTTCTCAAGATTGTTGGGGTATTATTTCTCTCAGATTTTTTTTTTTTTTTTTTTACTCCCAGAACCTTTCCCATGGATGGGTATAGCCGCAAGGCAGCGGAGATAGTTTTCCTTCACTGGGGTGGTCTACCAGCCAAGTTGACTGCTGGCCTAGTTGGTAAAGCGTCCGCACAGGAAGCGAGGGAATCTGAGCGCACTGGTTTGAATCCCACAGTCGCCAGCATTTTCTCCTTCTCCACTAGACTTAATGTTATGTTGTGGTCTGGACGCTAGTCATTCGAATGAGACGATAAACCGAGGTCCGGTGTGTAGCATGCACTTAGTGCGTGTAAAAGAACCCACGGCAACAAAAGGGTTGTCCCTGGCAAAAAATTCATGGGATTCGATTGGTAAAACAAACAAAACTGCAGGCAGAAGAAAATACAAAAGAAAAAAAAGATGGGTGGCGCTCTCAGTGTAGCGACGCGCTCTCCCTAGGGAGAGAAGCCGGAAATTCCTACCGAGAAATCTGTTGTGACAAAAAAAGTAATCCACTACTCTACAATACAATACAAAACAGTACGCACAATACAATAGAAAAACGAGCCCGTCTGTCTCACATGCGGCAGGTGGTCCTGGGTTACCATGGCTACCAGTAGCAGAGAAGAATATCTGACATGACCCTGTCGTGTCTTGGACAGTGTTCTGGAATTAGAGCCCTCCTTACGAGGAATCTGCCGCACGTGCGTTTGTTCGTTCGTTTGTTTGTTTCTTTGCTTGCTTGTTTGTTTGTTTGTTTGTTTGTTTGTTTGCTTGCTTTACAAACATTCACAGGTTTTTATTCTTCAATTGCACATTACAACTTCATCACTGAGAAGTTTAAACAACAAAACACACACACACACACACACACACACACACACACACACACACACACACACACACACACACACACACACACACACACACACACACACACACACACACACACACACACACACACACACACACACACACACACACACACACACACACACACACACACACACGTGGCGCGGAACCTTGGGAACATCCAAACGATTGAATGCGTGTTGTTTGAGAGAGTGAAACTGAAACTGAAACTGAACCAGTAGCAGCATGTACTGGTATGAAAATAACAACGTTAGAAATCAATGCTGACCAATAACAACAACAATAATGACGATAATGATACTAACAACAATAACAGAAAAATAACAACAATCACAACAACAATAATAATACCAATAACAGCAATGATGATAAACATTAATAATAAACGCTTAACTCTCTCCATACGAACGGCGAAAGAGACGACGTTAACAGCGTTTCACCCCAATTACCACCATCAAAATATTGCAAGCGGAAGGCTCTTATACTGAAGAGGTGAATGTTGACAAAGAATACCACAATTCTGACGACGGGAAGCTAAAGGTTGGGTCATTCAGACACCCACTGGACATCCGAGGGGTCTGTGTAGAGGAGAAGAGAGGACTGGCCGTACTGAGTGAGTTAAAAATTCGTGTTGGGATTTCCAAAGCAGACACCTAGCAGTAGTGAAAGCAAAGTTCACAATGTATTCATAATTACGAATGGCAACCAAAAATTAAGGGGGGACGGGGGTGGGGGGGGGGGGGGGGGGCGGTATTCTGCATCGCGAGCTTTGCTGACTAAGCGTATGCAAAGCAGGTAATAACTTTTGGGATCCGGCTGTTCCTTTGGGGAATTCATTCCATTTCCTGCCTTGAGCCCCCCCCCCCCCCACGCCCCCACCCCCCACCCCCCAAAGTCCCCCCCCCCCCTTTTTTTTTTCTTCTTAAATTCCTAGTTGCATGGGCCTGCATTATTCCCCGGGGGGAGGGAATGGAGGGGGTGGTGGATAGGGCAGCGACATGCTTCTGCTGAAATAGAAAGTGTCAGTTCTGACGGCTTGTGAAGTGTGATCGATGAGAGTTGTTAGTTTCAGAGGTGATGGGGGCGGGGGGGGGGGGGGGGGGGGGGAATGGAGGGTGAGTGGGTGCTCTGTGTTTGCGTGTGTGTTTTGTGTGTGTGTGTGTGTGTGTGTGTGCGCGCGCGCGTGCGTGTGTGTATGTGCGTGTGTGTGTGTGTGTCTGTCTGTGTGTATGTGTGTGTGCGTGCGTGCGTGCGTGTGTCTGTGTCTGTGTCTGTGCGTGTGTCTGTGTGTATGTGTGTGTGCGTGCGTGTGTGTGTGTGTGTGTGTGTGTGTGTGTGTGTGTGTGTGTGTGTGTGTGTGTGTTTCATCATCAGTGTTGTGTTAGAGCCTCACAGGTTCAAATAGAGCGTGTTTCCATTGTGATCAGATCAAGTACTGATACTACTGTTGCTACTACGACTACTAAGACTACTACTACTACTACTACTTCTGCTGCTGCTGCAACAACTATTACCACCATTACTACCACTAATTTTGTTGTTTACATAAAGCCTTTTTTTTCCTATAAAACATGCCCAGTTTGCATTGCATAATGTAAAAACAAAATCGACGTGTAAAACAATCACTTAAGCACTAAAAGAAGACAGTGCTGGACAGAAGTTCTTTGGAAGGAAAGAAGCCTTTCACAGATGAGGGACGAGACAATTCCAAAACATGACCAGACAAGACAAGACAAGACAAGACAAGACAAAACTTTCAAGAACAGGGGTTAAACATAAACCTTTGCGAATATTTTACACTCTGCTCTCGACCACGACGGGTGAATGAGAGGGCTACAGTGGGGTTGCAAATAAGGACAAAAAGAGAAATAAAGTGGTGGTTGTTTTTTAAGCAGAAAACGAAGTTTACAGTAGTCCTTCAAAGAGGAAAGAAATAGATAAGTAAGTAAGTTAGTTAGTAAGTAGGTTAAAACGAAAATTTAGAGGCAGATTTGTTGTTAGAATAAAGCGAAAATTGTGTGAAGTACTGTTATTGACACACCTTATTCTCTCAAAGTTTCCAGTAGAATAACTGTTTATGGGTATTGATGTGTGTGTGTGTGTGTGTGTGTGTGTGTGTGTGTGTGTGTGTGTGTGTGTGTGTGTGTGTGTGTGTGTGTGTGTGTGTGTGTGTGTTTGTGCCAGGCTCTGTGTGTGTGTGTGTTTTTGTCTGTATGTGTGACGTGTTGGTAAGGGGGGAATGCAAAAATGTAAAAAATCTCTTTCAACTAAGAATAATGTATCTGTTGTGAAGCGATTGTCAGTGTTATGTGTACTCCTTGAAGTAGTTTCTACCGTGTATTGCTCCACTGGTGTTTGATGGAAACTGGTTATGTTGAAGACAAAAATGACTGCAGGATTCTTCAAAGACAAAAAACTAAAGTTTATAAAAACCTTCTGGGTGGTAGTTGAATCCTCTTTGTTTTTACACGACGTTTCGGACCATAGGCCCGTTGTCAAGTGAAGAGAAGAGGACAGTGTGTGTGAGGAAAGGGTGATGACATCTCACTACTTTCTGTTTTGATGGGCCATGCACACTAAACACTTGCTGATCACCATTCAGTGCAATACATACTCACTCACACACACACACACACACACACACACACACACACACACACACACACACACACACACACACACACACACACACACACACACACACACACACACACACACAAATTGCATACACACATATATATTGCTTCTAAAAAGAGGGATAGGAGGTAAAGAAAGAATAAGGACATAGAGATCAAGGCAGAAGGGCCCAGGCGCTAGACGTCAGTGACTCTGACGTTCAATCCACTCGGCTGTACGGTCCCCAAGCGGTCAATGACGCGGCTCTCCATGTACTTTCTGTACGTGCTGTCACTGGGGTACTGCCACACAGCTGAGATTCTTGCATGGGTGAAGCTGTGGTGTGGGCCAGTAAAATGTTGGCCGATAGGACTGTTGTAGCCTAGCTTCATCGACCTCAGGTGTTCGGAGAAACGCTCGCCCAAACAACGGTAGGTCTCCCCCACATACAGTTTGGAGCAGAGGGTGCAGGACAGAATGTATACAATATCAGTGGACTGACTGGTTATGTTTGTTTTTTTTAGATTTTGATTACGTAATTTTGGCGGCTTTGATCACCTTAATGTGGAATTCGATTACATGATTTTCTTTTCTTGACAAATACAACCTTCATTGCAAGGAAAAAAAAAACAAACAAACAAACAACAAACCAAAAATACACCGAAAGAAATCCCAATGAGGAAGTCAGACAGTCTTGTCAAGACTTCAGTTGAAGCGGATGGAGGGATATATGATTATGTCCGTCCTCGATGTTCAGAGAGTGAAGTGGCCTGTCTTTCATTTAATCATATTTCCATGTATTTGCTTTTTCTTCTTGTTCTTCTTGTTCTTCTTCTTGTTCTTCTTGTTCTTCTTCTTGGTGGTGGTGGTGTTGTTGTTGTTGTTGTTGTTGTTATTATTATTTCAGCATTCCGTTTTCTTTTCTTTTATTTCATATCATTTTTGGTTCTCTCTCTCTCTCTCTCTCTCTCTCTCTCACACACACACACACACACACACACACACACACGTCTTTGATTTGATCGCATTTTTTAAGGTATTATTATTTCTGTGAATCCCCTTCACACGGGGCTATTGTATTATTGTATTATTGTATTACTCTTTTTTTCTTTTCTTTTTTTTGTTGTTGTTGTTTGTTTGTTGTTGTCACAACAGATTTCTCTGTGTTGTGAAATTGGGGCTGCTCCCCTTAGGGAGAGCGCGTCGCTACACTGAGAGCGCCACCCTTTTTTTTTTTTTTTTTTTTCTTTTTTTTTTTTTTTTTTAATCTTTTCCTGCCTGCAGTTGTTTTGTTTTTTTTTGGTTTATTTTCCCACCGAAGTGGATTTTTCTACAGAATTTTGCCAGGGATAACCCTTTTGTTGCCGTGGGTTCTTTTACGTGCGCTAAGTGCATGCTGCACACGGGACCTTGGTTTATCGTCTCATCCGAATGACTAGCTCCCAGGCCACCACTCCAGGTCTAGTGGAGGGGGAGAAAAAATACTGGGTGACTCTGTCGGGGATTCGAACCAGCGCGCTCAGATTTTCTCGCTTCCTAGGTGACGCGTTATGTCTTGGCCATCACTCCGCCAAGGTCTGAATGTGAACAGACACATTCTGGATCCTCTCTGTTTCCCTGTCTGTCTGTCTGTCTGTCTGTCTGTCTCTCTCTCTCTCTCTCTCTCTCTCTCTCTCTCTCTCTCTCTCTCTCTCTCTGTCTCTGTCTCAGCGTGTATGTATGTGTGTGTCTGTCAGCGCGCGTATGATTATGGACATGCATGCGTTTTCAGCGTCTCTCGATGCGAGCAAAATCTTCGTACGTTCTGCGCGGCTTTCAGAATTGGCTGACACGGTGTCATTAGGTCACATGATGGCTGTGTCTGCCTGAAGTGTGTTGCTGACAGCTATTGGCTGTGTGTGACTGAAGTGTATTGCTGTGTCAGGCTGACGGCAACTGGTTGTGTCTGACTGAAGTGTGTTGCTGTGTCAGGCTGACGGCAACTGGTTGTGTCTGACTGAAGTGTGCTGCTGACTGAAGTGTGTTGCTGACGGCAACTGGCTGTGTCTGACTGAAGTGTGTTGTCGTGTCAGGCTGACGGCAACTGGCTGTGTCTGACTGAAGTGTGTTGCTGACAGCAACTGGCTGTGTCTGACTGAAGTGTGTTGATGACAGCAACTGGCTGTGTCTGACTGAAGTGTGTTGCTGACAGCAACTGGCTGTGTCTGACTGAAGTGTGTTGCTGACAGCAACTGGCTGTGTCTGACTGAAGTGTGTTGCTGACAGCAACTGGCTGTGTCTGACCGAAGTGTGTTGATGACAGCAACTGGCTGTGTCTGACCGAAGTGTGTTGATGACAGCAACTGGCTGTGTCTGACCGAAGTGTGTTGTCGTGTCAGGCTGACGACAACTGGCTGTGTCTGACTGAAGTGTGTTGCTGACGGCACCTGGCTGTGTCTGACTGAAGTGTGTTGCTGACTGCACCTGGCTGTGTCTGACTGAAGTGTGCTGCTGACATCAACTGACTGTGTCTGACTGAAGTGTGTTGCTGACGGCAACTGGCTGTGTCTGACTGAAGTGTGTTGCTGACAGCAACTGGCTGTGTCTGACTGAAGTGTGTTGCTGACGGCAACTGGCTGTGTCTGACTGAAGTGTGTTGCTGACGGCAACTGGCTGTGTCTGACTGAAGTGTGTTGCTGACGGCAACTGGCTGTGTCTGACTGAAGTGTGTTGCTGACAGCAACTGGCTGTGTCTGACTGAAGTGTGTTGTCGTGTCAGGCTGACGACAACTGGCTGTGTCTGACTGAAGTGTGTTGCTGACAGCAACTGGCTGTGTCTGACTGAAGTGTGTTCCTGACGGCAACTAGCTGTGTCAGACTGAAGTGTGTTGCTGACGGCAACTGGCTGTGTGTGACTGAAGTGTGTTGCTGTGTCAGGCTGACGGCAACTAGCTGTGTGTGACTGAAGTGTTTTGATGTGTCAGGCTGACGGCAACTGGCTGTGTGTGACTGAAGTATGTTGATGTGTCAGGCTGACGGCAACTGGCTGTGTTTGACTAAAGTGTGTTGCTGTGTCAGGCTGACGGCATCTGGTTGTGTGTGACTGAA
>NC_134898.1:46046340-46051340 GCF_041734735.1 Babylonia areolata | reverse complement strand
GCGGGCCTGCAAACGCTCCCTATTCATTATCGTTATTAGTAGTGAAGTGATGGCCTAGAGGTAACGCGTCCGCCTAGGAAGCGAGAGAATCTGAGCGCACTGGTTCGAATCACGGCTCAGACGCCGATATTTTCTCCCCCTCCACTAGACCAAGTGGTGGTCTGGACGCTAGTCATTCGGATGAGACGATAAACCGAGGTCCCGTGTGCAGCATGTACTTAGCGCACGTAAAAGAACCCACGGCAACAACAGGGTTGTTCCTGGCAAAATTCTATTCAAGAATCCACTTCGGTAGGAAAAACAAATAAAAGTGCACGCAGGAAAAAATACAAAAAAAAAAATGGCGCTGTAGTGTAGCGACGCACTCTCCCTGGGGAGAGCAGCCCAGAGAAATCTGTTGTGATAAAAAGATATACAAATTCAACAAATTCAAATTAATAGTAGTCTTTAATTTAACTCTCTCCATACGAACGGCGAAAGAGACGACGTTAACAGCGTTTCACCCCAATTACCATCATCAAAATATTGCAAGCGGAACGCTCTTATACTGAAGACGTGAATGTTGACAAAGAATACCACAATTCTGACGACGGAAGCTAAAGGTTGGGTCATTCAGACACCCACTGGACATCCGAGGTGTCTGTGTAGAGGAGATTAGAGGACTGGCCGTACTGAGTGAGTTAAACAGGCTGTCAAGGTCTGACCAGAGCTTTAGGTTTTCGGGCAGGTCGGACTTTAGCTGGTATGGCCCTGACCCGTCGCTTATGGTTTTGGGCTCTAGGCACACAGTGAAGTGAAGTGGTATGTGTACATAACTACATGCATGTATATGAATGTGTATTGTGTGTGCGTGTGCGTGTGTTTATGTAAGTTTGTGCCTGCCTATGTATGCGTATGTGTTAGGGTAGCTGTTAGATACACATGTATGTTAAAATGTATGTATGTATGCAGCGCGCGCGTTGTGTGTGTGTGTGTGTGTGTGTGTGTGTGTGTGTGTGTGTGTGTGTGTGTGTGTGTGTGTGTAGTCACATTTTGGTGTGTGTATGTAACATAGATATGATGTTTTATGTTAACAAAAGCGTTTCTGTAAAGCACCTAGAGCAGATTTCTGGATAGTGTGCTATATAAGTATCCATTATTATTATTATTATTATTATTATTATTAATCATTGATACTGATATTGAATAGAAATTGAATTGAACTGAATCCTCAAGGATCATCGCCCCCCCCCCCCCCCCCCCCCCCCCCCCCCCCCCCCCTTTCTTCGTCACTCAGCGAAGGTATGGTGGATTCATGATTTCACGGTTCTTGTCAGCTCCTTAGTTAATGAATGAGATGACCTCCCCCTCCCCTCACACACACACCTCCTCCTCCTCGCCCCCTCCCTCCACCACTCTCCCATCAACATTTTTTTTTTCAAGTATGGCCATTCAGTATGACTATTCAGTCAACAGCATCTCACTCACGCGGGCTCACGCGCGCGCGCGCGCACACACACACACACACACACACACACACACACACACACACACACACACACACACACACACACACACACACACACACACACACACACACACTCACACACACACTACCACACACACTCAAACACACAAACACACACACACACACACACACACACATGCACACTTACACACACACACACACACACACACACATGCACACTTACACACACACACACACACACACACACACACACACACCACACCACACCACACACCACACCACACCACACGCAGTGTTCAAGAATAATGGCAATAATCAGCGTTCGTGATCATTAAATGGACAGAAAAGCCATTGCTCCTCTCTCTGTCTCTGTCTCTGTCTGTCTGTCTGTCTGCCTGCCTGTCTGTCTGTCTGTCTGTCTGTCTGTCTGTCTGTCTCTCTCTCTCTCTCTCTCTCTCTCTCTCTCTCTCTCTCTCTCTCTCTCTCTCTCTCTCTCAATTCTAGCTTCTTCTCTGGCAGTTCTAATCTCCACATCACAGACTTGTCTTTTTTCTTTTCTTTTTTTTTCTTTCTTTTTTAGATAGTTGCTACGGTTAACACGATGCTGTTTAACTCACTCAGTACGGCCAGTCCTCTCTTCTCCTCTACACAAACCCCTCGGATGTCCAGTGGGTGTCTGAATGACCCAACCTTTAGCTTCCGTCGTCAGAATTGTGGTATTCTTTGTCAACATTCACCTCTTCAGTGTAAAGAGCCTTCCGCTTGTAATATTTTGATGGTGGTAATTGGGCTGAAACGCTGTTAACGTCGTCTCTTTCGCCGTTCGTATGGAGAGAGTTAACTCACTCAGTACGGCCAGTCCTCTCTTCTCCTCTACACAGACCCCTCGGATATCCAGTGGGTGTCTGAATGACCTAACTTTTAGCTTCCGTCGTCAGAGTTGTGGTATTCTAATGCAACTCCCAACGACCCACCTTTCCGCATTCTGATATGGCCCAAGGCCGATGCGCATTACACTTTCTGAGTTCCGAGTTCTCTCTCTCTCTCTCTCTCTCTCTCTCTCTCTCTCTCTCTCTCTCTCTCTCTCTCTCTCTCTCTCTCTCTCTCTCTCTCTCCCTCTCCCTCCCCCCCTCTCTCTCTATTTTATTTCGACTTGCCAGGCTAATGTCATCAACTATCGAAGCTATTATAAAACAATTCGCTGTTTACTTATGTAAGGCTTTTAAATATCGCAGTGCATTATGTAGGTAATGATTGTTTTGCTGTGCATTATCCAATTTGTAGATTATCATTTGCAGTATATCATTTTACTTTTGTCATTGGTAAGATTTTTTGTTATGAAATGATGATAATAATAATAATGATAATGATAATGTACATTTATATAGCGCCCTTTGTCACTAAGAGCTCAGGGCGCTTTACATGAATGAAAAATATCATAAGTTACAAAAAACACTCATGACCACTCTTTCTCATACCCCCCTCCCCCTCCACCCCCCTCCACACACACACACACCCTCCCCCTCCCACTCTACATACATCCAAAGTGAGCTGACATGGGTGGTGTTGGAGAACAAGGAAGATGAGAGTGCTTTTAGATAGGTTTTAAAAATATGAATTTTCAGTGATGAGCGAACAGCAGAAATAGAATCAGATGCACGGATATGATGAGGAAGGTTGTTCCAGATGTGAGGAGCAGCAAAGAAGAAAGAACGTTCACTCATAGGTTCTTGTATTGACACGAGAAAGTTTCAAAAGGTAACAGTCAGAGGAAGAGCGGAGATTTCTTGCGGGAGTGTAAACACTGATAAGGTCAGAAAGATATGTTTGGTCCTGCGGAGTGGAAAGCAAAATAGCAGAGACACGCAACTTTGTGGCTCACTGTACCCCTTTCATGAGGGGCCATGGCCTTTATTGCATAAGATATCCGTATCCATATCGTATCACTCTCTCTCTGTGGAGTTTCGAATGTTCTTAACTTTTATGGAGCTGACCGTGGAGTTGGGAACATTCGTAACAATAAGCAAACTTAGCGATGTTGAGTTCGCTTATGCGACCAATACCCCAGAACGATTTAACCCTTTCACCGCCAGTCAATTTAGAGTACAAATTTCCCTTGTTGTATAAAGACAGTGGCTAAGGATAGCTGGGGATTCCCCCTGCGATGTATAGAAAATATGGCCTATCCTACCTCCGAAAACATTAAGAGCAGTAAGTTCATGGATACCAGACCACCTTTCAGTGACATGGGTCCTCTACCACGCCTGTGCATAAATGCGAGCTTGGCGGTGAAAGGGTTAAGCTACTTAAGTTTACGTGCCTGTGACAAAGGACGTTATAGACTGGGGTTCCGATCAGCTCATTTGCAGAATTACATAGTTGTTTTTGGGTTGTTGTTTTTTTGTTTTTTTTTACCTAGATGCCGTGCAACTTATTCGTTTGTTTGTCTTCATCTCTGTCTCTGTCTGTCTGTCTCTGTGTCTGTCTGTCTGCCTGTCTCTGTCTCTGTCTCTGTGTCTGTCTGTCTGTCTGTCTCTGTCTGTCTGTCTCTCTCTCTGTCTCTGTCTCTGTCTCTCTCTCTCTCTCTCTCTCTCTCTCTCTCTCTCTCTCTCTCCTAAATCTTTTTCCTAAATCTTTTAAAGTCGCGAAAGTAGTACCCATTTTTAAGCCAGGAGACCGTACAGACCCTTCCAATTACAGACCAATTTCAATCTTATCAATATTGTCAAAACCTTTAGAAAAAACAAACATATCCTTAATCATTTCGATCACTACAAATTATTTCATCCAAATCAGTCTGGTTTCAGGTCCAAACACTCCTGTCATACAGCACTCACTAACTTAGTCGAACAATGGCTTACAAATATAAACAATAATGAAATTACTGGTGTTCTCATGGTGGATTTTATGAAGGCATTCGATGTGACAGACCACACTCTTCTTTTGAAAAAACTAAAATTATATGGCTTCTCTGGAAATACACTTGACCTCATATCTTCATTTCTATCAGACAGAAGACAAATTGTATCTATGAATGAATCTCAATCCTCTTTACAGTCTATCTATTACGGAGTTCCTCAAGGTTCAATTCTTGGTCCAATATTGTTTTCTGTTTATATAAATGATTTGCCTCTATTTATTAATGCATTATGTGAGATGTTTGCAGACGATACAACAATACATACAAATCACACTACAATAGACAAAGTGTACTATGCTCTGCAACAAAGCATTAATGACATAGTTAGATGGTCCAATTTAAATCACACGTGTCTCCATCAAAAAAACAACAACACGAAATGTCTCATACTCACCACCAGACAGAAACGCCAAAATTTTTCACACAACCTTCCACCCTTTTCCATTAATGGTCATCCAATAGAAGAAGTTGATAATCATAACATTCTTGGAGTCACCATTGATAACAACTTATCTTGGTCCAGTCATATTATGTCATTATGCAAAACCCTATCCAAAAAGATTTATCAGCTTTCCAGAATTAAACATTTTCTTGATTTGCATTGTAGAAAAT
>NC_134898.1:46038840-46041340 GCF_041734735.1 Babylonia areolata | reverse complement strand
CAACTGGAGAGAGTGGTTGTGACTTAGCTGGCTCCATCTGGAGAGAGTGGTTGTGAGTGGTTGTGACTCAGCTGGCTTCAACTGGAGAGTGGTTGTGACTCAGCTGGCTCCAACTGGAGAGAGTGGTTGTGACTCAGCTGGCTCCAACTGGAGAGAGTGGTTGTGACTCAGCTGGCTCCAACTGGAGAGAGTGGTTGTGACTCAGCTGGCTCCAACTGGAGAGAGTGCTTGTGACTCAGCTGGCTCCAACTGGAGAGAGTGGTTGTGACTCAGCTGGCTCCGACTGGAGAATGGTTGTGACTCAGCTGGCTCCAACTGGAGAGAGTGGTTGTGACTCAGCTGGCTCCAACTGGAGAGTGGTTGTGACTCAGCTGGCTCCAACTGGAGAGAGTGGTTGTGACTCAGCTGGCTCCAACTGGAGAGTGGTTGTGACTCAGTTTGCTAAAACAAAACATCAAAAATGAGGCAGTCCTATGAGGAGGACGATCAGCTGCAGAGTGGTGACTGATAATAACCTGATCTGTTATCTCAGTGTTTTTTTGTCCATGAGGTGACAGCACCTTTACTGACGAACATACTCGTCGACAACTATCAAAGGGGTTGACGCGCTTCCGCGCAAATCCCGCAAACAGAATATGGCTACGTTCACAACAAGACGGGCGTAGACGTCCACTCCGCCAGTCACACAGAGGAGAGGAGGGGAAGAAATGGTGGACATAGCCCAGTGTCAGTTTCATGTCCAGTTACATGGAAATAACTATAAGAATATAAAGGCTGCGGACTGATCCATTTTCGCTTGCACACATATTTGTTTAAAATGAAATAAGATGAAAATTAAAAAAAAATAAAACGGGCCACGAACTTGCGCGCACCTACATGCGTGTGCACGCTAACTCGGACAAGCGCGCGCGCGCACACACACACACACACACACACACACACACACACACACACACACACACACACACACACACACACACACAACCCCCACCACCCCCTACCCCACCCCCACCACCCACACATATAATATACATCCGTCAACTGCGTCACAGAAACACACATACACACAAACACACTTGACCAACCACTTGCAAGCATTGCTAATAAACAAAACACTTCAAAATTCAGTATCGCTGATTAAACAAAATTTAATGGACAGCAGCTCATATTTCAGCTGTCAGCGTCAAAATCTGGCGATGCTCATCTCTCACGTTCTCGCTGATCACAATAAACAACAACAAAAATAGGCATGTCAAGCTCATTTTGGAATGAAGCCAAGCTGTGCGGACGGAAACTACAAGAAATTTTGCTTTCATTTTAAATCTCAAGCGCGTCTAATGTAGATTTTGTTTTTTTTAAAGTGCATGCTTGCATGCATGCAATCAAAACGAATGAGCACAACGCAATGTGCATGCGTTCAGTCACCTTCCCCACGCCCTCACCCCACCTTCTAATCGTGGCCCCCACCCCAGCTACAAGACACATTCTCTCTCTCTCTCTCTCTCTCTCTCTCTCTCTCTCTCTCTCTCTCTCTCTGAGTGTGTGTGTGTGTGTGTGTGCTGTGTGTGTGTGTGTGTGCTTGTGTGTGTGTGTGTGTGTGTGTGTGTGTGTGTGTGTGTGTGTGTGTGTGTGAGTGTAATGGCCTATGGCCGATGTATAATATAACGATATTAATATATATATATATATATATATATATATATATATATATATATAACTCCCGCTCTCTCTCTCTCTCTCTCTCTCTCTCTGTCTCTCTGTCTGTCTGTCTGTCTCTCTCTCTCTCTCTCTCTCTCTCTCTCTCTCTCTCTCTCTCTCTCTCTCCCCATTGAAAATTGCCCCAATGAACTGATCTCTGTTATTTTCTTTGTCTATACACCGAATAGTGTCAAAGAATGAAACGTTCACTCCCAATGTCTTCACTGATATATATATATATATAATAGCAACAGAGTCCGTTTCGAAAAGAAGTGTTTGGGGGTTTGTTTATTTGTTTGTTTGTTTTTTATCTATATGTTTTAAACTTACTTACAACATGGAAACAAACTGAAGAAAGCTGGAAAGAATTTAGATAAACACAGCAAAAACGGTATCATTTCACACTTCTGCCTTAACCCTCTTCATGACTATACACACGCAGAAGATCAAATACGCACGTTAAAGATCTTGTAATCTATGTCAGCATGCACACCCTCGAAAACGGAGTATGGCGGCCTACATGGCAGGGTAAATACACAAAACGGTCATACAAGTAAAATGATACAAGTCTGTCTGAGTGAGCATGTGTGTGTGTGCGTTCCTGAAATCTGATTGAATGACACAAGAAACGAATGATGAGCACCCAATGGCAACTGTCAGTCGGCTAATACCCAGGTAGGCAGCCTGTTGTGCAACTGACCCCGTGATTTGTTAAAACGCTTAGAGCTTTGGTATCCGACCGAAGATGTACGCAGCATAAGTATCCATATCATCATCGAATAGATAAACACACACACACACA
>NC_134898.1:46013840-46021340 GCF_041734735.1 Babylonia areolata | reverse complement strand
CCCTCCTGTCCTGTGACTGGTGTCCTGGGTCTTCGCCCCCTCCTGTCCTGTGACTGGTGTCCTCTGTCTTCGCCTCCTCCTGTCCTGTGACTGGTGTCCTGGGTCTTCGCCCCCTCCTGTCCTGTGACTGGTGTCCTCTGTCTTCGCCTCCTCCTGTCCTGTGACTGGTGTCCTGGGTCTTCGCCCCCTCCTGTCTTGTGACTGGTGTCCTGGGTCTTCGCCCCCTCCTGTCCTGTGACTGGTGTCCTGGGTCTTCACCCCCTCCTGCCCCGTGACTGGTGGCTTCTGTCTTCGTCCCTGCCTGTCCTGTGACTGGTGTCCTCTGTCTTCGCCCCCTCCTGTCCCGTGACTGGTGTCCTGGGTCTTCTCCCCCTCCTGTCCCGTGACTGGTGTCCTCTGTCTTCGCCCCCTCCTGTCCTGTGACTGGTGTCCTGGCTTCGTCCCTCCTGTCCTGTGACTGGTGTCCTGGCTTCGTCCCTCCTGTCCTGTGACTGGTGTCCTCTGTCTTCGCCCCCTCCTGTCCCGTGACTGGTGTCCTGGGTCTTCGCCCCCTCCTGTCCCGTGACTGGTGTCCTGGGTCTTCGCCCCTGTCCTGTGACTGGTGTCCTGGGTCTTCGCCCCCTCCTGTCCTGTGACTGGTGTCCTGGGTCTTCGCCCCCTCCTGTCCCGTGACTGGTGTCCTGGGTCTTCGCCCCTGTCCTGTGACTGGTGTCCTGGGTCTTCGCCCCCTCCTGTCCCGTGACTGGTGTCCTGGGTCTTCGCCCCCTCCTGTCCTGTGACTGGTGTCCTGGGTCTTCGCCCCCTCCTGTCCCGTGACTGGTGTCCTGGGTCTTCGCCCCTGTCCTGTGACTGGTGTCCTGGGTCTTCGCCCCCTCCTGTCCCGTGACTGGTGTCCTGGGTCTTCGCCCCTGTCCTGTGACTGGTGTCCTGGGTCTTCGCCCCCTCCTGTCCTGTGACTGGTGTCCTGGGTCTTCGCCCCCTCCTGTCCCGTGACTGGTGTCCTGGGTCTTCGCCCCTGTCCTGTGACTGGTGTCCTGGGTCTTCGCCCCCTCCTGTCCTGTGACTGGTGTCCTGGGTCTTCGCCCCCTCCTGTCCCGTGACTGGTGTCCTGGGTCTTCGCCCCTGTCCTGTGACTGGTGTCCTGGGTCTTCGCCCCCTCCTGTCCCGTGACTGGTGTCCTGGGTCTTCGCCCCCTCCTGTCCTGTGACTGGTGTCCTGGGTCTTCGCCCCCTCCTGTCCCGTGACTGGTGTCCTGGGTCTTCGCCCCTGTCCTGTGACTGGTGTCCTGGGTCTTCGCCCCCTCCTGTCCCGTGACTGGTGTCCTGGGTCTTCGCCCCTGTCCTGTGACTGGTGTCCTGGGTCTTCGCCCCCTCCTGTCCTGTGACTGGTGTCCTGGGTCTTCGCCCCCTCCTGTCCTGTGACTGTCCTGGGTCTTCGTCCCCTCCTGTCCTGTGACTGGTGTCCTGGGTCTTCGTCCCCTCCTGTCCTGTGACTGGTGTCCTGGGTCTTCGCCCCCTCCTGTCCCGTGACTGGTGTCCTGGGTCTTCGCCCCCTCCTGTCCCGTGACTGGTGTCCTGGGTTCCGGGCCTTTTGACTTGTGGCCTGGATCTTTGTGTCTCTTGGCACTGTATGCTGAGTCCTGGGACCTGGGCCTTACGATTGTGGGTTCGTTCCTTTGGTCGGACTTCTGCGCAACGTGTGTCCGCCGACGTTCGTCTGGAGCCGTGTGTCAATGTTTTCTTTTCTTTTCAGCAAAGACGCTATACTAAGGCACGAATCTGTGCTGGTCTGGTTTTGGGTTGTTGTTTTTTCTTGAGTGTGCGTGTGGAAAAACGCTCTTGAGAACATTTGGGAGAAGCGAGGTTGTTTTGTAAGTGACTTCTGTTCGGTTGTTGGGTGGTTGTTGTTGTTTGTTGTTGTTGTTGTTTTCGTAGTCATAGTATGTTTTTTGTTGTTGTATAAGCTGTGTGTGTATAGCTGCTTGCGTAAATCAGAATCAATATATTATCTAATACATATAATTTTCACCTTAGTGCCTGGGACAAAGAGAACGGATTAGAATAATTTTGCGTGTGGAAGAGAAACATCTGTATTCGGTGTTTGCGTTGTCGGAAGAACTGGGGTGGGTGTTAGGATTTAAAAACAGCTCTCGACCTCTCGACCTCTTAACTAGGGGGGTCGTGACAGAGTATGAAGCTAAAAGGATAGAAAAGATCCGCGCACCAGTCAGAAACATGAAGAGGCCAGTCACAAAAGGGTTTTTCCATTGTTTCATTATACAACAGTTATAAGAAGAGAAGAAGAAAAGAAAAAAAAAACCAATGCATGAATAGACACAACAAACAAATGTCAATAAGTACATGTCAGAAATGCAAGAGGATAGTAAGCACATGTATACATTTTTTCATGGAAAGACTATCACTAGGTTTGGCATTGGCAACAACATAACATAATGCATATACGTGTGAAGACCAAACACTGACAGCATATTATATTTCTAATACATTTAAGTAGTACAGTTACAGCTAGTAGCTGAAGCTAAGCTGATGTAGTGAAGTACACTGATAGTATAGATTATGTAAAGCTTATACTGTGTCAGTGATTCAGATGAGTCAGTTATCATGTAGCACTAAACTGGAGTAAGCCGAAAGGAAAAGAGCATGATGGCTAAATTACAATAATCAGACTGCGATACATATCAGATGGTTTTAACCAATCGCTGATATTAATCCAACACTATCTTGTAATAACCACAAAAAAAATACTACACACAGTCACCAGAGTAGCACATTGTAACTGTGAAGCTATGGAACTGAGAGTCAATGAAACACTGTAGCAGTACAACTGATACCAGCATGTGAAATAATACATGAATAATAAACAAGATAATAAAATAAGTGGCTTTGATAAAATACTGGCAAACTGAGACCAGATAGTCAGTGCTCAATACTATGATTGGAAGAACTATCATTGATTACCCATTAATTGGTGAATGAACTTCAAATAAGTAATCTGTTGCATCAAACATAAACACGGTTAAGTACAGCCTGTGTTCAACATTTTTTCCCACCAAACGCTGGATACACAAGCACGAACTTCTCATCAGATGCATTTCACCACTAAGCACAGGCTGATTAGTGCACACATGGGAGGAAGACGTCTTCCACTAGAATAATCTGGAACAAACTATCAGTGGGCAGAGACGTCACTGACTGTGACGTTGAAAAGAATTAAATGGAATACTGCTACAAGCATATGACGACATGGCGATTATCTAGATCAGTCATAGCAGAGCTGTGACTACATGTCAAAGTAATGATTGAAACAAATGTAACGACTTTAAATGCTATCAACATACATGAAAACGTGTCGAAACCTGCAACTTACAAATCATCAGCACAATAAACTTATCCTAGCACAATGGGTACTAACAACAATGTGGCGAGACGCTGGCCGTTGGGGCAACGCACTCTGTGTGTGGCACACAGTGAGAAAAAGAGAGAGAGAGCAGACTATTGCCAGTGACCAGCCAGGTGAAAGTGACCAGTGATCACCCACTCCGTCTGTTTATGCAAGTCATACGAACTGCAATGATCGTACTCACTGGCTGCGAGCAAATCGGGCCAATGGCACGGAACATTTGACTAATCCGTGTTTGTTTCCGTATGTTCAGTGATAGATTTCTAAATGATCCCAGAACCGATTTACGTCAGATAGGTCACAAAACAAAGAGCTCACAACCAACTTTATAATGAGTATAAAATGAAGTGTTAATTATTTAAAATGAATTTATAATCCTAATTTAAGTCACCTGGACTGATCAGGTTTTAACAAGTCCATTGCTGAAAATTACAAACAGCGTTAAATCAGTTTAATACAGGCAAACACAAATGGAATAGATTTAAAGATGGAATTGCGACAATTCTGCCAGTACATAATACTTGTAGTTTACTAATCCGATCCGACAAAAGAGATATTTTGATTAAATACAGTGTGTCAGAAACGCAGTTTTCTACTTCAGCCAAGCCGTCAAGTAATACTGTTTGTGGACTGATTGTCGTAAGTGTCGACAATGAAAATCGTCTTTGTATCTTCTAAATGCCTGATCTATTCTCATCCAAACACTATAATAGTGTGGTTTTAGTTTCCAACAGCAGTCACATACAGAACTGTAAACTTTAGCATTATTGTGTGATGAAAAGACAAAATGACGTAAGCTTAGGGTCAGTTGAAATATTTACACTGACGAATGATTAAAATCAAGTATGCTTCTAACTGATTAAAGTGTGCGTGTAAGCACAGCATATACAATCTGCAGTGAACGATACATAGATTTGATTTAATAAATGTTCTGAGCATGAGAATGGGCTTTGCATTCAAATTTGGGATGATGACACGCATTTTGAGTGAGTCAATGAAGACCAGCGTGTCAGTTGCGAGAAAGGCGTCTGCTATAAGCTCTTGCCTGAAGTTGTCAATGAAGCTAGCTGAGCACTTGGCTACAGAAAGAAATAAAAAGGAAAAGGGAAGGAAAGAAAAAAATGGAAAAGAAAGAAAGAAAGAAAGAGTGGAAAAAATAAGGAAAGAAAGAAAGAAGGAAAGAAAGAAAAAAAGAAAGAATGAATGAATGAATGAAACAGCAATAAATGAAACGGACACACATAGCACGGAAACCAATATGGCCACACACAACAACGACAACAAAAACAACAGCAACAACAGCAGCAGCAACAACAACAACAGAAACAGCGGCAGCAGCAACAACAACAGCAACAACAACGGCAGCAGCAACAACAACAACAGTAGCAGCAACAACAATAACAGCAACAACAACAACAACAACAACAGCAGCAACAACAACAACAACAACAACAACAACAACAACAACAACAACAAAACCACTAAAGAAAACAACAAAAGCAAACTGAAATAAATAAAAACAACCTTTCCTCCCCTTATGTAGAAGAGAGATCGAAAAATAGGGAAAGTGAGACAGACAGACATACGGAAAGAGATACACAGACAATCAGACATACAGAATGAGAGATAGGACTAGAGAGAGAGAGAGAAGAGGAAGAGAGAGAGAGAGAGAAGAAAAAGAAGAAAAGATACAGATGACACAGCAAACACAAAGAGGAACGGAAACGGAACACACACTCACGTAACGGCAAGCAATACAAAACTCTTTACATTTCCGCTCCCTCCTCTTCTTCTTCTTCTTCTTCTTCCATCTTCACTCCCTCTCCTCATCATCATCTTCTTCCTCCTCCTCCTCCTCCTCCTCCTCCTCTTCTTCTTCTTCTTCTTCTTCTTCTTCTTCTCATCCACTTCCTCCTCCTCCTCCTTCTCCTCTTCTTCTTCTTCTTCTTCTTCTCATCCACTTCCTCCTCCTCTTCTTCTTCTTCTTCTTCTTCTTCTTCTTCTTCTTCTTCTTCTTCTTCTCATCCACTTCTTCTTCTTCTTCTTCTTCTTCTTCTTCTTCTTCTTCTTCTTCTTCTTCTTCTTCTTCTTCTTCTTCTCATCCACTTCCTCTTCCTCCTCCTCTTCTTCTTCTTACCCACTCTTTCCTCCATTCTGTTCTCGTTGCCGCTGTTTTTCTTGTTGCCGCTGTTGTTCTAGTTGTTCTCGTTGTTTTGAAAGGCACTTCGCTCCTGTTGTTTTCACTTCATCAGTCGTCGAAGCTGGAGTGACCTCTATCCAGGTGCCAAAATGGGCAGATTGATGTGGAGGACAAGCCGTTGCCCATGTAGCAAGTATACCCTCTCCTCGCCTTTAGCTGACTCCAGGGGGTGGGGGGGGGGAAGCAGAAACCAATATGCCTGGCACCAGGGACGATGCAGGAGCTGCAGGAGTTGGTTACAACTAAAGACCGCCTTCGGGACTCCTGACTCCGGATATTCTGTCAGGGTAAACTCCCTTAGCCTTTTTCCTAAAGAAGATGTAGCCGCAAGGCAGGGGAGGTTTGAGTCGAACAGCCTTCCGTGGCTAACGAGTTTCATCTGCTCGGGTTTGAAATCCTGAGTTTCTCCATCCACCAAGGTATATTCAAATGGGTACCCTGACTTCGGTTAGGGAAAGTTAAAAAAATAAAATAAAATAAAAAAACACCGGCGCGGAAAGAGAGGCCTGGTTCTCACCCATCTACCTACCTACCTACCTGCCTACCTACCTACCTACCTATGCCGAGCCTTAGACATAGTGGATATTATTTGTATTTGTTTTTTTGTTTTTTTTAATCACAACAGACTTCAAACAAAGGTACAACCCTTTTTGTTGCAGTGGGTTCTTTTACGTGCGCTAAGTGCATGCTGCACACGGGACCCCTGTTTATCGCCTCATCCGAATGACTAGCGTCCAGACCTGCCACTCAAGGTCTAGTGGAGGGGGAGAAAATATCGGCGGCTGAGCGCGCTCAGATTCTCTCGCTTCGTAGGCGGACGCGTTACCTCTAGGCCATAACTCCACACATTGTGAATTCTTTGCTCCGGTGAAGAGAGATGGAGAAAATATGAACATCTATTTTCCGAACCAAAACAAGCAGTTTATGTGGGTTTTTTTGGTTTTTTGTTGTTGTTTTTTTTTGTTTGTTTGGTTAGGTTTGGTTGTTGTTGTTTTTTTGTAATCAGTGGTGTTATTTTGTTTTTATTTGTTTCTTACTTTGTTTGTTTTTTTGTTCGTTTGTTGTTTTCCCACGCCACGTCAATTCCGCTCCAAAACAAACACAAAACCACATATGGAGAAAATATGATAATAATAATAATAATAATAATAATAATAATAATAATAATAATTATAATAATGAAAACTGCAGGTTTCAAAGCAAGACTCACTTTTGATCGGAAGCATCCAGCATTTTAGACCGTGGGTCTATCTTCAGAGGCAGAGCGAAATGACAGTGTAATAATAATAAGAAGAAGAAGAAGAACAAGAACAAGAACAAGAACAAGAAGCGTTCATCGTTTCAGACCATATAACAATAATATTTATGACCAGCGAAACCAAACAAGATAACGAACGAACAAACAAACAAACAAACAAACAAAAAAGAGCGGTCAATATAACCACGCGGACATTCAATTATTTTTTGCTGTTTTCGTTTCTCGCACGTACAAAAACAGGGAGTTTTGAAATGTTCTGAGAGAGGAACGTTCTTTCTGGCGCTATCGTGTTTATTGTTGCTGCAACTTTCCGTGGACATATATGATCTGAACTACGTGCTGCCTGTGTGTATATGTGTGTGTGTGTGTGTGTGTGTGTGTGTGTGTGTGTGTGTTTGTGTGTGTATGTGTGTGTGTGTGTGTGTGTGTGTGTGTTTGTGTGTGTATGTGTGTGTGTGTGTGTGTGGATGGATGGATGTGTGCATGTTTGTATGTATGTATGTATGTATGTATGTATTGCGTGCGTGTGCAAGCGCGCGTTCGTCTTCGTGTCCGCAAGCGCGCGTGTTTGTTTGTTTGTTTGTGAGTGTGTGTGTGTGTGTGTGTGTGTGTGTGTGTGTGT
>NC_134898.1:45991340-46006340 GCF_041734735.1 Babylonia areolata | reverse complement strand
TAACTCACCCACTCGGTTTCTCTGTCTCTCTCTCTCACACACACAAACACACACACACACACACACACACACACACACACACACACACACACACACACACACGTATACACGGCACGCACACACACATGCTCACATGCACTTTCTCTCTCTCTTTCTCTCTTTCAGTTTCAGTTTCAGTAGCTCAAGGAGGCGTCACTGCGTTCGGACAAATCCATATACGCTACACCACATCTGCCAAGCAGATGCCTGACCAGCAGCGTAACCCAACGCGCTTAGTCAGGCCTTGTCTCTATTTTACACACACACACACACACACACACACACACACACACACACACACACACACACACACACACACACACACACACACACACACACACACACACACACACACACACACACACATACACACACACACACTTATACACACACACACACACACACACACACACACACACACACACACACACACACACACACACACAAGTAGGAGGAAAGGGCTAACAAACAGACAGATTGATAGTGAGCGATCGAGAGAGAGAGAGAGAGAAAGACAGAGAGACAGAGAAGCAAACAGACAGGCAGACAGACAGACAAATGGACAGACAAACATACAGACAGACACTTGTGTAAAAAGAAAAATCCACCGAAGGGCGACGACGCAGGAAGAAGGAATCGATACCTGCTATCCACAACCCACAACCCTACACCCCACACCCCCCACACACCACACACCACACACCACACCCCCTCCACTCTCCCTCTCTCCTGACCACCAAAAAACCCGATGCCCGCTTCCTTCTCCAGCTCACTATCGAAACCCCACCCCTACCCCCACCCCTTACCCCCACACAACTCCCCCACCCTCCACCGACCCACCACCACCACCACCATCACACCACCACCACCCCTTCCCCTCCACACACACACACACACACACACACACACACACACACACACACACACACACACGAACACACACGCAAGCACGTACGCACGCACAGAGAGAGAGAGGGAGAAAGAGAGAGAGGGAGAGAGAGAGAGAGAGAGAGAGAGAGAGAGAGAACAGATTAAAAGGAAATTGTGAATGGACATTGTACCTACCTATTACGCGTACATTTACATTACTGAGTTCCAATTCATTTTCTAAGGAAAAAAAAAAAAAAAAACGAGAGAAAAGGGTGCAGACAGAAATGTCTGCTTTCAGTCAAGAAAGCCACGGAGAGTGCCATCCAGCCCCCCCCCCCCCCCCACACCCCACACCCCAAGCCCCCCACCCCCCAACCCCCCGTCCCCCCCATCCACCCACCCCCTACCCCCCACACACCAAAAAATCAACAACAACAACAACTCCAAACACAAACAAACAAAAACAGGGTACTAACGGAAATGTCCAGCTTCCGATCTCTGGTCACATGGAATGTATGTGCGTGCGCGCGCGCGCGCGTGTGTGTGTGTGTTGTGTTGTGTGTGTGTGTGTGTGTGTGTGTGTGTGTGTGTGTGTGTGTGTGTGTGTGTGTGTGTGTGAAAGAGATGGTAGTTTATTTTGTTTTGCTTTATTTCCTTAAGTGCAATCTTCTGTCTATTTGTGTCTTTGTTTGTTCAGTGTATATATTTCTTTCCTTCTTTCCTTCCTTCCTTCCTTCCTGCCTTGCTTCCTTCTTTCCTTCCTGCCTTGCTTTCCTTGTTATAGTTTTCTCATCTTCCTTCCTTCTTTCTTTTGTTTTCCTTTTCTTTCTTTCTTTCTTTCTTTCTTTCTTTGTGATTCTATCTATCAGTGTGTCTGTCTGTTTCTCCTTCTTCATTCTTCACTGTCCCCCCGTCACCCCACGCCACCCCCATCTCTCTCTCTTTCTCTCTCTCTCTCTTTCTCTCTCTGTGTGTCTCTGTCTCTCTCGCTCTCTCTGTCTCTGTTTCTCTCGCTCTCTCTCGGTCTCTCGCTCTCTCTCCCTCTCTCTCTCTCTCTCTGTCTCTGTGTCTCACTCTCTGTGTCCATGTCTCTGTCTCTCACACTCACTCTCACTCTCTCTGTCTCTGTCTCTCTCACTCTCTCTGTCTCTGTCTCTCTCGCTCTCTCTCGGTCTCTCGCTGTCTCTCTCTCTTTCTCTCTCTCTCTCTCTCTCTCTCTCTCTGTCTCTGTGTCTCACTCTATGTGTCCATGTCTCTGTCTCACACACTCTCTCTGTCTCTGTCTGCCTCTCTCTCTCTCTCTCTCTCTCTCTCTCTCTGTCTCTGTCTGCCTCTCTCTCTCTCTCTCTCTCTCTCTCTCTCTCTCTCTCAGCAGGGAGCAGATGTTTGCTCTCAGTTCTGGAATGTGTCTTGTGATTTATGGGGCCGTTGAGACTGAACGCAAGCCACAGTTTCCTCTTCTTCGTCTTCTTTTTCTTTCTCTTTTTCTTTCTTTCCTTCTTTTCTTCCTTTCTTTCCTTCTTTCTTTCCTCTATTTTTTCTTTTGTTTTTTTTTGTATACGTTTCTTTCTTTCCTCAGGGTTTGTTTTTGGTTTGGTTTGATTTTGTTTTGTTTCTTTTTTTTCTTTCTTTCTTTCTTTCATCCCTTTATGTCGCTTTCTCTTTTAGACTTTTTTTTTTTCGTTTTCTTATTCTCCTTTTGTTTTTAATGGGTCTGTTTTCTCATCCATCTTTCTTTCTATCTTATTTTTCTTTCTTTCGCTGACTCGACTTTGTCGTTGATTTTTTTTTCTGTTTTCTTTGCTTCCTTTTTTTTTTTTTTTTTACCTTGTGTGTTCTTGCAATGTTGTTTTTATTATCTCTGTATACCAAAAAAAAAAAAAAAAAAACTTCTTGGTTTTACCTGTTTGTAGTTCTTCAGGTGTTTTTGGGGGGGTTGTTTTTGTTTTTGTTTTTTGTTGTTTTGGGTTTTTTTTTCTTCTTTTTTTGGGGGGTGGGGGGTGGGGGGGGGGGGGCGGTCTCATTAAATTCCCCTTTCAGCTCAATTGAGTTTACTCTGCAAACCGATGTGCAGTGAGGCAACGTGTTCTTCTAATGCCACCACCAACCTGTTGTTGTATTTGTTATTGTTGTTGTTGTTGTTGTTGCTGCTGCTGCTGCTGCTGCTGTTGCTGCTGCTGCAGTGGGTGTTGTTTTTTCCTTCAATCTATAGATGATTTCCCTTCCATATATATAGATATAGAGAGAGAGAGAGGGGGGCCATATAATGGGTCAGGTCAGGGGTATAGCCCTTGCTACTGGTACTATGTAACCCAGTACTACCTGCCGCATGTGAAGTCTCCCAACGGCTAATCAGGCGGAGGAGGAAACCTTTCCCAACGGCTGTGAAAGCGGAAGAGGATGACCAAAGGGCAGGGGGAGCTCTTATCCTTGGCTGGAAGTCCTCCTAGGAAACGGAGCTCTGATGAAAAAGCCTGTACCTGCCGAGGCCGTCCTACACGTGGCAGTATCTGCACCTGTGGGACTGCGAGCGTCGGTAGGCGAGAGAGTGGGGAAGGGACTGCACAACGCCTCTTCACTAAAAAAAAAAAAAAAAAAAAAAAAAAAAAAAAAGTCACCTGTGCTGGTCAGGCAACCAGGCTAATGTCGGATATAGGCCATAATTATCTTTCATTTTATCATAGTTTCGTGTATTCACTTTTTTTTTCTTTTTTTTTTTTTAGTTTCTTCAAATGATGTATATTGTTTTACGTTTGTTTGTTTGTTTGTTTCGTGGTTGGTTGGTTGGTTGGTTGGCTGGTTGGTTGGCTGGTTGGTTGGCTGGTTGGTTGGTAGACCAATCGGCATTGGTACCAGTTGCTTAAAGACCTGCTGGATGGAAGTGGAAACGAGTTCGCAAACAGCTTATGCAGCCCCGATTTTGTCTTCTTTTTTTCTTCTTTTTTTTCTCTTTGTGTGTGTGTGTGTGTGTGTGTGTGTGTGTGTGTGTGTGTGTGTGTGCGTGTTGTTCACCTTTCTTATGCAGAGTTTGTGTTGGCGGTCCTTTTGGCGATTATCCCGTTTCCAAGCCACATCACACAGACGGCTTTCATCCGTCCGTCAGTGCTGACCCTGACCGCCCTTTGCTGTTGAGCTGAAACGGACTTTCGACTCCCTAGGGCTCTTAAAGGCTTTGTTTTCTGAACTTAGCACGCCCAGGGGGAGAGGGGGGGGGGCATCACTGCGGAAGCGCTTCGGATTGTGTTAAAATGCGACGTGTAGTTTATATTTACATGGGTACGTACGTACGTACGTACGTGCACATCACGGGAAAGGAGAGAAGAAGCAGAAGAAGAAAACGAAGAAGAAGAAGAATTGGAACCAGAACCAAAACCAGAGCTAAAACCAGAACCAGTACAAGAACACCAGAACCAGAACCAAAACCCAGAACCAGAACCCCAGAACGGGAACCAGAAAACAAACCAGAACCAGATCCCCAGAACAGGAACCAGAACCAAGACCAGAGAACCAGGATCCCAGAACCAAAAAAGCAGAGCCAGATCCCCAGAACCAAAAACCAGAGCCAGAATCACAGAACTAGAACAGAGGACGCAGACACAAAGGCAACTAGCTGTGCACAGTCGGTGTCGCCCTTGAGCTTCCTCTTCCTCCCTCCCTCTCCCTCTCCCTCGCCCCCCCCCCCCACCCCAACCCCCCAGCGCCCCCCACACAATAAGACCTCCTCCCTGCCCACTCTCCTCCCCCCCCCCCCCAACCACCCCACCCACCACCCATCCCCGTTAATAGCAAAACTCTTGCTTTCCGGCGGAGCTGAGATGTCTTCCACTGGGATGGCTTTTCTTTGAGGGCTTCTCTGCGGGGCTACTGTTGTTGTTTTGTTGTTTTTTGTTGTTTTTTTTTTGGGGGGGGGGGGTTCTTTGCGGTGGAAGTGTGAATGTGTGTTGTGTGTTGCAGTCTACAATGTCCATTACCTCAAGACTTGCTGCCGTTGCAAGCTTTCAGTTGTCTTTCGTTGTTGTTGTTGTTGTTGTTGTTTGTTTGTTGTTTGTTTGTTTGTTTGTTGTTTTTTTTATCATTTTTCGAATGTCTCTGATTTTTTTTTTTTTTGGGGGGGGTGGGGGGGTGGGGGGGGGGGCGGAGGGGGAGTAGAGGAAGATGTAGGTACATTTAAGTTGTTTTTTTCTTGTCAGTTTGCATATATATATATATATATATGTGTGTGTGTGTGTGTGTGTGTGTGTGTGTGTGTGTGTGTGTGTGTGTTGTGGAAACTTTTAAAAAGTAAAAGTAGTAGTAGTAGTAGTAGTAGCAGTAGCAGTAATAGTGATAGTAGCAGCAGTAGTAGTTGTAGTAGAGAAGAACCGGAACCAGAACCAAAACCAGAACCAGAAAACCAGAAATCAAAACCAGAATCAGAATCCCAGAACCAGAACGAGACACAGAAACAGAGGCAGCTGTGCATCCTGAGCCAGTGACAGAACATGAACTATTTTGCATGTCAGCACAGCAGAATGAAAACAGTCTATGTCCACATGTGTCTCTATTTCATTTGTGATCTATTATGTTGTGTGTGTGTGTGTGTGTGTGTGTCTGTGTGTGTCTGCGTCTGTGTCTGTGTGTGTCTCTGTGTGTCTTATCTGTGTCTGTCTGTCTGTCAGTCTATGTCTGCATATGTCTCTATTTCATTCGTCTTCTATTATGTTGTGTGTGTATGTGTGTGTGTGTGTGTGTGTGTGTCTGCGTCTGTGTCTGTGTCTGTGTGTGTCTCTGTGTGTCTTACCTGTGTCTGTCTGTCTGTCTGTCTGTCAGTCTATGTCTGCATGTGTCTCTATTTCATTTGTGTTCTATTATGTTGTGTGCCTATGTGTGTGTGTGTGTGTGTGTGTGTGTGTGTGTGTATGTGTGTGTATGTGTGTCTGTGTCTGTCTATCTGTCTGTCTGTGTGTCTGTGTCTGTCTGCGTCTGTGTGTCTGTGTCTGTGTGTGTCTCTGTGTGTCTTATCTGTGTCTGTCTGTCTGTCTGTCTGTCAGTCTATGTCTGCATGTGTCTCTATTTCATTGTGTTCTATTATGTTGTGTGTGTATGGGTGTGTGTGTGTGTGTGTGTGTGTGTCTGTGTCTGTGTGTCTGTGTGTATGTGTCTGTGTCTGTGTATGTGTGTGTGTCTGTGTATGTGTATGTGTATGTGTCTTTGTCTGTGTGTGTCTGTGTGTGTCTGATCTATGTCTGGCTGGCTGGCTGTGTCTGCGTGTGTCTTTATTTCATTTATGTTTTATTGTGTTGTGGCTCTGTGTGTGTGTGTGTGTGTGTGTGTGTGTGTGTGTGTGTGTGTGTGTGTGTGTGTCTGTCTGTCTGTCTGTCTGTCTGTCTGTGTCTGTCTGTGTATGTCTGTCTGTCTGCATCTGCGTGTCTGTGTCTGTGTCTGTGTGTGTCTTTGTGTTTTTTTCAGAATTTACGTTCTCACGTTGTCATCATTTTGTGTTAAAAAAATTATTGGATTTTTTTTTCTTTTCAACCTAGACATGGTCCGAATGTGTCTGGCTCTTTCCTTTGTGTTGATTTGTACGAGGGTCAGAGTGCTCAGTCTTGCCATTAGTTGTCTCGGAAGTTTTCTCTCTCTCTCTCTGTCTTTCCTTTTATCATGTCCACGTCGTCTCACTGTTTGTATGTTTGATTGTCTGCCTGTCTGTATATCTCTCCGTCTTTCCGCATGTATGTCCCTGTCGTTCTGTCTGTCTGTCTGTCTGTCTGTCTGTCTGTCTGTCTGTCTCTCTCTCTCTCTCTCTCTCTCTCTCTCTCTCTCTCTCTCTCTCTCTCTCTCTCGAGTTTCATCTACACGGTTGGGATGAAAACAAACTATTTTGTGTTTATCTTTCTTCCTCAGTTTAAACAAATTTTCGATTTCGATTTTCAATTCCTATCTCTCTGTATCTGTCACTGTCTATGACAGACAGGGGGAGAAACAGAGAGATTCAAGATTCAAGATTCAAAAACTTTATTACTCAAGGATAAAGATTTTAGGCATCGCCCATTCTTCCAATCTGTCCTTGTGACAACAATAACAATAACAACATTAACGATAACGACACAAAAATAATAATTTTGTTAACACTGCTACATCTACTGCTACTACAACGAAGAATGATCACCATCATCATCATTAACATCGTAAAAAGTAATAAAACGAGAGAGAGAGAGAGAGAGAAATGGAAACTGAAAATGAAGTTCATGTTTTGTTCCACTACTCAGCATATAAAGATATCCGTTTTAACTGTGATATTTTAGAATCAGCTCGTCAAATTCCTGACCAAACAGATGCAGTAGATATTTTATCCTGTAGTAATGAAAATGTTACACAAGATGTGGCAAAATACATTGCACAAGCAATGCAAATTGGAAAAAAAAAAAAAAGAAACTTCCTTTAGCAAATGTGATTCAATATCAGTGATTGAATCTTCAAGATGGTCCGTTGTCCATTTGTGTGTGTGTGTGTGTGTGCGCGCGCGCGCGCGTGTGTGTGTGTTGGGAGGTGAGGGGGGGGGCGGAGAGGGAGGAAGGGAAAGTGTGAGTGCGTTGTATGAGCTTACGAGTTCGTGCATGTTTTGCGTGCGGGTATGTGTATGTGGTGATTACAGGTATGTGTATGTGGTGCTTACGAGTACATACATGTTTTTACTTGCAGGTAAATACATGTTTATGTGTGGTAAGACGGAGAGGTGAGATGGTGGTTGTGTGTGCCAGTTTCTTGAATTGTCCTCACTATTGATTGTAATGTCCCCGTGTCCGAAGGGCTTCCTTGCTGAATTCGACATTAACTCTTTCCATACGAACGGCGAAAGAGACGACGTTAACAGCGTTTCACCCCAGTTACCATCATCAAAATATTGCAAGCGGAAGGCTCTTATACTGAAGAGGTGAATGTTGACAAAGAATACCACAATTCTGACGCCGGAAGCTAAAGGTTGGGTCATTGAGACACCCACTGGACATCCGAGGGGTCTGTGTAGAGGAGAAGAGAGGACTGGCCGTACTGAGTGAGTTAAATAATTGTCATTGTCATTGTCTCATTGTCTGTCTCTGTCTCTGTCTCTCTGTCTCTCTCTGTATTTCACTCTTTTACTCCCTCTGTCTCTCTTTTCTTCTCTTCTTTCTTTCCATTGTTTTTTTTTTTTTTCATTCTTTTTTTTCCGTTTCTTTTCTTTTCTTTCTTTCTTTCTTTCTTTCTTTCTGTCTTTCTTTTCTTCTTCTCTGTCTGTTCTCCTGCGTGTACTTTCGTTTGCTTCTCTCTTTTTCCTTTTCTTCGCTCTTTCTTTTTCTTTTCTTTTTTTTTTCTTTCTTTTTTTCTTTGTTTCTTTTTTTTTTTTCTCTCCAGTTCTTTGAATTCCTGAGCACGGTAAAAAAAAAATAAATAATAACAAAGAGAGAGAGAGAGAGAGAGAGAGAGAGAGAGAGAGAGAGAGAGAGACAGAAAAATAGACAGAGACAGAGAATCAATCGATTATGCGACACTTCCCCCCCATCCCCCCAGCCCACCACCACCACCACCACCCTACCTCTCACCCCTCTCTCTCCCACTGCCACCCCCCGCCTCCACCCCCCCAACCCACCCCCACCCCCTCATCTCAAAACCACAGGACAGTATAGAGGTATATAGTGGCCCCTCCGCTAATGGCCTGGAAAGGTCGATGCGATCAGATGCTGACACAAATCCATCGTCTGGCATTCTTTCTGTGGTGCCGGTCTGGGTTCCAGACAAGCCTCTGGACAGGTCTGACGATGGGGGGTCGGGGGGGGCGGGGGGGGTCTTCCCTATAGTCCTGTATTGAATAATATCTTAGACTAGAGACATACAGAGTGATAGTGATAGAGAGGGAGAGGGAGAGAGAGAGGGGGGTGGGCGTGGGGTGGTGGTGGTGGTAGTGGTGAGAGAGCGTGAGTGAGAGAGGGAAAGAGAGACAAAGACACATAGACAGACAGAGGGAGAGAGGTGAGAAAGGGAGACAGACAGACATACATACATGCATACTGACAAACGTGGAACAAAGTCAGAGAATTATACCAGGAAAACGGCAAAGCTTCAAACCATAGTGTAATTAATGTTCAACAACCGGGAACTATCAATCAGTCAAATACATACAGTAATTCAATAAGATTAAGGCAGATTCATACATTAACAAACAGGATAAAACTGAACGCTTTTATAACAAAGTTCAGCAAAGATGTCAGATGCATATGTGGAGAACATTTTCTAGCAGCCATGTAATATTCGAATGTCAGAATCTAAAATGTTTTTTGCCAGACTTCACCAAAAGTTCTATTGAATGTGTTATTAACAATTCCAATATATTATTTGTTATTGCAGAAGGTTTGCTGCATAGTCCTATAGGACATTTGTTATAGATGTTATATTTGTTTGATGTTGGCGTTTATAACGTTTCCATTTTTCCTAGCGTTGTCTCTCCCTATTCACCCTCCACACATACACACACTTTTATCCCTCCCCCTCTCACAGCCCCTACCCCCACAGTTTTTTTTATTAAGTTTTTTTTTTCTTTTTCTTTTTTTTTCCTCTAGTATCACTTCAAGTGGAAAGACGTTAAACTGAAGACAACAACATACATACAGACAGACAGTGGGAGAGAGAGAGAGAGAGAGTGGAAGAGAGACAGATACACACAGACATGAGAAAGTGAGAAAGATAGAGAGGGAGAGAGAGAGGGGGGCGTGTGAGAGAGCGTGACAGACAGAGAGAGAGGGGGGGAGAGAGAGAGAGGAAGAAAGGGAGACACACTTACATACAGACAGACAGAGAGACAGACAGTAGGAGAGAGGTGACAAAGAGAAAGAGAGACAGACAGACAGAGTGAGACACGGAGAGAGAGAGGGGGGGGGGGAGAACGTGCGGATGACAGACAGACAGAAAGAGGGTGAGAGAGAGAGAGGCGGGGTGGAGGCGGGAGGGGGTGGGGAAGGGGCGGGGATGAATAGGGAGGGACGTTTGATGTAGTAGGGTTTGTTGTGATGACGGTGGTGGTGACGGTGGTGGTAGTGGTAGCGGTGGTGATGGTTGTGGTAGCGGTGGTGCTGGTGACGGTGATTGTTGTGGTAGCGGTGGTGGTGGTGACGGTGATGGTTGTGGTAGCGGTGGTGGTGGTGACGGTGGTGGTAGTGGTACCTGTGGTGGGGGTCGTTGATGGTTGTGGTAGCGGTGGTGGTCTCACAGACACAAACGTGCACGCAACGCGCACGCTCTCTCTCCCTCACACACACAACACAACACAAAACAACACACACACACACACACACACACACACACACACACACACACACACACACACACACACACACACACACACCATTGATTGTCTAGATATTTGGTGCTTCTCCGCTGCCACACAGATTCAGATCAGCAGCTGAGAGGAGCAGAGATTTAAAACGCTTGGGGTTTTTTTTGTTGTTGTTTGTTTGTTTGTTCGTTTGTTTTTTGTTGTTGTTTTTTCTCTCTTATTTTCGTTCTCTTCAAAAAGGGTTGGGTTATCAGGTGAGTTATTTGCCACAACGTATAACCTTTTTTTTTTCTTTTTTTTTTTCAATCATTATCGCAAATGTTTCGTTTCATTTTTTTCTTTCTTCTCTCTTTTTTAGGGTCTTATTTCGTCCCCCCTTTCCTAAAAAGAAAAAAAGAAAAAAAATCGGATCAGCAGCTGAAATTGCAGAGATTTTATTTTCACCAACATTATCTCTTTTTTTCTTTCTTTCTTTCTTTCTGTCTATCTGTCTGTCTGTCTTTCTGTAAAGGATTGAATCAGCTCTTGACGGACACAATAGCCGAGTGGTTAAAGCGTTGGACTTTCAATCTGAGGGTCCAGGGTTCGAATCTCGGTATCGGCGCCTGGTGGGTAAAGGGTGGAGATTTTTACGATCCTCCAGGTCAACGTATGTGTGCAGACCTGCTAGTGTTTGAACCCCCTTCGTGTGTATACGCATGCAGAAGATCAAATACGCACGTTAAAGATCCTGCAATCCATGTCAGCGTTCGGTGAGTCATGGAAACAAAGAACATACCCAGCTTGCACACCTCCGAAAACGGAGTATGGCTGCCAACATGGCGGGGTAAAAACGGTCATACACGAAAAAGCCCACTCGTGTGCATACGAGTTAACGTGCGAGTTGCAGCCCACGAACGTGGAAGAAGAAGAAGAAGAAGAAAAATCAGCTCCTGAATTTGCAGAGACTATAATGTGACGGACATATTTCTTTCTTCAGTTCCTTTTATTCTGTCTTTCTTTGGCCTCTAGTGTTTGTTTTCTCTTCTTTTTTTTCTTTTTTCTTTTTTTCTATCTCTTTTTTTTCTCTTTCTAATTCTTGCTGTTTTGTTTTATACTTGCTTTTTTTCTTCTGTATTTTACTTTCTTCACGTCTTTCTTGCCTCTTTACTTTCTTCGTCCTTTCTCTCTTCATTTTTTTCTAGCAGCAGTTTTATACCTTCGTTCCTTCCTTTCTTTCTTTCTTTCCTTTCTTTCTTTTCTTTTCTTTTCTTTCTTTCCTGAGCAGTACTGTACCTTTCCTGAGCAGTACTGTACCTTTCCTGAGCAGTACTGTACCTTTCCTGAGCAGTACTGTACCTTTCCTGAGCAGTACTGTAGATCACAACATCCGATGAAGCAGTGAGAAAGAGAGGCAATACAGGCAAAGTTTTTCTTTCTTTCTTTCTTTCTTTCTTGCACATTAAAAAATAGACTGGTAAATGAATACAAAGAACGTTGGTCTTTACAGCTATCAGACAGTGAGCGTTTCTCACTATCGTACTTTTAAAAGTAGTCTTGTACTTTCACCATTTTTGTTGGAGCTGAAACATATTCAAGCCAGAATTAGCTTAATACGTTTACGACTTGGTGTGTCACAACTCAATACACATAAATTACGTTTTAAACGTAATGTAACAGATGATGAGCTGTCTTGTCCTTTCTGTGATTTTCAAAAAGAAACAGAAGTTCACTTTGTGTTACAATGCCCTCAATATGCTGACCTGAGACAACAGTATATCCCCTCTAAGTATTATAATACTCCGTTTAATATGACATTGCTTTTGCAAGTGAAAACAAATCATTGGTCATGCGCTTGGCTATATTCCTAGACAAAGCTTTGAAAGTTCGTTGCTTATAGTGTTATGTTTGTGTTGCGCCTATGCATTTACCTGTAACCACCCCTATTGACATGGGCCAATGGCCTTTTCATTAAAACATTTCAGTGTTTCAGTGTTTCTTTCTTTCTTTCTTGAGCAGTACTTTACCATGTCGACCACACCATCCAATGGAGAAGTGAGAAAAATAGTCAATACCTACAAAGTTTTTCTTTCTTTCTTTCTTTCTTTCTCTTCTTTTCTTTTCTTTGCTAAGAAGTACTCTACTATGTAGATCACAACATCCAATGGAGAAGTAAGAAAGAGAGTCAGTACAAGCAAAGTTTTTCTTTCTTTTCTTTTTCTTTTTCTTTCCTAAGCAGCACTGTACCATGTAGATCACAGCATCCAATGAAGAAGAGAGAAACAAGAGTCACTACAGACACAGCATCGGATCCCACAGAGGTGTCCTAGCCACAGAGAAGAACCGCAAAGTGAAGTGGTATGATGGACACGTGTCGCGATCAACAGGACTTACCAAGGCAACAATCCACAGTCCTGCAAGTTACAGTGCAAGGAATGGATGGTGCCGAAGATTGGGAATGCAACAATCCTGCAAGGCACAGTGCAAGGACTGGATGGTGCCGAAGATTGGGAATGCAACGATCCTGCAAGGCACAGTGCAAGGAATGGATGGTGCCGAAGATTGGGAATGCAACCATCCTGCAAGGCACAGTGCAAGGAATGGATGGTGCCGAAGATTGGGAATGCAACCATCCTGCAAGGCACAGTGCAAGGAATGGATGGTGCCGAAGATTGGGAATGCACAGCTGGCCTACCAGAGGGAGGGAAACACCCGGAAATCATCAGCAAGAGCGGCATGAGACCTGACATAGTACTCCACTCCAAGGCAACGAAACAAGCGATTCTGATTAAGCTCAATGTGCCATACGAAAGCAGAATGGAGGAAGCCCGCATCTACAAGACCGAGAAGTATGCTAGTCTATCGAGCAACCTGAGAGAATCTGGCTTCCAAGCCAAGGTCCTCGCCATAGAGACTGGTGCAGGAGGATTTGTGGGCACATCTGCCTACAGCCTCATGAAACAGCTGCCGATTTCTGGCAGAGAGAAGACAAGGGTTCTCAACGGCAGAAGCAGCAGAAAAGAGGTCCAGCTGGATCTGGTGGAGGAGGAGATTAAATTTCCCTACTCAAACTAGGTGTACGATGGTTCAGTTGTTTAATTAAAACGTCTGCCAGAAAAGGTGACTCAGTCCTGAAGTGGCGACCACTCTGAAAGGCGCGGGTTCGAACCTGCTGAGGACCAGGGGGGGGGGGGGGGGGGGAAGCGGCAATACAAGGACATCCAGGAGTCATGGCCTGGGTGCGGCCCGGCCCCCTTAGAGTGTAAGGAATTAATGGCCGAAATACTTGACTGAGGGGGGCTTCTTCTCTGAAGACTTTGTATTGTCCAGCTCTTCCTTGTGTTTCTTAACAAAGAGAAGTGGAAGGAGAGGCAGACAAAAAAGGGATGTTAGAACAATACCCCACCCAGAGTGGACATGCCTGAGACTGAGCGACGCCCTTAGAAAAACTTGAGGAATAGAGAGAGATGGAGAGAACAGGTTGCCAGGTCATCAGTGGTACCCTAACGGTCTTGAGGCTATGGGAAAGAAGCAAAAGACGAAGAAGAAGAAGAAGAATTACCATCGCTTCCTTTTCCTCATTTCGTGTGTGTGTGTGTGTGTGTTTGTGTGTGTGTGTGTGTGTGTGTGTGTGTGTGTTTGTGTGTGTGTGTGTGTGTGTGTGTGTGTGTGTGTGTGTTTGTTGTTTTTTGTTCTTGTTTTTGTTTTGTTTTGTTTTCATGTTGTTGTTGTTTTTTTGTTTTTTTACTTGTTTGTTGTTGTTGTTGTTATTGTTGTTGTTGTTCCTTTCTTCCTTCCTTTGCAGGTTGAGTCTTTTTTCTCCAACCAACTTTAATGAGAATAAATTAGAATAAATGCCTGGTTCTCTCTATGTGTGTGTCTCTGTCCCTATCTCTCTCTCTCTCTCTCCCTCTCTCTCTCCCTCCCTCTCTCTCCTTCCCTCTCTCTCCCTCCCTCTCTCTCTCTCTCTCTCTCTCTCTCTCCCGCGCGCTGTCACCTCATCTGTGTCATGCCAGTGGCATGACTCCCACGCCGCTCATTCGAAGCCCCTCATACACCAGGGTTCGTATGTTGCAGTCACAGCGCTGGCAGTTGCAGTCTAGAGGGAACTATGTAAGGCCAAAAGGAGGCCACACACCAGTGGAGACCATGCACTCCTCATGAGTCTCTTGGGTGGTGTTCACTGGTCTTATTTAATGTACTCAGAACACCCCCAACTAAGCTAACCTAACCTACTGACGACAATCATAGTTTAGCCGTGCAACCTGTGAGCATCAGCCTGGACTGGAGACCGCCATAACGCCCCCCCACGCCCCCCCCCCCTCCCCCAAAGACAATGCCCCAAGAATCTGCCGACACCGAAGACCTTGACAGGACTCACCCCAAACACGGAAATGGAGGGGGTGTCGGAAGTGTGGTCACTATGATAACAGGACAAGAAAGGCAATAGACTTTGATACGGTATTTTGTTGGGGGGGGGGGGGGTTGTTGTTTTTTTTTAGGGGAGTGGGAGGAGGGGGGATTGAAAAGAAGAAGAAGGATGTCTATCTCTGTCTATCTGTATTTCTGTCTGTCTGACTGTCTGTCTGTCTCTCTTTCTCTCTCTCTCTCTCTTGCGTTACCAATGGCTAAGCAGGGAAGTGAAGGGAGTGGGAGGGAGGGGGTAGAACGGAAGGGGGGGGGGGTGAGATGTGGAAAGAGAGCATGCACAGTGGTGGATGGAGCTGGAAAGGACGGGGTGGGGGGGGGGGCAGGGCTGGAGGGAAGGGCAGTTAGGGAGAATAAATGCTCATTTGCATTCGGTGTGTGTGTGTGTGTGTGTGTGT
>NC_134898.1:45983840-45986340 GCF_041734735.1 Babylonia areolata | reverse complement strand
AGCTCTCTCTCTCTCTCTCTCTCTCTCTCTCTCTCTCTCTCTCTCTCTCTCTCTCTCTCTCTCTCTCTCTCTCTCTCACGCTGTCTCTCTCTGTCTGTCTGTCTCTCTCTCTCTCACTCACTCTCTGTCTGTCTGTCTCTCTGTCTCTGTCTCTGCCTCTGCCTCTGTCTCTCTCTCTGTGTCTCTGTCTCTCTCTGTGTCTCTCTGTCTCTCTCTCTGTCTGTCTGTCTTTGTCTCTCTCTCTTTGTCTCTCTGTCTTTCTCTGTCTCTGTCTCTCTCTCTGTCTCTCTCTGTCTCTCCCCTCTCTCTCTCTGTCTCTCTCTCTATCTCTTTGTCTGTTTGTCTCTGTCTCGCTGTCTCTCTCTCTCTGTCTGTCTGTCTGTCTCTCTCTGTCTCTCTCCCCCCTCTCCCCCCCCCCCTCTCTCTCTCTCTGTCACTGAAAGGCTCGCGGCCCCCTTTCTTGCACTGGGAGTTTAAATGCACAGAGCAAATCAGAACACTTAGCTAATGAGGTCCGTGCTTTTCTGTTTTTCTTTCTTTCTTTCTTTCCTTCTTTCTTTTTTCTTTCTGTCTCTCTCTCACCATCTCTCTCTCTTTCTCTCTCTCTCTCCTCTCTCACTCACTCTCTCTCTCCAATCATGGTAAACTGTTGCTCAATATGTGCACTGTTTTAGAATTGTGTATTTTGAATGGCACGTGTGAGGGTGGGTGACCTTCAGGGTCTCTCACGTACGTCTCTGACAACGGTAGCAGTGTAAATGATTACTTCTTATTGTCATGTGAGTTATTTTCTGAAATCTCTGGAAAGTGTAAATTGAACATATCAGACAGAATTGAATCTGATCATAAAATTATGACATTAGAACTGTATGCTAACTTCACAAATGAAAATAAGTACGGTACACACAAAAAATAATTACATTTATGCAATTGAGAAGTTTGTGTGGGATGAAGAATATGCTGTTCTGTTCAATAACACAATGTGCTGTGATGAAATTAAAACTCAAATAGACATGGCTATGAATTTGATAGAGGTTGATTTTAATGATGCACTTATTGTATTCAATGATTGTATAAAGAGTGCAGGTAAGTGTATGAAGAAGCGGGTACGTTTTAGTACGAGTGTTTAGAATGAGGACTGGTATGATAAGGAATGCCATGACAGTAAAAGAAAGTTTCGCAATTTGTTAAAGAAATTTCGCCGCACTTTGTCTGTTCCTGATCGTGAATTATATCGTAAAACCTGACGAGAATACAAATTAATACTGAAGAAAAAAAAACAATTTAATGATTCCTTATTATCTGAATTTCTTTCGCTATTACTGTTTGGTACGGAAACATTAATTTTCAAAGGCAGAAGTTACAGTCCTTAACAGAATCGTAAAAACTGCCACCAAGATTACCGGGGCTGATCTACCTTCTCTAGAAGACATATATTATAACAAAAAAGCAAAATCAATCAGCCAGGGTGAATCACATCCAGCTTTTGGGATTTTCGAGATGCTCCCCTCTGGTCGACGGTACAGAAGTATAAGGACGAAAACCAATCGCTTTGCCAATAGCTTTTTCCCCAAAGCAGTCAATGCCCTGTGTCTCGAACAAATCCAGTATGATAAATAGAATTGCGCAATCAACAACCATCTACCTGAAGATCTAGTCATCAACCCCATTCACATGTAATATGCAGCTTCTGCTCAAACGTGTGTGTGTGTGTGTGAGAGAGAGAGAGTTTTGTGTGTGTGTGCGTGCATGTGTGTGTGTGTGTGTGTGTACGTGTGTGTGTGTGTGTGTGTGTGTGTGCAGTGCGTGCATGTGTGAGTATGCACAAGTTTTTATATTGATATGCATTTGTATGTATCCTGATGTCTACTGTATCTGTGTTTGTGTATGATTTTCGATGTATGTTCATATCTTGTTATGTACTCACCCCCCCCCCCTCCCCAATATTCCTTGTGACCCCGGTACACTTGGTAATAAAGACATATTCTATTCTTCTATTTTATTCTACTTCAGTCTTTAAATGACCCGAAAATATTTTGGGACTCAATGTGCAAATTTTCAAAGAAGAGAAGACAACCTGTGAATAATATCAGTATGGATACATGGTTTCAACGTTTTAAACAACTGCTTGAGAAATATAGAGATACTGATAATGATTCATTTCAAGACTATGTTCAATCTGATATTGGTGGTGTAATCTGATATTGGTGGTGTTGATCTCAGTAACGCTGATGATGATAATCATAGTTTGAACCGTCCTATTCAGTTGAGGAAATTTTGTTTGCTTTAAGTCATACAGAATGTTATTAGATTCGGATGGCAGAGGCAAGAAAAATTGAGTTTCGAATGTTATGGTGAAGCTATGTGAAAATGCATTTGGTTTTGTGTGGCTTAGCCAAGTGGTTGGGAATACCAAAGGTTTTATTCGTGTGCTCCGAGAAAGAATGATTGACAGCAGATGGTAAAACTGGAATTCACATATCAAAGGCAGTGACAGATT
>NC_134898.1:45968840-45976340 GCF_041734735.1 Babylonia areolata | reverse complement strand
CTAAAATTTAATATTTGAACATACTTTTTTAAAGGGCGATAAATCGATTGCGGTATTCGCAGTGAGAACGCTATTTAAATCATATTATTTTGGTGTATCTTGGGCATTCAAAAAATCTTTAAGGGCAATAAAAAATTATTTTTAAGTCCGCGGTAAAGGAGACGTGGCTATCGCCGCAATCACACTGCAACATTTAGCCGTTTTCTCTAGCTCTAGATAGATGTATAAGTTTAGTTACACCCGCCGGGAATGTAGTACGACACAGTCGATTCAATTTCTCTTTTATGTTCATTCTAGTTTTATAGTTTTAAAGTTGATATGAAAATTTAGTATTTTGTTAAACTTATAACATGTAGAGCCAAGTACAAGTACCTCTAAACGTCGTAAGAAGTGAAAAGGACTTCATTTTGAGAAAAGTCAAGACTGGAAATTTTGTCGTTTCATCGTGATCAATTCAAGGGTAATTAACTCGCATGGTTTACAATTTTTAACTGTGAATTCCGACTGATTCTGTGGATATTTTTTATGTTTACACAAGTGAGTCAAAAATACGTAGCATTATACACGTGCAATTTCAACCTCCTACACAACAAACGGAAGTAAGTCAGGGGACATCTTAAATGAACATCCCTTGTATCTAGATACATACATGGATAAAAAGATATGTATCTTATTTTACAAGGACTGAAATGCTTGTTGTATTCTTTCTTTTTTTTTCTTTTTGTCCAAACAAACGTCAAGATCTTGTTTCACCGTTCTATATTATTCAGCTCGACCTATCCAAACAGTGGCACTCTGACAAAGGCTTTCACTTTTCCTTTGATCGTTCCGTCAAGCTGTCATCTAATTGTCATCGATTGTCTGACGTTTTCAATCCCATTAAAAAAACATTTCGCGAAACTTTCCGCCTTGGCTTACAATTCCGGAATCGACTCAGACGGACCCTGAAATCGACACTAACTTACAGAGAGTCAGAGAGAAAGGGGGTGATGGAGAAGGAGGGAGGAAGGGGGGTGGGGGTGGGGCAGGAGAATAGAAACGGGGGGGGGGGGGGGGGTCGAGGAGGGTGGGAGAGAGAGACACAGGGAAAAGTGTGGGGATGGAGAGAGGAAGAAAGACAGACAGACAGATAGAGAGACAGGCAGACAGACAAACGGACGGACGGACAGAAAAAACAAACAAACAACCAGAGACAGAGACGTGCGCTGACACACAAAAACAAACAAGTTAACAAGCAAACATACATACATACATACATACATACATACATACATAACTCGATTGTTAGTTTTTTATCTATCTATTTATTATTTTTTAGTCATTTATTCATTTATTTATTCATTCATTTATTCATTTATTTCTCCATTGATGTACATCGCTGATTCTCTCTCTCTCTCTCTCTCTCTCTCTCTCTCTCTCTCTCTCTCTGTGTGTGTGTGTGTGTGTGTGTGTGTGTGTGTGTGCAACTATTTAAATAGTGTTACACGTGCATGCTTATTTCAGTTCATTTTTGGAGGGTGTTTTGTTGAGTTTTTGTTGTTGTTGTTGTTTCATTTGATTAATCATTATCTTGGCCTATATTATTTTTTTAATGTTTTTGTACTCTGTGTCTCTCTATCTCTGTTTTTCACTGTCTCTCTGTCTCTGTCTCTGCCTCTCTATCTCTGTCTGTCTGTCTTTCTCTGTCTCTCTGTCTCTCTTATATCTCTCTCCTCTTATTCTCCTCTATTTAGTCACTGACTCGCCGGTTCTCCTTCTCAGAATAGCCCTCCAGGTTGAAGACAATGTCAAAATGCCGTTCATGTATCCATGACTATAATATGCATGCTGTACTGATATAATGATTGCCCTTTGTTTATGTTACTGTTTACCCTTTGAGGGCTGGATGGAAAGAAAAAAAACGACAACACATTATCTTGCTTACTCTATTACCCTTAGAAAATGAAATGTATTCAGTTCAATTCTATCCAGCTTACTCTATTACCCTCAGAAAAGGAAATGTATTCAGTTCAGTTCTATCCAGGACTGCTGCAGCTGTTCAGAAGAGGCAGGCCAGAAAGTCACGGGCAAACGAGCTCCCTGACAATGATATGCCTGTCTTTGTCTGCCCCAACTGTCAGCGAACATTTCGAGCGCAGATTGGACTATTCAGCCATCTGCGCATTCACAGATAGATTCATGAGCATCCTCCCCCCCCCCCCCCACCCCACCACTACCCTCCCCCCATCCCCCAGCTGGATGACAACGATGGTCATCATCGATCTCGATGGACACACCACCATCCAGCTTACTCTATTACCCTCAAAAAAATGAAATGTATTCAGTTCAATTCTATCCACAGCCCCCCCGGTGATGACCTGACGTCACGTCCAGCCAGGGAGCCATGATGCCAGGATGAGGTCCGCGGTGGCTCAGCTGGTAACCACTCTCGCTGCTGTAGTCATGGCGGCCCCTGCCCTGCTGCCGTCCCTGCAAGGTAAGGCTGGTCGGTCTGTCTCTTTTTATCCTTTTTTTTTTCCTTCTTCTTCTTCTTTTCTTTTCTTTTCTTTTTTTTTTTGTTTTGTTTTTGTTTGTTGTTGTTGTTTTTTGCTGCCCCATCATCTGCACCGTTTCAGTGGCATTACTCCCACGCCGCTCATTTAGATTCCTCCATACACGGCCACACCCGGGTTCGTCCGTCACAGTTGCAGCGTCGGCAGTCCGCATGGAACCATCGATGTTAGGTCGCCAGGAGGCCAAACACCAGAGGAAAACCCTGCACTGCTGCTGAGTCATTTCGGTGGTGTTCAGTGGTGCCTGTTCTGATTTAACGTACTTAGGACACCAGCTACTAAGCCCCCTACTGACGATAATAATGGCTTAGTCGCGGAGCCAGACTGAGTGAGCGTCCCTCCCAGTGTGGAGACCGCCACCACGTCCCTCAAACAACAGCCCCCCATGAATCTTCCGACACTGAAGACACTGACAGGACTCACCTCAAGCACGGAAGTGGAGGGGTACTAAAAAGAGGTCACCATGAGAGCAGGGCATGAAAGGCCACAGACTTTGAGACTTTTGTTTATATTGATGATGATGAAGGAGGAGGATGACGATGACGATGACGATGACGATATTGCTATGGAGGTCCATTTTGGTTTGGGACTGCATGACAAGGCTGTACTCTACGCTTCCTGTCATAATGATATCCCGGCGTTAACCAGGCCCGAGAGATTCAGACACTTGCAGTGTTGGTCAGAGCAACACACCCAAAGACGCATCCTTGAAGTGGATGACACTCGACTGTGTAGTCCCAGTCTCCCCATTTAAGCCCACAGCACACTCAGCAATGGGTAGGAGCCGGCCACGGGCCGAAAAACCCACCTCCGCTGGGATTCGAACCCGCGTCCTCCCCAGCCGTCAGTCCGCGACGCTAACCACTTCGCCACGGCGGCTGTGTTTTTGTTTTTGTTTGTTTTTGTTGTTGTTGTTGTTGTTTTGTTTGTTTGTTTGTTTTCTTTATCTTTTTCTTCTTTTTTTCTTTTTTTTTTCTCTGGCTCAGGTCACTGTCTCACACTGCACTGCACGTCTTGTCTGCTCCCTTTTACGGTTTACTGGACTTTGGTAGTTTCTAATAGTCTCGCGGTCTTCTTATGGAGCAAGGTGGCAGAATGGTTAAAACGCTTAGTTGCCAATACAGAGAGTCCCTGAGGGTGTGGGTTCGAATCCCGCTCTCGCCCTTTCTCCTACGTTTGACTGGAAAATCTAAACTGAGCGTCTAGTCATTCGGATGAGACGATAAACCGAAATCCCGTGTGCAGCACGCACTTGGCGCAATGAAAAAGAACCCATGGCAACGAGAGTGTTGTCCTCTGGCGAAAATTATGTAAAAAGAAATCCACTCTGAAAGGCACACAAATATACAAGATATGCACTCAAGGCCTGACTAAGCGCGTTGGGTTATGCTGCTGGTCAGGCATCTGCCTGGCAGATGTGGTGTAGCGTATATGGATTTGTCCGAACGCAGTGACGCCTCCTTGAGAAAACAGGAACTGTTCTCTCTTTCTCAGACATTGTTTATTTGGCATTTTCTTTTTATTATTATTCATTTTTTTTTTATTCATTTATCTATTTATCTATTCAGTCATTTATTTATTCATTTAGTTAAAATGGGGGACTTCCAACGCTTTCCCTTTTTTTGTTGGGTTTTTTTGTGTTTTTTGTTTGTTTGTTTTTTTCCGTTTTTTTGTTCAGTCATTTATTTATTCATTTATTTATTTATATATCCATGCATTTACTTATTCATATCAGTGTGTTCTCTTTTCTTTTATGTGTATTGTGTTGTTGTTGTTGATCTCTTCTTCTTCTTCTTCTTCTTTTTTCTTTTGTAATTCTGTTAGTATTTGAAATAATTTTTTTTTTATTAAAAACCAAAACACCTTTTGTTGCCGTGAGTCTTTTAACTCACTCAGTACGGCCAGTCCTCTCTTCTCCTCTACACAGACCCCTCGGATGTCCAGTGGGTGTCTGAATGACCCAACCTTTAGTTTCCGTCGTCAGAATTGTGGTATTCTTTGTCAACATTCACCTCTTCAGTATAAGAGCCTTCCGCTTGCAATATTTTCATGATGGTAATTGGGGGGAAACGCTATTAACGTCGTCTCTTTCGCCGTTCGTATGGAGAGAGTTATTAACGTGTGCAAAGAGCATGCTGCTCACCTGACTTTGGTTTATCGTCTCATCCAAATGACTAACACCCAGAGTACCACTGAAGATCTAGTGCAGTGGTCGGAAAAAGATCATTAAAAATCAAAAGAAATAGAAGAAGAAGAAGAAGAAGAAGAAGAAGAAGAAGAAGAACAACAACAACAACAACAACAACAACAACAACAACAACAACAACAATGACAACAATGACAATGATAACAACAACAGCAACAACAACAACAACAATTATCATCATCATCATCATCATCATCATCATCATCATATTAGACTATGACGCAATATTTCTATTAACAGATATTTTTTTTAAAAACATTTGAGTTCTGAATTCTTCTGTCACAACAACAATCATCATCATCATCATCATCATCATCATCATCATCATCATCATAATATACCATGACATAATATTGCTACAATAAAAAAAATGATTGATTTCTGAGTTCTTAGATGTTCTCTCTCTCTCTCTCTCTCTCTCTCTCTCTCTCTCTCTCTCTCTCTCTCTCACAATATTATAATCCGTCTAATTTTAGGTTCAATTTACTCATGTCTTCATGTCAGGAATGTACTCTGTATAACTTAGCCATATATATATATATATATATATATATATATATATATATATATATATATATGCATAAAGCATTGAAGAGATTACGTACAGTTATCTTGTGAATGTTGTTGAACATGTGTGTTAACTATCTTTGATTGATATTGTGTTAGCTATTTTTGGTTGATCTGAATTGTCTATTTACTGTGTCATGTCATTTTCTCATTATCATTTATCAATGAATCCCTCTTCAGTAAGGGGCTCTGGCCTTATCTGAATAAAACATTCGTTCATTCGTTCATTCATTCTCTCTCTCTCTCTCTCTCTCTCTCTCTCTCTCTCTCTCTCTCTCTCTCTCTCTCTCTCTCTCTCTCTCTTTATTACTTTTTACGATGTTAATGATGATGGTGGTGATCATTCTTCGTTGTAGTAGCAGTGGATGTAGCAGTGTTAACAAAATTATTAGTTTTTTGTCGTTATCGTTAATGTTGTTATTGTTATTGTTGTCACAAGGACAGATTGGAAGACTGGGCGATGCCTAAAATCTTTATCCTTGAGTAATAAAGTTTTTGAATCTTGAATCTTGAATCTCTCTCTTGGATTGGAAGACTGGGCGATGCCTAAAATCTTTTCAGTTTCAGTTTCACTTTCTCAAGGAGGCGTCACTGCGTTCGGACAAATCCATACACGCTACACCACATCTGTTGAGCAGATGCCTGACCAGCAGCATAACCCAACGCGCTTAGTCAGGCCTTGAGTGCATGCTTACATATTTGTGTACCTATGAAAGTGGATTTCATTTTACGTAATTTCGCCAGAGGACAACACTCTCGTTGCCATGGGTTCTTTTTCAGTGCGCCAAGTGCGTGCTGCACACGGGACCTCGGTTTATCGTCTCATCCGAAAGACTAGACGCTCAGTTTGATTTTCCAGTCAAACTTAGGAGAAAGGGCGAGAGCGGGATTCGAACCCACACCCTCACGGACTCTCTGTATTGGCAGCTGAGCGTCTTAACCATTCTGCCACCTTCCTCCTATAATCTTTATCCTAAAATCTTTATCCTTGAGTAATAAAGTTTTTGAATCTTGAATCTTTTGCAGCCGCCGAATGTTCCTACCAGTTCTCGTTCCGCCACGGTCCTCAGGGTACCTTCGCCTCGCCAGGCTACCCGGAGAAGTACCCGGCTCAGATCAGCTGCTACTATCGCTTCCAGGCCGTCAACAACGGCGGGGTGCAGATCAAGTTTGAGGTCTTCAACCTGGAGGGCTATTCTGAGAAGGAGAACCGGTGAGTCAGTGAGTGTGCTGCTGGGCTCGGATGGGTTGGGTAGGGTTGGGTTGGGTGGGTGGGGTTTGTATTTGCATTTGTATTTGTCTTTCTTTCTTTCTTTCTTTCTTTCTTTCTTTCTTTCTTCCTTCCTTCCTTTCTTTCTTCTTTCCGTTACAACATCGATTTGCCGATGACTCTGTCGTGGTTCATGCATGCTGGGTGTTTTCGGGTCTCGATAACCCACCGAACGCTGACATGGGTTGCAGGATCTTTAATGTACGTATTTGATCTTCTGTGTGCGTATACACGCGTAGGGGGTTCAGGCACTAGCAGGTCTGCACATAATTATGTTGACATGGGAGATCGGAAAAATATCCACCCTTTACCCACCAGGCGCTGTTACCGTGATTCGTACCAGGGACCCTCAGATTGAGAGTCCAACGCTTAAACCACTCGGCTATTGCGCCGGTCATTGTATTACTCTTTTTGTCACAACAGATTTCTCTGTGTGAAATTCCAGCTGTTCTCCCCAGGGAGAGCGCGTCGCTACACCGACAACGCCACCATTTTTTTTTCCTGCAAATTTTATTTGTTTTTCTTATCGAAGTGGTGTTTTCTATAGAATTTTGCCAGGGACAACCCGTTTTGTTGCCGTGGGTTCTTTTACGTGTGCTAAATGCATGCTGCATTTATAAACCTCGGTTTATCATCTCATCCGAATGACTAGCGTCCAGACCACCACTCAAGGTCTAGTGGAGGGGCGGGGGTTAGAGAAAATGTTGGCGACTGCCGGTGTGATTCGAACCAGTGCGCTCAGATTCTCTAGCTTCCTTGGCGGACGCGTTACCTCTAGGCCAACACTAGAGGTAACGGTGGGGTTGTGGTGTGGTGTGGTTGTGGTGTGGTGTGGTGTGGTGTGGTTGTGGGGTGGGGTGGTGTGGGGTGGTGTGTTGTGTTGTGTTTGGTGTCTTGTCGTGTCG
>NC_134898.1:45953840-45958840 GCF_041734735.1 Babylonia areolata | reverse complement strand
ACCACATGGCTTTAAACGAGCAAAACAATAAATACATATAGTTACTTCTTGACAAAAACGACAAAATATCGATTTTAGTATGCCGTCCATTTATATAGGTGATACGAAGATAGATGAAGTAAGCAGTCACAAAGTTCTCGGAGTTACCATAGATAACAACCTTTCCTGGACGCCTCATATTGAATGTTTATGCAAGCAAGTCTCCCAAAAAGTGTTCCATTTATCTAGAGTTAAGCATTTTCTTGATATTAATGCTCGAAAACATGTTCTACCTCGCACATATTCAATCTTCGAAAGATTATGCATCCACTTTATTTAACCTTTGCAGCGCCAGTACATTGAAGCCACTAGTCAGAATTCATAAGCGAGCTCTTAAAGTTGTACTCCTTAAATCTTCTACATTGACACCAGAAGACTACATTGCACTTCCCTTAACATACAAACTGCAATACAATAAAACAATTATGATGCATCGAATACAAAATTGATTTGCCCCTTCTTCACTAACTGCACGGTTCCCCTTGAATCAGTCCAGGTATATAAACAATATCATTATATAAAATAAAATCAAACAAGAACCGGTCTGTTTAAAATTAGTCTGGCATACTCAGGGGGGACACTTTGGAACTCCTTACCAGAATATAATAAATAAAAAAAATAATAAAAGCAGTATCAGCTCATTTAAATCAGCTTACAATACTTTCCTTTTTAAGAATCCAAATTCACAGGTAACACATCACAATATCTGATTTATTTTCTTCAAGTCAATAACTGTGACTGTTTTATTGTTGTTGTTGTTTTTCTGATACTATTTGGTTGTCATATTGATGTCCTAGTTTGTCTGTGTGTGAGTAGCATATGATGCCTGACTTCTTTTTTTTTCTATCTCTCTTTGTAACATTTCTCCCCCGAGTACGTGAGTGTGTATGTAATTTTGTTTGCTGTCGATGGATTATTTCTCCCCCGACACACACACACACACACACCCCACCCCCCCGAGCCTCCCTCCCATCCCCCCACCTTCCCTCCTTTTTTCTTTGTTTTGTTGTTGTTGTTGTTTCAATCTAGTACTTTGATTTTTTTTCTTCTTTTCTTATGCTTGATATTTGCGGGGTTTTTGTTTGTTTGTTTGGGGTTTTTTTATGTCCAGGGCTGGGTGGAAAAAAGCATGTGTACTTGCTTATCGCATTACCCTGGTGGAATAAAATTTCGTTTCGTTTCTCTCTCTCTCTCTCTCTCTCTCTCTCTCTCTGAACACGCATGCCTGCGCGTGTATGTATATGTGTGTGTGTGCGTGCGTGTATGTGTGTGTGTGTGTGTGTGTGTGTGTCTGTTTCTCTGTTTGCCTGTCTGTTCTATATTACTCTGTCTATGTTATATGTATCACCCACTCTGTCTCTCTACATCTCTTTGTATCTGTCTCTGTCTGTCTCTCCTTCTGTCTGTCTCTGTCTGTCTGTCTCTGTCTGTCGGTCTGTCTGTCGGTCTGTCTGTCTGTCTGTCTGTCTGTCTGTCTCTCTCTCTCTCTCTCTCTCTCTCTCTCTCTCTCTCTCTCTCTCTCTCTCTCTGGCACGTGCGCTTTCACACTCGTTCTGTCGTCAACTTACGCGCTCACACACGCACGCACGCACACACACACACACACACACACACACACACACACACAAATGCTCACAACCACACGAGAACAGACACGCACACACATACAAGCCACACACACCGACCAATAGACAGGCAGAGAAACTGATAGACAGTCAGACACAGACATCGAAAAAAAAATTTTTTTTAACTGAAGACAGAGGCAGAGAAACCAAATCGCAGGCGCATGTATGTGCCTGTCTGTAATGTGATTTTTGCCCATGTTTTTGCATCCATTCCCATTGTGAACACAAACACAACGGATGCACTTTAGACAAAACAAAAAGACCAGTCTTCTGACTGTATTACAGGAGTAGGGGGGGGGGGAAGGGAAATCACATTCTTTTTTTAACTTCAAACAGAGAAATTTGGTAATGCAATAAATATTGACAGCAACAGATGATTCGATTTGTTTGTTTGTTTTTTTGTTTTTATTTTATGGACACACAGAGAGATAGACGGGCGCAATAGCCGAATGGTTAAAGCGTTGGAATTTCAATCTCAGGGTCCCGGGTTCGAATCTCGGTGAAGGCGCCTGGTGGGTAAAGGGTGGAGATTTTTCCCATCTCCCAGGTCAACATGTGTGCAGACCTGCTAGTGCCTGAACCCCCTTCGTGTGCATACGCACGCAAAAAGATCAAATACGCACGTTAAAGATCCTGTAATTTATGTCAGCGTTCGGTTGATTATAGAAACAAGAACATAGGTTCTTTTTCAGTGCGCTAAGTGTGTGCTGCACACGGGACCTCGGTTTATCGTCTCATCAGGAATGACTAGACGCTCAGTTTGATTTTCCAGTCAAACTTGGGAGAAAGGTGGTGAACGGGATTCGAACCCGCACCCTTATGGACTCTCTCTATATTGGCAACAGAGCGTCTTAACCATTCTGCTACCTTCCACCTCGTCGTCAAAATATAGAAAAATACGACGTCCACAATTCTGGGGTAGTAAAAAAAATAATAAAGATAAAAATAAGAAAGAAAATAAAGAGGACAGGTATGTCTGTAAGTACAGGTGCTCTTTTTAATTTTCTTTTTCCTGGTTGTCTTGGTTTTCCTTGGGTTACGAAACATAACAAAGGATCATACGTTGTTTCAGACATAACAGTAACTTCTCACGTACACACGCACACCGACCTGCTCCCCAAACCCCCACACCATCTCCCACCCACACACAAACGCCAGCAGACACACACACACACACACACACACACACACACACACACACACACACACACACACACACGCACGCACACACACACACACACACACACACACACACACACACACACACACACACACACATTTCGTCTAAAATCACAAATGTGGATAGACGTTAAGCAAAAGAACACGCGCGCGCGCACGCACACACACACACACACACACACACACACACACACACACACACACACACACACACACACTTCGTCTAAAATCACAAATGTGAATAGACGTTAAGCTAAAGAACACGCACGCGCACACACACACACACACACACACACACACAGATAGAAACAGACAAAGACGGACAGACCTTCAGATATGCAGACAGACAGACAGAGGGACAAAGAAACGCGGAGAGAGCGAGCCAGACAGAAACAGAACCAAAGACAAAGCGATGCCAGGAGGACGAGACAAGACTAGACAAGATAACACACTGGCAATGACTGGAATTGGAACGGTCTGCTCTGGAGTACATTGATTTTGCCTTGGGTCAAGTGGATCGTGTTGTTTCTCTCGCACTTTGTTGTCGTTGGGTGTGTGTGTGTGTGTGTGTGTGTGTGTGTGTGTGTGTGTGTGTGTGTGTGTGTGTGTGTGTGTGTGTGTGTGTGTGTGTGTGTGTGTGTGTGTGTGTGTGTGTCTGTGTGTGTGTGTGTGTGTGTGTGTGTGTGCGTGGGTGCGTGTTCTTTTGCTTAACTTCTATCCACATTTGTGATTTTAGACGAAATGTGTGTGTGTGTGTGTGTGTTTGTGTGTGTGTGTGTGTATGTGTGTGTGTATGTGTGTGTGTGTGTTTCTCTGTGTGTGTCTGTGTGTGTATGTGTGTCTGTGTGTGTGTATGTGTGTGTTTGTCTCTGTGTATGTGTGTGTGTCTGTGTCTGTGTGAGTGTGCGCGCGCGCGCGTGTGTGTGTGTCTGTCTGTCTGTGTTTGTGCGTGTGTGTGTGTGCGTGTGTGTGTGTGCGCGCGCGCGTGTGTGTGTGTGTCTGCTTGTGTGTGTGTGTGTGGTTGCAGAGTCTACTAACACATCTCTCCTGTCTGCCTCTTTCTCATTGTCTCTGATTCTATTTCTAAGATCATCCATCCATTTTTTGGATGATTTTAGAAGATTCATCCCTCCCAAGTATCATGGCACACCAACCTTGTTCAGACTAACTGTTATTAATGTGTTGCAGAAATGAATCTGTTACCAAGAACGTCGCAGTTTTTCTGTATAAGTCGTTTCAGAGGAGAACCATTATGAGCTGATACTATGATATTGTTCAAAGATATATATATATATGTGTGTGTGTGTGTGTGTGTGTGTGTGTGTGTGTGTGTGTGTGTGTGTGTGTGTGTGTGTACAATATTCACGAATTGCATGTCAAATATCTTTGTGCATATCAATTTCTAAAAATGTTTCCAATTTATAAGTACCCCCTTCAAATGGGGCCATGGCCTTTCTTGAATATTTATGTTTCTTCCTCCCAACCCCTCAACCCCTGCTCAGTACAACCTAGTCTTATTTGCCTTAAAGAGCTTAATAACAATTTATGTATTTATGTCATAAAGTATGTCGTTTTGCAGGGTGGTTTCTTTTTTAGACGTGGCAGAGTTTTATACTTAATGCAGATGACTTTTGACTCACTTATGTAAACAATGTGAGTCTACGTAATGATCCAGTGTTCGGTTGTGTGTGTGTGTGTGTGTGTGTGTGTGTGTGTGTGTGTGTGTGTGTGTGTGTGTGTGTGTGTGTGTGTGTCTGTGTGTGTGTCTGTGTGTCTGTGTGTGTGTGTGTGTGTGTGTGTGTGTGTGTGTGTGTTGTGTGTCCGTGGTAAACTTTAACATTGTCATTTTCTATGGAAATACTTTTTCTGCCGATACGAAATCTGGATCAAACATATTGGAAAAAAATCTTCACAGTCATACCAACAATAGGTTGTGAGTCTTCCGGATTTAGCTGTATTTCCGGATCATCAACGGTTTATTTTGTTGACGTTCCGGAAAAAAAAATACTATTTATGGTTTGGTTTTGAAGACGGACTGTTCGCAATTAAAAGAAAAGAAATACAAATTCTGGACAGAACACATACAGTGACACTAACGACACCACCCACGTGTTTACTGCATAGGGATATTTTTAAGCGGATACTGAATTAAATCAA
>NC_134898.1:45928840-45943840 GCF_041734735.1 Babylonia areolata | reverse complement strand
TATCATCATTATTATTGTTATCATTATTATTATCATAGTAGCAGTGGCAGTAGCAGCAGCAGTAGTAGTAGTGTCATTATTATTAATATTATCATTATCATTGTAGTAGTAGTAGTAGCAGTAGTAGTAGTGTTATCATAACTATTGTTGTTGTTGTTGTTATCATCATCATCATTGTTATTATTATTATTATTGTTGTAGTAGTGGTAGTAGGAGTAGCCGCAGCAGCAGTAGTGGTAATAGTAGTAGTAGTGTCATTATTATTTCTATTATTATCATCATCATCATTATTTTTGTGTTGTTATTGTTGTTGTTGTTAGTAGTAGTTGTTGTTGTTTCATTATTATCATTGTTGTAGTAGTAGAAGTAGTAGTAGTAGTAGTAGTGTTGCTGATGTTGGTTTTGTTCATATTGCTGCTGTCATTTCTTTTTCTTTCTTTTCGGTTCTGTGTTTTCTGTGTGACTCCTCCCCGTGCACGTCACTTCCTTTCCCCATGCTGTGACATTTCTGACCAAGGAAAAAAAAATGATTCAGCTGATGGCAGAACTGTGTCTGGATAGGGCGCCAAACAGACAGACAAACAAACACATGATTAATCTTATTCAATACCAGGCAATCGCTCCATTTGAAGGGAGCAAAACAAAAGTGAACAAAATAATATAGCGAAGTGTACTATATATTGTTAACACACAAACAATATACAGAATACAGAAATAGTGCGTGTACATGTCAATATGAAGACACCAAGAGAAGAGAAAAGGGAAGAAGAAAAATCGTCGTTGTGTTATTCTTTAACTCTCTCCATACGACCGACGAAAGAGACGACGTTAATACCGTTTCACCCCAATTACCACCATCAAAATATTGCAAACGGTAGGCTCTCATACTGAAGAGGTGAATGTTGACAAAGAATACCACAATTCTGACGACAGAAGCTAAAGGCTGGGTCATTGAGACACCCACTGGACATCCGAGGAGTCTGCGTAGAGGAGAAGAGAGGACTGGCCGTACTGAGTGAGTTAACATCGTACGTTTCAACTGAATTTTGACGCCTCTTCTGGCTGGAGACAGACAGACAGGCAGACAGAGACAGAGATAGAACGATAACAATAACGATTGTTTTATTCAGATACGCCCAGACCCCCTTACTGATTCATTAAGAAGGAAAAATGAGAAAATGACATAACACAGTAAATCGACATTTCAAATCAAACAGAGATATGTAACACACGTATTCAACAACATTCACGAGGTAACTGTACGTTATCTCTTCAATGTTTCGTGTATGTATATAGCTAAGTTATACAGAATTCGCTCGTGTCTTGAAGACATGAGTAAACTGAACCTAAAATTAGACAGAGAGAGAGAGAGAGAGAGTGTGTGTGTGTGTGTGTGTGTGTGTGTGTGTGTGTGTGTGTGTGTGTGTGTGTGTGTGTGTGACTCACACACACAAGTTATCAAGATTTCAAGATTCCGTTAACCTATGGCCTATGTTGGGGCATAGAAGATTTCAGAAAAAAAAAATCTAAAAACCACAAGTGGATCAATCATATTGTGTGTACCAACGTAAAGTAAATGTTAACATTCTTTTACATTCGTAAAATTGTCCTGCGCAACATTCCCAAGCTTTGATGAATTTTTCGGAGTCCTAATTCTACCAGTTTGCCTCCAAAAAACAAAGTTTCAAATCGATACTTTGGACATATATACTTATTCGGTGCGAGTTAAAATTAATGAAAAAAAAATTAAATAAGTATGAGTGCTCCTTGATAAAATGGAATTCATCACCAGCAGTATCCATGTCATGTTTTCTACATTTTACTCACGAACACACACACACACACACACACACACACACACACACACACACACACACACACACAGAGAGAGAGAGAGAGAGAGAGAGAGAGGATATAGAGGATATATGTATGTATTGGTAGATAGATAGATAGATAGATAGATAGATAGATAGACCTCCTACTCTTTCTCTCAGTGACTCTCGCTATATAGATAGATAGATAGAGAGAGAGAGAGAGAGAGAGAGAGAGAGAGAGAGAGAGAGAGAGAGAGAGAAAGACTCAATTCCCTGCAAACCCAGGAGAAGATGGGAACGACTGACTGTTTCTGGGGGGGACGGGTTTCCCCATTCCACTTGTGTGGCTTTCATCATTCTCTCCCCAGTCTCCGTGACGCTGACCTGTGTCCTTTGGGATGGCTTCTGGCGGTGTTTTATGTGTCTGCTACCTGTCTCTTTGGTCTCTGTCTGTCTGTCTGTCTGTCTGTCTCTAGTTGGACGTCTTCTTCTTCTTCTTCTTCTTCTTCTTCTTCTTCTTCTGCTACTGCTGCTGCTGCTGCTGTTTCTTCATCTTCTGTCTCAGTCTCTCCCTGGTAGAACTTCTTGTTGTTGTTGTTGTTGCTGTTGCTCTTCTTCTTCTTCTTCTTCTTCTTCTTCTTCATTGGTACATGTAATGTACCAATTGTTCCAGTTTTTCATCGCTTTGTTACCTTTAATAGACTATTCAAGTTCCTATTCTTATTCGTCGTTCTTATTATTTTATTTTATTTCAGTTTATTTCTTTATTTTTTATGTTTTGTGTCGTTCGTTCTTTATTTTTTATGTCGTTAAATGGGCAGAATTGTAAAAAGGCCTTTACTGTGCCTAATTCTTTACCCATTAAAGATTCAATCAATCAATCAATCTTCTTCTTCTTCTTCTTCTTCTGCTACTGCTGCTGCTTCTTCTTCATCTTCTGTCTCAGTCTCTCCCTGGTAGAACTTCTTGTTGTTGTTGCTGCTCTTCTTCTTCTTCTTCTTCTTCTTCTTCTTCTTCTTCTTCTTCTTCTTCTTCTTCTTCTTCGTTGTTGTTGTCGTTATTGTTGTTGTTGTTGTTACTTTTAATAGACTATTCCAGTTACTATTCTTATTCGTCGTTCTTATTATTTTATTTTATTTCATTTTATTTCTATATTTCTATGTGTTGTGTCGTTCTTTATTTTTATGTTTTGTGTCGTTAAATGGGCAGAATTATAAAAAAAAGGCCTTTACTGCGCCTAATTCTTTACCCATTAAAGATTCAATCTTCTTCTGTCTCTGTCTCTTTTTATCTGTCTCCAGTGTGACTTCTTCTTCTTCTTCTTCTTCTTCTTCTTCTTCTTCTTCTTCTTCTTCTTCTTCTTCTTCTTCTTCTTTCAAGCAATGGATGACAGAGACTACGAAAAGATAATAGGTCCATTCGAAGACTACCATAAGAAACGTAATATTGTTGAATACATGATTAGAAAGTGTAGACGGGTTTACTTTCGCGAACTTATCGAAAACAAAAGCAACACAGCCTTCATATGGAAGGCTATACACCAACTCACCAAACCAAACTCTTCAAATGCGGAATGTCTCATTCCTGTTGATACACTGAACAATCATTTTGCTGACAGTGGATACAAATTAAACGCAAAAGACGATACACACACTTCTTTTGATTTCAGCATTTAAGAAAACTTCTGTCATAATAAAGATATGAAAACAAACTTTTCTGTTCCATTGATGTCTATTCATGAAGTCTTATCGCATTTAGTATCTTCAAAAAAATAAAAACTCGTGTGGCTTTGAGGGCATCAGTCCAAAGATATTAAAAATATCTGCACCTTATATTGTTGATTCTCTTATTTATCTCTTCAGTCTTTGCTTATCCAAAAATCATTTTCCAAAAGAGTTTAAACATGCAAAAGTCATCCCACTTCATAAAAAGTGATGTTAATGATGTCAATAATTATAGACCAATCTCATTGTTGCCTTCTGTCTTAAAAGTTCTAGAACGTCATGTACACCTTTTTCTTATATCCTTTATTGAAAAATATCAGCTTCTATATACTAATCAATCAGGATTTAGACAGCACCATTCTTGTGAGACTGCTTTATGTAGAATAACGGATCCATGGCTGCGTGATATCAATAACAGCAAGGCGGTTGGAGTGATATTCGTTGATTTCACAAAAGCGTTTGACTTAATCAATCACGAAATATTGCTTCAAAAATTTAAATGTCATGGTATTGACGATAACTGCTTAGTGTTTCTTAGGTCTTACCTAGAAAACTGTATTCAACCTGTCTATTCACGTGGCTTTATTTCTTCTAAAAGGCGTGTTCCAAGAGGAGTACCACAAGGGTCAATTCTCGGCCTCTCTTATTTTCCTTGTATATCAGTGATCTACCTTTATCCATTCAACATGCAATATATGTGATTTTTTTGCTGATGATACATCAATACAATATGCTATTCACAATGTTGACGAAATTAGTTATCATCTGAATGTCAGCATGAAATCTATCAAAAACTGGTGTTATGCTAATGATATGGTCGTACACCCTGAAAAGACAGAATGGATGTTAATTTGTCCTCGTCAGAAAAGACAGAACATGAAAGAAACACAACTGAACATAAAATATAAAAACAATAGTATTAAACAAGTTACTAAGCATATGCTATTAGGCATTACTATTGATCAAAATCTTTCGTGGCAGGAACATATTCATTGCCTTATAAAACAAGTGTCATCTAGTGTATTCCAGTTGTCACTTTTTTGATAATCATTCTAGACGTGTGTTTTACTTTGCCTATATCCAGTCTCGCCTCAGCTATTGCTCGACTATTTGGGGTATATGTCCTCCTTCTACATTAAAGCCACTTTGCTCTTTACAAAAACGTGCCATTAAGATGATTAGCCACGTAAATACCACAGGCGGATCTGTGCACAATATGTACAAAGAACTTCAAATATGACCTGTTCATCTACTTATTAGATATAACACATTGATTCGTATGCATAAGATTGTTCATAACGCATGCCCACAGTATCTAAAATCATTATTTTGTTTCCAGTTCCAACGTACATCAGACAGAGCTAGTGTTCCAGAGCCTAAAATTGATTATTTAAGTTTCTCATTTAATGGAAGCATAGAATGGAACATGCTTCCAAAGACATGTCGTCAAATTCCAGCCATATCTCTCTTTAAGTCAAACATAAAAATATTTCTATTCGATACTTTTGATTAACCTACTCGCAGTCTTTTGCAAATGCTTGCTTGTACTCAGTCTACTAGCTGCCATGCCATAACGAATGAAAAATTGAATGAATGTGTGATTGGGCTATCAAATGTAAGTGCGTGTGTGTGTGTGTGTGTGTTTGAGTGTGTGGGCGTGAATGTGTACGTATATCTTTGTTTGCATGTTTTATAATGTGAGATAGATATAATTATGGTTATGGAGACAGAGACCGACAAACGCCGCACATAAATACGGAGAAACAGACAGACAGAGAAGGACAAATACTGAAAGAAAGAGAGGGAAAGAAAGAGAAAAAGTGGTAGGGGGGGGGGGAGAGACAGACAGAGGCGGAGAGTGATGAGGGAGATGGACACAGAGAGAGAGGGGGGGTGGGGGGGCGAGGGAGGGAGAATAAGATAGGACAAGACAAGACAGGACAGGACAGGACAATGCAATTATCTTGATTAACAAATCTCTCTCTCTCTCTCTCTCTCTCTCTCTCTCTCTCTCTCTCTCTCGCACATGCACACTTACACACACATAAGCATACATTATGTATGTTAAAAAATACTATACTAATGTGAATATAAAACAGTAAGTCTAATTTAAAAAATTTTTTAACAAACATACACATAGCAATAACAGTGGCGGGGGTGCTCATTACCAAAGGAAACATAATTCAACATATAAAATAGTATGAGAATAAAAATGTCACAGGTGAACGAGAGAGAGAGACAGGCAGACAGACAGAAAGACAAACAGAGGTAGGTTCGTAGAGAGAAAGAGAGAGAGAGAGAGAGAGAGAGAGAGAGAGAGAGAGAGAATAAAACAATATTAACTAACGAATAGCTAACCTCATATTACATGGAAATTGTAATAGAGAACAGCAGGTCAGTAAGGAAGACAAAGTAACATGCATTGTATCATCTAATCAACACACACACACACACACACACACACACACACACACACACACACACAGATATATATAGATATATATATATATATATATATATATGTGTGTGTGTGTGTGTGTGTGTGTAGAGATATATATATATATATATACATATATACACACATATACATATATATATATATATATTATACACACATATACATATACATAGAGAGAGAGAGTGAGAGAGAGACAGAGAGAGAGACAGAGAGACGGAGAGAGAGAACTCAGAACGTTTATATTCAAGGATTAAGATTTTAGGCTCATCCTATTCTTCCACTCTGTCCTTGCTAATCTACATCTATCACAAATAGCACGCACATAAATGAAGGGAAAAGGTATTCATGCAGAATTACATACGTAACAAAGACACCCCCACCCCCACCCCCCACCCCACCCCCCGCCCTCGTACAGATAAACAGTGGATGTCTGTATGTCCATATGATTAACAGAAAGAAAGAAAAGAAATTTTCTTCGCGAAGTGTGTAGAACGATGTTGTCTAGATGTATCCAGCTCGTTCCTTGGAATGGGTTTTTTTTCTCCATCCGCAATATATTCTCGTCTTCTTCTGTCTCTGTCTCCTTCTATCTCTTTCTATCGTAATGTGTGTACGAAAAGTACAGCAAATGAAAGAAGAAGAAGAAGAAGAAGAAGAATATTCTTTCATGTAAAGCGCCCTGAGCTCCTGGACAGAAAGGGTGATATACAAATGTATATCATTATTATTATTATTATTATTATTATCACGGTCAGTGTTATATATCAGTATATCGAATAAACACTTTCTCTACTCTCACAAAGGTCTTGCTAATGCCAGTGATTAGACACAAACTGACGTGGAATGAATACGCTCCCCGATTTAAGAGGGCTTGCCAAGACACAATCCTGCTAGCTACAGCGCATGAATGAAGAAGAAGGAGAAGAAGAAGCAGAAGCAGCAGACACACCCAGACGGAAGAACATTATCCCAGAATAGACTCGCGTGAGACTGATCGACCCCCTGAGACAGACTCTGAAGAACAGGGAGAGATGGGGAGAACGTGTTGCCAGGTCTTCATTGATGTCCCTGAGGATGGAGACTACGGGATAGAAGAAGAAGAAGTAATCCCACTAGAGTAGACAGACCGAGAAAGAGACAGAGACAGAAGCAGGAGAAGAAGAAGTCCGACTAGAGACAGACAGAAAGAGACAGAGACAGAAGCAGAAAAAGACGAAGGCGAAGAAGTCTCACTAGAGACAGATAGAAAGAGACAGAGACAGAAGAAGAAGAAGAAGTAATCCCACTAGAGTAGACAGACCGAGAAAGAGACAGAGACAGAAGCAGGAGAAGAAGAAGTCCGACTAGAAACAGACAGAAAGAGACAGAGACAAAAGAAGAAGAAGGTCTCATTGGAGACAGATTGAAAGAGACAGAGACAGAAGAAGAAGACGAAGAAGAAGTCGCCCTAGAGACAGATAGAAAGAAACAGAGACAGAAGAAGAAGAAGACGAAGAAGAAATCTCCCTGGAGAAAGATAGAAAGAGACAGAAGAAGAAGAAGACGAAGAAGAAGTCTCCCTGGAGAAAGATAGAAAGAGACAGACACAGGAGAAGAAGACGACGAAGAAGAAATATCACAAGAGACAGACAGAAAGAGACAGAGACAGAAGAAGAAGACGAAGAAGAAGTCTCACTAGAGACAGACAGAAAGAGACAGAGACAGAAGAATGATTGATTGGTTGAATCTTTAATGAGTAAAGAATTAGGCGCAGTGAAGGCCTTTTCACAATTCTGCCCACATAACGACACGAAACAAAAATAAAGAACGACACAAAACATGAAAATAATGAAATGAAATGAAATAAAATTATAAGAACGACGAATGAGAATTGTAACTGGAACAGTCTATTAAGAGTAACAAAGCAATGAAAAGAACAACTGATACATTATCACGTACGCACGTGTGTATGCAGATACACACAACACACACACACACACACACACACACACACACACACACACACACACACACACACACACACACACCGCTTACTCATTCACTCACTTACTCAAACATATACATACACATGCTCACACATAGACACACATACCCACTCACGTATGCACAGAGAGAGAGAGAGAGAGAGAGAGAGAGAGAGAGAGAGAGAGAGTACACGGTTTTGCCAACATTTGTCAAAAAGGTCAGTAAAACACATAGAAGGATTGTGAAGTAGGGTGTATGTTACATAGAAAACACAACACCCTAATAAATGAAGAGAAGAATAAAGTAAACAATGAAAGAAAAAAAAAGGAAGAAAGAAGAAGAAGAAGAAAGATAAAAAAGGAAAGGAAAAGAGAAAGAAAGAAAGGTAAGACATAAAGAAAGAAACAAACAAACAAAGAAAATTAAAACAAAAAACAAAAACAAAAAAAGAGAGGGAGACAGAAATAATAGCAAATTAGAAACGAAACAAAGGGAGAAAAAAAAGTTAGATTGGAAAAGAAAACATTTTTTTGTTCGTTTTCGTTTATTTATTTATAGTCTGTTCATCTAAGATGATGATATCAGACTGACATTTTTGTTGTTCTTGTTGTTTTGAAACGAAACAAATGATAGAAATCAATTAACAATCAAAGGAACTACAGAAGAAAAAAAAAAAGAAACAAATTAAATATCCTTTTTTTTTCCTTTATATTACAGGAGAAAAAAAGGGAAACAAAAGAAAGAGTTTCTTGAAAAGAAGTGAAAGGAAGGAAGAAAGAAAGAAGTAAGATTAAAGAAAGGAAGAATGAACGCACAGAAATTAGACCAGAAAAAAAAAGTAAGAGAAAAGAAATGACAAAAGGAAAATAGATGGAAGGAAGGAAGGAAGAAAAGGGGGGGTGGAGGGAGGTAGTCAGAGAGAAGAAATAGACACAGAGAGAGTGACTGAGTGACAGAAAGACAGACAGACAGGCAGACAGACAGAAAGAGACAGGGAGTGTAAGCCCACGATTTCTCGCAATCCTACGATTTCTCTCACTTTGGGAGAAAATCGTGGGATTGCGAGAAATCGTGGTCGTTCCCCTCCCACGTTTACTCTCAATTGCGAGAAATCGTGTGTGTGTGTGTGGGGGGGGGGGGGGGGGGGGGGGGGGGGGGGGGCCGGGGGGGGGGGGGGGAGGGGGTGTGAGAATTCGTGGGAAGTCTCCTTTATTGTTATCAAAAAGATTTCCTTTGTTATCGGAGTTGGTTTATTGTCTTTTCCCAAAGTAAATCTAAAAGAAAATTGAGAGAGATAAAAAGAAACAAGAAATGGGGGAAACGATAACGACGAGAAATAGAAAGAGAGACAGATACTAACGACAGATAAGTCACAGAGAGAGAGAGAGAGAGAGAGAGAGAGAGAGAGGCAGAGAGACAGAGATATCGAAGCAGAAACAGAGACGGTGACAGAGACAGGGATAGAGACAGAAACAGGTAAGAGAGAGAGAGGGGGGAAAGTGTGTGTGTGTGTGTGTGTGTGTGCGCGCACGTGCGTGCGTGCGTGGGTGTATGTGTGTTTGTGAGTGTGTATGAGAGAGACAGAGAGGGAGGGAGAGAGAGGAGGGGAGGGAGGGAGTGAGGGGGAGTCGGACAGACAGAGGATGAGGGAGAGAGGCGTTCTGGGAACAAGCAATTTTTCAGAATGATGGAAATGATGAATGGGAGGAACTTTCGTACAGACTCATCCATAAATTACGGCGGATAGTCTTGGGAACATTGTGACTAAAATACTCTCTGTCTCTGTCCCTGTCTCTCCTCTTTTCTTTCGCTTTCGCTTTCGTGTGTATGTGTGTGTGTGTGTGTGTGTGTGTGTGTGTGTGTGTGTGTGTGTGTGTGTGTGTGTGTGTGTGTGTGTGTGTGTCTGTTTGTCTGTCTGTGTGTTTGTGACAGCCCTTCGCTGACATCCTCACCAGTAAGCTCTTGTTCTATCTCAGTGAGGTGACAGCCCTTCACTGACACACTGACCAGTAAGCTCTTGTCTTATCTCAGTGAGGCGACATCCCTTTACTGACATCCTGACCTGTAAGCTATGTCTTATCTCAGTGAGGTGACAGCCCTTCACTGACATCCTGACCTGTAATCTCTTGTCCTATCTCAGTGAGGTGACAGTCCTTCACTGACACACTGACCTGTAAGCTCTGTCTTATCTCAGTGAGGTGACAGCCCTTCACTGACACCCTGACCTGTAAGCTCTGTCTTATCTCAGTGAGGTGACAGTCCTTCACTGACACCCTGACCTGTAAGCTCTGTCTTATCTCAGTGAGGTGACAGCCCTTCACTGACACCCTGACCTGTAAGCTCTTGTCCTATCTCAGTGAGGTGGCAGCCCTTCACTGACATCCTGACCTGTAAGCTCTTGTCCTATCTCAGTGAGGTGACAGCCCTTCACTGACACACTGACCTGTAAGCTCTGTCTTATCTCAGTGAGGTGACAGTCCTTCACTGACACCCTGACCTGTAAGCTCTTGTCTTATCTCAGTGAGGTGACAGCCCTTCACTGACATCCTGACCTGTAAGCTCTTGTCCTATCTCAGTGAGGTGACAGCCCTTCACTGACACACTGACCTGTAAGCTCTGTCTTATCTCAGTGAGGTGACAGCCCTTCACTGACATCCTGACCTGTAAGCTCTTGTCTTATCTCAGTGAGGTGACAGCCCTTCACTGACACCCTGACCTGTAAAGTCTTGTCAGTGAGGTGACAGTCATTCACCATCGACAAGCATACTCGTCTGCAGCAGACAAAGGGTTAAAGAAAGGGCAGACAGATTCACAACAGTCTTTAAGGTCCGATCCCTCATTTTTTTTGTGAAGAATCCGAATGTCTCTACAGAGCTGAAGCTGGCTACAAGATGTAGAAATTATATATATATATATATATATATATATGTGTGTGTGTGTGTGTGTGTGTGTGTGTGTGTGTGTGTGTGTGTGTGTGTGTGTGTGTGTGTGTATGTGTGTGTGTGTGTGGAAAGAGAGAGAGAGAGAGAAAAAGAGAACAATATGATGTGATTTTGGGATCCAATGCCCAAACAGCTCGGTATTAAACGATGTCTTTAACCCTTTCACCGCCAGTCAATTCAGAGTGCAAAATTCCCTTGTGCTATAAGCACAGTGAATACGGTATCTAAGTAAGCTGAGGATTCCCCCTGTGATGGATAGAAAATATGACCTATACTACCACCGAACATTAAGAGCAGTAGGTTCATGGATAACAGACCCATGATCTGGTCACCCTTCAGTGAATGGGTCCTCTACCTAGCTACTGCATAAATGCGAGTTTGGCAGTGAAATGGTTAAAAGATGTAATGCACAAGTCTGTTTGACGACTTACAATGTCGTTTTGAAACAGTGTATTCTGAATCAATTTTCGTACAAGATTATGCCCGTGATTGAATATGATTTTTTTTTTTTTTAATTGGAAGCTTCCTGGATAACTGTAACAAAAACATCTTTTATTCTAAAGAGTTTCTTCTTCTTCTTCGTTCGTTGGCTGCAAATCCGTTTATACTCCTGCGATCTTGGCAGTCATGCTTCGTTTTCAAAGGGGGGTGGGGGGAAGGGGGGGGGGGGGCTACTGAAGAGCTGGCGCGCGAAGGCTGTCAATGTGGAGAGAGAGAGAGAGCGAGAGAAGTATGAACGGAGCTGACAGCGTAGACAGTGACAACTGGTCACTTGAGGAGAGGAGGCGGGGTGGGGCTGGGGGAGTGGGGGGGGGGTTGAACGACTCATGCGTGAAGATGTCTTGCTGAGGGGAAAACCTCGCTTTAAATGAAACACCGCTATTGATCGTTCTGCTGCTCTCTTGCTGTCCCTTTCCCTCTGTGAGAATGAAGGGGGAAGCGGGGGGGAGACGGGCCTGGGGGGGTGAGGGTGGGGGGATGAGGGGAGGAAAGGAAAGGGAGGAGGATAGAGGGGAAGAGAAGAGAAAGGGTGATAGAAAGAGGAGGATAAGGAGAGAGAGAAAGAGAGGGGGGAGGGAAGAAAGAGACAGAGATGAAAACACTGAAGGAAAGGAAGGGGATAAGAGAGAAAGCGAGAGAGAGAGAGAGGGGGGGGGGTATGAACGGAGCTGACAGTGCAGACAGTGACAATTGGTCACTTGAGGAGAGGAGGGGGGGTGGGGCTGGGGCAGGGGGGGGGGGGGGGGGGGTGAACGACTCATGCGTGAAGATGTCTTGCTGAGGGGAAAACCTCGCTTTAAATGAAACACCGCTATTGATCGTTCTGCTGCTCTCTTGCTGTCCCTTTCCCTCTGTGAGAATGAAGGGGGAAGCAGGGGGCGGGGGGGGGAGGCAGACCTGGGGGTGGGGGTGAGGGTGGGGGGGATGAGGGGAGGAAAGGAAAGGGAGGAGGGTAGAGGGGAAGAGAAGAGAAAGGGTGATAGAAAGAGAAGAGAAGGAGAGAGAGAGAGAGAGAGAGAGAGAGAGAGAGAGAAGGGGGAAGAAAGAGACAGAGAGATATAAAAACACTGAAGGAAAGGGAGGGGGGAAGAGAGAAAGCGAGAGAGAGAGAGAGAGAGAGAGAGAAGCAGAGAGAGATAGACAGACAGACAGAGAAATATAAAACCGCAGAAGAAAAGAGAGGGGGGGGGGAGAACGAGAGAGAGAGGGGTGGGGAAGAGACAGAGAGAGAAACACAGTAGGAAAGGGTGCTGGAGAGAGAGAACGAGAGAGACAGAGACAGAGAGACAAAGAGACACAGAGAGATATAAAAACGCAGAAAGAAAGAGACAGACAGACAAAGACAGAGAGGGACACACACACACACACACACAAGTTTCAAGTTCTAATTATCCTTTCACTCCTATTGGAGTATGGAAGATTACTATAAAATGATCTTTTCATGCCCAGAACAAACATTTCCAAATACACAACAATGTCATATTAAAGTTGAGAAAACACAAATGTATTTTAACTCCAAAAGTATAGCTAGGCAACATTTGCAAATCTAATCATCTTACTTACAGCTAAAATGACTTTTTTGCCTCCTTTGAGCATATTACAAAAATTAAAAACCGATTTAGGAGACAAATATTTTTTTTAGGAACATATCTATTTCGTAAATGATCATATAATTGGGACATTCCATTATAAAATGAAACTCATCACCAGTCACAGACATGTTACAAACCTTACAAAGCCGTAACTCTCGTGGTATGCCTTTGTGTCTCCCTGTTTCTATTTCCAGCTTATGATTACTACTTCGAAATCTGAAGAAGCTGATAACGTAATTATCAGGCATTTGACATATATTTTTCTCTACCAAATCCACACACAGAAAAGACAAAGAAGAGAGAGACAGAGAAAGGAGAAACAGAGAGAGCGAGAGACAGAGAGCGAGAGGGAAGGAGACACAGAGACAGAGAGAGACAGAGAGACCGACATTGCGAACAGACGTGAAAGAAAAAGGTCAGACAAAGCTGTCTTCAGGTTTCATCGGGAAAGTTGTGTGGCTTTTCTATTTTCTTCTTTTCTGCCTCATTGGCTCGCTCTCTCTCTCTCTCTCTCTCTCTCTCTCTCTCTCTCTCTCTCTCTCTCTCTCTCTCTCTCTCTCTCTTCCCTGCTTGATGTGTTTGTCTCCTTCTATCTGTCTGTCTGTCTGTTTCTCTGTCTTGTAAGTTTCTCTGTCTCTTTAAGAAAAGAGAGGGGAGAGAACGAGAGAGAGAGAGAGAGGGTGGGGATACAGAGAGACAGAGAGAGAGAGATAACGCAGAAGAAAAGAGTGCTGGAGAGAGAGAGAACGAGAGAGACACAGATCCAGAGCGAGAGACAGAGACAGAGAGACAGAGACACACAGAGAGACAAGAAACGCAAAAGGAAAGAGGGAGGGGGAGAGAACGAGAGAGAGAGAGAGGGGAGAGAGAGACAGAGAGAGGCACACACACAGAGATAACCACGGACGGAAAAGATAGACAGACAGACAGAGACACACAGAGAGAGAAAAACATAGAAGGAAGAGAGAGACAGACAGACAGAGAAAGGAGAGACAGAGACAGACAGAGAGCGAGAGAGACGGAGACACAGAGACAGAGAGAGACAGAGAGACCGACATTGTCGAACAGACGTGAAAGAAAAAGGTCAGACAAAGCTGTCTTCAGGTTTCATCGGGAAAGTTGTGTGGCTTTTCTATTTTCTTCTTTTCTGCCACATTGGCTGTCTCTCTCTCTCTCTCTCTCTCTCTCTCTCTCTCTTTCTCTCTCTCTCCCTCTCTCACTCTCACTCTTCCCTGCTTGATGTGTTTGTCTCTGTCTGTCTGTCTGTTTCTCTGTCTTGTAAGTTTCTCTGTCTCTTTAAGAAAAGAAAGGGGGAGAGAACGAGAGAGAGAGAGAGAGGGTGGGGATACAGAGAGACAGAGAGAGAGAGAGAGATAACGCAGAAGAAAAGAGTGCTGGAGAGAGAGAGAGAGAGAGAGACGAGAGAGACACAGATCCAGAGCGAGAGACAGAGACAGAGAGACAGAGACACACAGAGAGACAAGAAACGCTAAAGGAAAGAGGGAGGGGGAGAGAACGAGAGAGAGAGAGAGGGGAGAGAGAGAGAGACAGAGAGAGGCACACACACAGAGATAACCACGGACGGAAAAGATAGACAGACAGACAGAGACACACAGAGAGAGAAAAACACAGAAGGAAGAGAGAGAGAGACAGACAGAGAAAGGAGAGACAGAGACAGACAGAGAGACAGAGACAGAGAGACAGAGACACACAGAGAGAGAAAAACACAGAAGGAAGAGAGAGAGACAGACAGACAGAGAAAGGAGAGACAGAGACAGACAGAGAGACAGAGAGCGAGAGAGACGGAGACACAGAGACAGAGAGAGACAGAGAGACCGACATTGCGAACAGACGTGAAAGAAAAAGGTCAGACAAAGCTGTCTTCAGGTTTCATCGGGAAAGTTGTGTGGCTTTTCTATTTTCTTCTTTTCTGCCACATTGGCTGGCTTTCTCTCTCTCTCTCTCTCTCTCTCTCTCTCTCTCTCCCTCTCTCTCTTTCTGACT